>NW_023494788.1:24122161-24722161 GCF_904425465.1 Colossoma macropomum | reverse complement strand
ATCTTATTAAATCATGGTGAATGTTCAAGCAGAGCCTACTGGAAGCAGTTTTAATTAAGAATTTGATTAACTACAGCATGAACTAGAGGGGAAAATCTGTTGTCGGGCAAAAATTCAATACCATAATCCGTTTTTATTTGCTGGTGAGGAGACAATGTTTTAACAAGATTAACATGGCTGATGTTTTAACTTTAATATCAGCCTTATTAAAGTTAGCACTGGGCAATACATTCGTATACCATGATGCTGACATACCATGATACTGCTTTTCAGTAGTGATTTATTTTATAGATGTGAACACTATATGCATGACATAATGCCCATAAAAGAGCATTATCACAGTTCAGCAGTTTGTTTTTCGTTTTTAAACTTCATTTTTTGCACTTGGTACCAAGCAGCTGACAGCTAAGTGCAATATGGGTTACACTGTCAGGTGCTTCAGACTGTTTAGAAAGTATATGAAATGAGAATAAAATCAGAAATTTTCTTAGGTTTGATTTGTGTCTGGTTAACGTTCCCAAACCTGAACAAGGTTCACTTTTAAAGAGATTTAAAGGGGAAAATCAAATTGAGCTGCCATCTGTGTCATTCTTATAGCACAGAGTACCAGCACTCAGAGGGCTTGGGGTCAATAATTTCATTAATGCAAGCTCATCTGATATTGTGATACTGTGATCTATCCAAAATGAATGAAGTCCAGTGGGTTTAGGCAATGCAACGCAGGCCACAGCATTCACCAATTCCAATAGGCTACAGAACAGGGGTGGGCAATATAATGGTATTTATCGTTAACACGATAAATTACATCCCAATATACTTTCCTGGATATATTGTAGTTATCATCAATACTTTATACATCGTACAGTACAATAAACAAGTGCATCTTTCTATACGACAGCTAATTGGTTCTGGTTAATTGGATTGAGTGCAGCGCACCCTTTGAAACAGAGAATAAAAATCAGCGTACTAGATGCATTTAGCTGGTTCTATTTTGACTGTTCCAACTTCTCATACCTCATGAAAAACAAAACAATGTGATGCATATTGAGTATCGTGAAAATGTTTAAGTACTGCGATGTTATTTTTTGTCATATCGCCCAACCCTACTACACAATAACAAAAAATAAATAAATAAAAATACACCACTGACAGAAACCAATCACAAAAAAAGGATCTATTGTCATATGATACATGGGAGCTCACTTATTTGGCTCCTTTTACCGTATTTATGGAGCTCCCTCTTACTCAGCTGCATGAGGGAGATCCTGAGGGACCGAGGATTTGAGTCCCTAGCGACAAAATGGGCCATATTCTTCATCGGAAAAAAATAAATAACAAATATACATTATATGACAGCTTCTTTAGTTTCATTGGGAGAACTGACTATGACTAGCAGGATGCCTCTGAGGGTGAGCCTGTCATGTTTACCTTGAATGAAATTTTCCCTCATGATTAAATGGGAATTACACCGACTTTTCAAAGTTTTTGCATAATTCCTTTGTTGCGATGCGAATAAAGTCATCGGGAGTTTTGTGATATGAAATGATCCATTGTAGAGAATATTACAGACTCAGATTTCGTTACAATGGTGGTGATAGGAACCAGGGGCATGTGAAACTACATGTCTTCTAAGTTTTTATATGTACATGTATGTTTTTATGTAAAAAAGTTTTCTTCGGAGACTATGTTGCCCTAGAACACCCTGCATGTGCCCCTCGCTACAGATGGATGAAAACTTTATCACAAAACTGTTATAAAACAATGTATTGGGCATCAGTCAGTGTCTTTATGACCATGACATGTAATAGCTTTCTATAAGGAGCTTTCAGAGGCTTCAGACGTCTGGTTCCTATCACCAACACTGTGAACAGTTCTGACTCTAAGTTTCTCCAGAACTGAGCATTTCACACCAAACCTTCTTAATGGCTTTGTTTACATGTTAACCATTTGATTGTGTGGAACCTTTGAAGAATTGGTGGAGCTCCCCTTTAAACGCCCTCCCTTGAGTGTTCACTAGGGTTGCCACCTGTCCAAAATTTTGGTTTCCTGTCCAGTAAAAAAAAAGTAATGTTATTCCATTCCTGGACACAACATGTGTGCAATAATTTTTATATTACTTAAACCTCTTATTCTGCAGGGTATATTTTTGGTTTGTACATCTGAATTTACATGACCAAATCGTACAGCAAATTATTCAGGAACTGCAGTAAATAAATTACATTTTTCTTTTTATTTTATTTATCTATTTTTTTCTTTTTTGGTAAAAGCTCCCATCAAATCAACAGAACATGTGTTTTATGATACACATATTGCTATATTCTTACAGTTTACGGCTGAAAGCCAAAAATCTTAGACGCTCTTTGTATTATTTTATAAAAGTAATTTTTACAGAGTAGATCACTGAAGAGACGCCATCTGTTTATAGTTTATAGCCCAGATTTGTGGAAAAATGGGTCGACTTTCAGTAGACATAAAAATTGAGTTCAGCTTCTTTTATTATAAGGGTTTAAAATTACATCACCCCTCTATTTGACTGAAAAGAAGACAGTTACAGCTCTCATACGACCCCCACCTTTAGAATGTAGCTTATGAAATATGAAAGTTATGAAGAATATGACGAAGTGTGTTTTGGAACCACTGGTGGTCTCAATGAGTTGAAAAGGTTAGTTAGTTGTTAGAAAAATGGTTAAACTACCTTTTTCATCCAATCAAACCATTATAAAAATAACGAGTATGATTAATTCAGATAACGTTAATAACAAACAGCCCTTCAGGGCGATAAATAAAGGGATTAGCCACGTTTGCGCGCAACGTTAGCTGAACTGACATCTATCGCCGTTAGACTGCATCATTAGCACGGCCACCTGTCCGCTCAATCTAATTAAAATGAAGTGACTGAGTGTCCAGGAGCTTTACTGGGCTGAGGAATAAACAACAACAATCAACAAACAACAACGTTCCGGTCAGCATGTCTGTCGGTCGGTCCTGGCTGGCTAACGTTAGCCTGCTAACACGGCTCTCACTGTTCCTGCGCGGCTGCAACCCAAAACAGGAAGCCCTGATATTTCCCTGTAACGTTAATGTCGCCTTTTGCTACTCACAAAATCTGTGCATCATTTTCTGCAGGATTTTTTAATGTTTTGGTCGCCACAGTGTGTTTGTTAGCTGCCGAAAGGTTTGAAGGAATCGAAGAAACTGTTTGTTTGAAGCGTTTGTTTGTCTTCTTCTGCCGCCCTGCGCTGAGCAGCACGTACTGGGCTGTTGCCCCTACTGGTGTGGATGAAGAGACGTTACAGGGTTGCCAGATTGCCTGAATTTTTTTTCTGAGTCTAAAACCCCTACGACGGCGTTTTAGGGCCACTGTTAATAAAAATAAAAATAGTGGACTTCGAAAATAAAATCGTAATATTACGAGAAAAAGTCGTACTATTTCGAGAGAAAAAAGTCATAATATTTCGAGATAAAAAGTCGTAATATTTAGAGAATAAAGTCGTACTATTTAGAGAAAAAAGTCGTAATATTTCAAGAAAAAAGTCGTAATATTTAGAGAAAAAAGTCATACTATTTCAAGAACAAAAGTCATAATATTTCGAGAAAAAAAGTTATATTTGGAGGATAAAAAGCAGAGGTGAAGTTTCCACCTTGTGGGACTAATAAGGGTAACTTAATTAACTTAAATTACTGAAGTGACTTGGGACTGAAAACATTACAGCTTTAGAAATCAGAGATTTCACCAATTAACCCCGTAACAACCCATGGGTCCGCCGGCGTGTCCAAAGTTTACACACTACTATAACCTAAGAATAGCTCCATTAGTTTGCATTGACGTCCCTGTAGTCACTGAATAATAAGAATTTGTTAGAAATAAACCTGGATTGGGGTTAATTTTGCCCTCTAACATGGCTAAGGTTTATTACACACTTCTATAACCTCATAATAGCTCAACGAGTTTCATCAAAGTCCCTTCAGTTACCAAATAATCCTAACCCTCACCCTGGCCCTAATCCTAACCCTAAATTTACCTCAGTCCAAAACCTAATCTTAATCTAAACCCTAATCCTGACCACAACCTTAACCTTAATCCAAAACCTAATCCAAACCCTCACCCTGGCCCTAATCCTAACCACAACCTTAACCTAAACCTAAAACCTAATCCTAACCCGATGGTGTCAGTGTGTCTGTAACAGCCTGTATTAAACATTACATGTTCAGTGACCTCTCAGGTTAAACATCTACAGATATGAATTTTGACTCTCCAAATAAAGTGAAAAACAGCTGAATTCAGCAGATTATAAACATTTCACTGTAAATATTATTCACACAGTTAATTAAATGTCTCTGAATACAAATCAGCTGAATTCATTCACTGCTGCTACATCATTGATATGTTATGTTACTGAGACTCTGCTGAGTGTTCATTTAATCTAAAACAGACACTCAAAATAGTGTCATAGTGTTATAGTGATACAGCACCAACCTCAGTTGGTCATTAAACTCTTTTCTTTGTTGAAGTAATTCAGCTGAACAATTAGCCAGCTAGCAGAAAAAAAACATCCACCCAACTATCCACCCTAAAACAAAGTCATCATCAGAAGGGGAAACCTCACTGTAGAGAGTACACTGTAAAAAACGGTTCATCAGCACAACCAAAAAATGTACTTCATAGTAAATTAACCAGGTTTGCATTGCAGAGTGTCCCTTTAGCTTCTTAGTGACTTCACTGTGTAATAGGGGTGCGGGAAAAATCGATTATTAGAGGCATCGCAATGCGGACGTGAACGATTCTGAATCGATTCACAAACGTCAAAAATCGATTTTCTAAATATTTAATTTACACCGTAATGTTGACGGAATGCAAAAGGCGGAACTTGGAAGTGGGTAAGTGCAGCGCCCGGACAGTCTGTGGCGGCACATAACAAAAACACAACTGGATGAGTGAGAAATCCGACCAGCTCCCTCTGCATTAAAGCCAGGTTAGGTCAGGAGTCACAACCCAAATGATAAGAAGAGCCATTTTGCCTTTCAACAAAAATCAAACCAGCTTGGGAGCCACAATATTTTATGTCCAGTATGTCTCAGTATGTGCTAGTATAGGCTAGACGATATAAACGAGAGCGCAGATCTACTTTGCTCTGCTTTAATCTTTAGCCGCTTTGCTCCCCTTTCCCTCAGGAAACTTTTCCTCAAAACCAGAGCAGCTTATTGTAAAATGTCTCTCAACGTTTGACTGTTTTACAAGGCTGAAGTCACTTCTCATTCTCCAGCTTCTTGTTCGAATTTTCCCGTTCCACCTTAAATTCTGAGGCGTACTGTACTGAATTCAACAAATCAAACAAAAATCATTTGAGTAAATGCATATTAATTGGATATATATTAAATCTATTTTGCATATGCATATTTAACTTGATATGCATGTTCAACTAACACATGCAATTAAAAACAGTACAAGTCATCATACTGAACATATACTGTAAGGTTCATAATATGTGACTAAAAGCTTTAACCAGTGAAGCATGGAGGAAAGGAACAAGGAACAGAGACTGAGAGCTTTTGAAGCCATTTTTATTAAAAACTAACCATAACAAAAATCTATGATATCTAGTACCACACTGGGAGGATCAAACCGTGAACGGCACCAAAGAAAGAACAAAACAAAACACAACCATGCTTGCCTACTCTAAACCAAAAGTACATAGCTACAGAAATAAAAGCTGAACCAAAAGGTGGCTACACTACACTCGCTGACCAATAGCTAAAAGTACATGGGACTGTGTCCGCCTTCTGACCTAAGGAACAAGACAGAGTGGTGCACATATATAGGCACGTCCCTCTAACCTCTTTGAAACCTCGGCTGGTACAACTAATCAAGCAGCCCCTGAAGTTGGGTGTGCACTGGCAAGATTCCTCAAACATAACGACACCCCTAACACAAGAGACAAGGTGTTAGTATTATTATTATTATTATTATTGTGGTTCATTTTTAATAAAAATGGCTTCAAAAGCTCTCAGTCTCTGTTCCTTATTCCATTCCTCTAAACTTCACTGATTCTGCACCCCCATGTGTCACGTTATGAACCCCACAGTATATTTTAAGTGGAGCTGAGGAAAAAGTAGGTTAATTTCCTCACAAATATACTTGAATATTCAATATTATCATTTAAAAATACTGCCACATAAGTGTAAATTACTAATTACTAGTTGCCTCTGAAAAGTAAAGCCCACATATCAAACACAAGGCCTTGGCCTGTAGCACAATCCTATTCAGCCCGCCTATTTTAATGTTCTTTTAATATTAGCCCATTTCACCATGAGCTGCACTACAATCCCCAGCATGCACTGCAACATAATGTGCATCTGTAGGACAGCACCATAAAAAGAAAACACGGCAGGTGTTTTGTTCAAGCAAACCCCTTTGGGGACATTTAAAGAGGATTAACAGTTATCTGTAGCTAATGTAGTCTATTGTTCTATATAAAACAATTTGGCATATTTTGAAAAAACGATGGCCAGTTTGGGTTAAGAAATACAAACACACACTGTAAAACCTGATGAGTTAAGTCAACTCAAATGAGGAAAACCGATTACCTCAAATGTTTTAAGTTCAATGGCTCATTCATGCTTAAGTAAATTGAGTAAACTGTACTGACTCCATTAGTTGACATTAAAATGATTGAGTATTTGGGACTTATGTGTGAGCTGTTCTAACTCAAAATAATTAAGTAATAGTAGTTTAAATTCACCAATAGGCTATCATTTTGACAAATTTATATTGTATTGCATTGCAGAGATGTAATCGTGGACATTTGCAACAGGGTCTTGTCCACCTTAATGTCACTACAGACCAGCTCTTCAAACACTAGCAGTACAGTCCAGAAGTAGTCTCTGTGGCATTAAACCTCAGCAGAACTGCACTAAGCAGAGAGAAACTTAGCAACTCAGCCCTCTCTACACTGATTTTTGACCAGTATTGATTGGCATGAGTCGCAACAGTTTATAAACTTATGGGAAGGTAGGCTGGGGAGTATGACAACACACAGAGAGCCAATAGGAATGATGTGAGTTTTACTCGAAAAGGTTGCATTGACCATACATTACTCAAGTAACGCTGAGAGTCTAAAGTAAACTGCAATAAGTTTATTTAACTCAAAGATCCCGTTTGATTGGCTCTTTGAGTCTGAAATCATCCAAATAAAATGATGAAAAAATCATTTAAATGTAAACATTTATGCTGTGTATCACATTAAGCCACACTAAATTTTCAACAGTCTTTAAAAACAACCCATTATTGGCCTGTTTGTATTTGCATGTAAAGTTAAATAAAAATAGTGAATATAATACATTTAAATAAAGTTAACTCAAAATATGCTGAAAAAACAATCTCACTCAAAATGTCTGAGTTACTATCTCAACAATTTCATTTGATTTTTTCAGATTAAGTTACTCCAACTTTGTGTAGTATTTCAGTTGTATTAATTTAATTCTTTCATTAAGATGTGCAGTGAGGTTTACAGTGTAGCTGGCCCGCAGATTTGTTGAGATTTTGTAATATGGCCCTTTTAGTGGTTGAGGCTGACACCCCTGCTGTAAAGTGTGGAATACGGCAAATTTTGAAGTGTTTTTTGAGGTTTGACGTAATATAAGATGCTTTTTCTTGTTCATCTAAACTAAACTTTTGTTTTGTATTGTTCGATTCAATGTATGTATTTAAGCTCAGTAAAACCAGTTAAACTGCTTGTTACCTCATGAAGACGGTGTGAATTGAGCAAAAATGGGAAACTGTGTTGAATGAAGTCCTAAAATGCTGCAACATGCTGTTACTTTGCTGCCAGCTTACTGCTCTCTGTCTCTCTCTGTCTCTCTCTCTCTCTCTCTCTCTCTCCTGCTGCATCATCCCATCTGCGTCAGAATGGCTTGGGATATGACAGGGATCGCCACTGAGTAAAAATAGAGATAAATGAATAAATGTGTGGCAGAAATAGACAGATGAGGGAGGCAGCAAAGGAGGAACGCAAGTAAACCCAAAATAGTCGGAATAAGAGAGATGACAGGCCTGTGCTTATTCTAGTAGAGAGATGGAAGGGCAGGGACTGGAGGAGTGATTGACAGCATGCATCATAGCAAAACAATGAATTAGGCTGGAGAAAAAGGAACGAGGCGGAGGAGCGGAGTATGAATGAAGAGGAACTGACGGAGAGGCAGAACGAGACTTCGTTTCAGACAGACTGCCGTGGACGCACATAATTGCATAAATCCTCCACATATTAATACCACATGCAGACACTTCCTTTTGTCATTACAATCGTCGCCTTAGTCACGTTGGAATGGCTGAATGACGTGATGTAGCCTACGAAGTTTACGCGAGCTTCCCTACACTCTTAAATATTCCAAATATGGAAGTCAATGCGCCGGAAATGAGGTTTGGATACCTTTGACCAAATGGAAGACCAGCTGTAGGTCCTACTTTAAGTCAGTGGTCAGCAACCCTGAGTCCTGTTCTGACCACAATCAGCCCACACCTGCTGTTCTTCAGAAGTTCTTGCCTGGTTGGACCAGATGCATTGGAGTTAGGTAGGGGTAAGGCGGGAAGTCACGTTAGATGCAGGTTGGAACTAAACTCTGCAGAACAGTAGGTCAGGAGAGTTGGTGACCACTATAGTAGCTCATTTTAGTGGTCAAAAAGATCCAGTGATGTAATGACATCATCCCAGTTGGAAGCGAAACACTGAAAACATCATTATCCTACAAGCAAACCCACCCATTCCTCGTTGTCTTTCTTTCCAAGAAGTTTCTCTTGGCTCCTCCATCTTCCTCCTCACATTCCCCCTCTTTCCTCCCGAGAGACAGTGCTGTGGTGTGAATGAGTCTGCCTCTCCACCTCTGCCCACTAATGAGAAGAGAAGGAGGGCGAGAGATGGAGAAGAGGAAAAAGGATTAGAGGGAATAAAGGATGGAGTGGTAAGAGGTGATTGAGAGCCGAGAGTCTTTTTATACAGAATAACTGTGTTTGGTTCTTCACAGCTCTCTGCCATGAGTGGATTTTAAAAAAGGGGTTTAAAGCTGAAATCTTATCACAAAACTATTATAAAACGGTGTCTCTGGCTTCAGGTAGCAGATTCTTAACCATTTCATATGATAATTTTCTGTGAGGGAGCTTTTAGAGTTAAGCGATTTAGCGCAGGGGTCGCAACCCAAATGTTGAGAAGAGCCAATTTGTCCTTTAAAAATAATCAAACCACTTTGGGAGCCACAACATTTTATGTCCATTTTACCATCTTTTATGTCTCAGTATGTGTTAATGTATTAATGTTATAATATTATTATAGTATTATTATTATACCATTATTATTATACCATTATTATAATATTATAATAGTATTTTTCAGCCTAGTCTCTATTTGCCGTATCTGTATTGTACTGTCGATTGCCATAGACAATAATTTTGATGTCTTTCCCTGTACTGAAAAAAAACTCATCGAAACTCACTTATAATAAAAGCCATTGGGCAGTTGCTGAATTTCATCAGTAAACATTAAAATGGCCAATATACAGGTCTTGCAGGTCTCAGGCATCAGGCAGCATATTTGTAACCAGTTCATGTAATGACTTCCTGTGAGGGAACTTTTAGCGGCATTACATTTTTCAGATGTCTGGTTCCTATCACCACCACTGTTAACAATTCTGAGAAGTTCTCTAGAATGGCACATTTCATATTAAACCACTCGGAATGACTTTGTTTACATCAACAGTTAAACTTGGCAGAAATTTTGAAAAATTGATGGAATTCCCTTTTAATTTATGTACACGTTAACTTACATTCATTCCACCTCTAAATTCCCCTTTAACTTGTGTTCACTAACACTAGCAAGGAAAGTGCTATCTTCACTCTCCAGCTGACCTTGTGGACAAGTTGTGTTTCCAAACTGGAACTGGGTCTGCAATATACAAACAAATCATTTTCCTTTAGTAGATCAAATGACCAAAAGCCCACAAAGACCTGGCTAAGACTTATTTACTGCTGTCAATCAGACTTTTTTTTTCTGATGCTTATGGTGAATGTTCCACAGTGAACTTGTGCCACATTCAGCAAAACTCAAAACAGGTGGGTTCTAGGCTAGTTAACTTCACAAACACATACACACCCTTCCTCCTTCCTCTCTCTTATCAAAATAGTCATGAAATAAATAATCATGTAATAAATGTACTAATATAGGCTAAAAATATAATATAAACGTTTTATAATATAATATAAAAGTATTTTCTGGGCAGCCCACTGACGGTTAAGCAGAGTATTAGACAAAATTCCACTTATCAACGCTCATTTTCCACTCGCAGTCCAATTTACTTATTTTTCCTTCCTTCCTTTCCTCAGTTATACTTTATAAATTAGTTTAGTAAATGATTCTATTTTAGCACAGAGTCAACAACAACGTTTTCTATAGAATCATTTTATATTAGGCCTAGTCATTATTTTTTATTTCTCATTAATCTTTATTTCTCTCAGTTATTTGTAATATTTGTCTTAGTTTATTTTACAAAATAAAAGTCTCTGTGCATTTTAAAATCTGTTTGAGGAGATTTAAAACTAGTTAGAGCTTGTATGTAGGACAGTAATCTGGGTGGTCCGAGGGTGGACCAGCAGTGGCAAACAGTCAGCGGGGTGCTGACCCTATCAAGCCAGCGTACCGATATGCTCACTCTCTGGGCTTCTCACAAGATACTTTTCCTCAAAAGTAGAATAAAATTACTTTCTTGTAAAACGTCTTTCAACGTTCGATTTTTATGATTTTAAATGGTGCCTGAGGCTCCAGAATATAACAGCTTTGTGACTTTGTGTTTGTCAGTTTCTCAAAGCAGATTAAACGTATCAGGAAACCAGCTGGAGTGATTATTAATGCAAATAAGTCCATTTGTCTCCAAATTATCGACGTTGGTTTTAAATCTTTCTCTTTGCCATTTCGTTAGCTACTAGCTATGCGAGATTGTTGTCTGCATTGCTATGGTGACCAGCAGTCTGCACTGATCTTCAGGGTTAAAGGGTGAATTAGCAGTTCTACATTAACTCCAGAGTTTAAGCCCATTTATTGTTAATACTGTGTTGAACGATCAGCAGAGCTTTATTTTACTGCAAAGCAAGTTTATTTTATTTTTACCTACAAATCTAACAACAGGGCAGTAAAAGGCTCTGGAGCCGCATGTTGCTGACCCCTGCTTTAGCGTCTGGGTTCTATCACCACCATTGTGAACAATTCTGACTGTAAGTTTCTCTACTATGGAGCAACTCATATCAAACCACTCTCACTAACTTTGGCCAAATTGTAATAATTTCATTATGTAGAACAATACATAATTTGAATATTTGAATAAAATTGAAGCTTTTGGCCCATAGCAGAGCTCCAGTGGGTGCCATGTGTGCCACACACCCATGATAAGCTACACAAACAAGCCTCAAAAATCTATTAATATAATGCCCATTTTCTGCTGATTTGCTTTTTTAAAAAAGGTCATCAATAACAGAAGCTAACATGTCTGAACCCTTAAGTAGGCCAAGTGGTCCATTTCCATGGAATCATGCCGCATTTTTTTCACTCAGAACAAGATTGACACAAAGTCATGTCCTGATAACGAGAAAACAGGCTATTAGTTAGCTAGCTAGCATAGCAACTTCGCACACACAGCTAGAAGGAGTGTTGCAGGTTTGCGGTTGGACGGTAAAAAGGTTGACAACTCGAAGTGGAGCTAGTAGCTAGCTAGCTCGCTAATGGTTGAGCTAAGAGGAAATCAAGTGAATGCTATCTGGCAGAAAGTAGCTATCTAAAACATATCTGTCAAAATATTTCACTGAGTAAAAATAGTCTTTGTCCAAGGCAACAATTATGATAGCTCAGATGTCTACTGTAATATCATCATGTGTAGATTTAAAATGTTTAATGTTTGGATATTGTAGGCTTTCTGTAGCTTGCACTCACATATGAACATGCAAGCTCAAAAACTGCTGCTTTTAGCTATGCAGCATACTTTTGTCCAGTGATGTATTGGTTAGAAGGTAGACCCTAAATTTTAGGACACCCAATTACATAACTGCAGAACGATGGACAAGTACATTCATAAACCAAACACATCTTTTCACCCTTTTAATCAAATCAGTGATCTTCACTGTAGTTTGGTTTCCTGTATTGAATACATGCGTGGTTTCCAAGGGGTGGCCAGAGTGGCCAGTGTTTCCGCACCCTACAATCTGACTGGCCACCCCAGATGCCGCCCCAAAATTTCTGTCACGTCATTGGCTCCCACCTCACTGTGGGGCAGGTGTTTGTGCCATTAAGAAGAGAGTTATTTTGCTATCAGCGCTCGGCGGAACAACTTCCAACCTCTCTCCAGCTCCTCCCTCTCCCCCACTTGCACATTCTCATTGCCACCATACTGAAACTCCCTGCCACCCCTTAGCCACCCCGGTTAAAATTGATGATATATGCCAGGACTTTCTGTAAAAAAATTGTTTAAATACTGAAATAATATCTAGTCATAATATATATGGTTAAAGTTGTAATAGGAAATCAAATTTAAATCTTAATAAAAGTCAAGGGGGTGGGCATGTAGAGGCACCGGCCCCCGCAGAAATTTGATTAGCCACCATGAGGCCCCTCACTGAAGCTGGTTGATTATAGGTTATTAGACTGTCATATCATGGATAGAAAAATTAGACTTGCATGATGGTACAAAAGGCTACACTTTCAACGTAGTTTTATGGTTTGTAAAATATATACCATAAGCTCATGGCTTTAGTGATGTGCTGTGGTCTCTTTGGCTTTTTTCACATTTCGTGAATGGAACTGGGAGGTGGAGATGGAGGAGGTGAGGGAGACATGAATCTTCATGAAGATTGTTGAAAGAAATTGAGTAAATGAGTAAACTCTAATAGTAGTAGTTCATTGCAAAGCTGTAGCTGCTGTGGTAGAGCTGTCGCCTCGCAGCAATAAGGGCCTGGGTTTGATTCCCCGGCCGGGTGACTAGAGTCCTTTCTGTGTTGAGTTTGCATGCTGTGTGGGTTTCTTCTGTTTTCTCCCACAGTCCATAGACATGCAGTCAGGCCACTTGGAGATGCTAAATTGCCCCTAGCTGCGAATGTGTCTGTGTGTCTGCCCTGTGATGGACTGGTGACCTGTCCAGGGTGTTTCCTTTCTTCTGCCCAATAAGAGCACTGGGATAGGCTCCAGCACCCCCTGCAACCCAGGAGTATAAAAGTGGCTCAGAAGATGGTTGAATGAAAATGTAGCCTGTGCAAAAGTTATGGAACATTTTAGATGTTATATTTTATTTAATATTTTCTTTTTTTTCAATGTGTTAAATTCACCAAATAAATAGAAATTGTGCACTAAAATGTCACATCGACAGGTCCCATATAATGCAAAGCTAAATTTCAGACCATATCATCCACTCATTAATCCATACAGTCCATATATGGAGACGTTGCTGCAGAAACAGGCCATTTTTAATTCATTATTTCTGTGATGTCACAAGAACCAACTCATTTACACACACATCTATTCAGCTACAACAGTTTAGCCCCACCCATTCATGTTGAAGATCGAAGAAATGCTCTGAAGTGAGCTACGAGTGCTTTTGAATGACACACAATACATGGCAGCCAGTTAGAACAGACTGTATCAGTCTTAAATGCACAGTAACAAAAACACTCTGTTTAATTGCAGGGGATAAAGCCAGGTTTGAAAATTAGCATGTGAAAATGATTTATGATCATGTTTGATAAATAATAAATAGAAAATCACACAATTATTTAGTGGATCTCAAGGAGAAAAAAGAAAATTCAATAAAGATGTATTTTGACCAGAGGTGTCCGATCTTTTGAATTCATACACATATTCATACATATACCGTCGGAATACGTCTTCCCTATAAACATATTTTAAGTGGTGGCTATGAATGCATACGTTTTTTTCATATTTATAAATTTATAAACGTCAAAAGACATTACATGTGGAAATTTGAAGTGGTTATATGCACTGGGAATATATTTGATAACAAAAACAAGAGTGTTTGAATACTTATTTTAAGTTTTTTACACACCATATGAAATTGCGCTATTTAATGTGTTGTAATGATTTTCCTCCAGTGACTGTAACATACAGTCCACACATGCATGTGTAAGTATGACCACTCATTGGCACAAGACATTCTGGTCTCGCTCACACTGGGTTAGCAACTCAAAGGGCACTCACATGTGTTAGCATGCACATCAACATGTGTGGACACGCAAACACACACACAAACACACACAGGCTACCCACTCCCCAGAGCGCCGTCTGTTGCTCTTTAATGAGTGTATCACTGTCCCGAGTGGTGAGGGGGAGGCTGGTCATCTGTCTGATCCCACTACCTCATGTGTGTGTCAGTGTGTTTGTGTGTGTCAGTGTGCTTGTATGTGTGTGTGTATGTGTGTCCATCGTCCTCCGCAGACCCCTGCAGCGCTCTGAATCCTCAGGGATGACTGAGTCTGTGGGTGAAATGATCGTATGAATGTGTGTGAATTCTCGGCCGTGTGTTTGTTTGGTACTTCGTTGTGCTATTTTAGCATTAAGCTGTTTCTCAAAGGCCTGACCATAACAAACGGTGGGCGTGACAGGAAGTTGCCTGCATTTACTATCACTTACATTGCTGTCCAGGTGCGTCTGTGTATTAACTTGTGTGTATGTATCACTGTGTAAGTATGTGTGTGTGCATACTGTGTGTGTATAAATAATGTGGCCCCCTGTAGTGATCAGAAATTTCAACAGTGACTGGGCTGGTGGGCTCAGAGAGCAGGGTTTGTGTATGGAAAGCTTCCACATGTGTGTGTGTGTGTTTGTTTATCATACATTTTGAGGACAACGATGTTCTGAGTGTAAACCTCGTATCTCCATTTTTGTTGTTTTTAAGTTTTTGACATAATTTGAAAATACCAGTTACCATTTACATTGTATGTAAATTTCATGATGAGTGAACTAAAAGAAATGTCCCCAAAAAAATTCTGGTTCTATTGACTTACTAAGTATGTTTTTCCTTCTCCTGTAAAGTTACCATTTTGAAGATACGAGGTTTTCTTCCAACAACAGCGATATATATATATATATATATATATATATATATATATATATATGGAGTATAATATTATTCTTATTTTCATTATTGTTCTTATATTTTTTTATTTTATAGATACTTGCATATCATCTCTGTTGGAACAAAACCTTTTTTGTCAAATAAATATATATGTCGCATATCAGTGCATATCAGTACTTTCATTTTCAGTATATAATACACATGGGGTATATTATTATTACATATAGATGCTTTCTTATTGTCATTGTCAGGACAAACCTCTGGATTACATTTCATCTCTCTCTCTCTTTCTCTCTCTCTCTCTTTATATTATATATATACATATATATATATATATGTATATATGTATATATATATATAATATATATATATATATAAAGTAGTGATGGCTCAATATTAATTACACTGCCCTATGTGAGACAATAGACAGTATTGATATAATATAAATGAAAACTTAAATAAATAGGTAGAATACTTTGAAAAAGTAGTGCTGGCTGAATACTGAATACATTGTCCTAATTGTATTCAATAATGTATTCCATTACAATATTTAACAAGTAACATATTCAGAATACATTTAGACTACATATTAATAAAGCACATGGCAAAAGCTCTGCTGTAAATTTTATTTCTTTCTTGATGTTCCTCGCTGTTACTGTTTGCCAGTTTTGTTCATGTAATACTTCTGATAATGTTTCATAAAAAATTATTATTCAAATGAATACAAAAAAAGAATACAAAATTCTCAACATTATTTTGGCTCTTATCACCTGCTTCAGTCCACTGCTGCTCCCATAATCCCACTTCCCTTTCATGACCAACAATTTGCCATATTCCAATAAAACGAACATTAGGTATGTAACTTGCTGCAGAAGTCCAGTACAGTTCCAAAGCTAAGCTTATCACTCGAGAACATGTCCACTCTCAGTTCAGTCATCCCTCAAAAGAGTTTACTAATGCTTAGGTTAATAACTGGCTCATCACAATGATTTATCAGTCTACTCATGCTTTAGCAGGAACTTAAGTGTTTGTAAATAAGATGTTTTTTGAGTCCTTCTTCAGAGTTTGAACATGCTATGTGCTGATTTTAAATAGCTAATTAACAAGCAGTGTAGGTGTTTTTAAAAGATAGTACATGTATATTTATAAAATTTAGTTTAGTTTTGAAAGCACTTTCCTAAAAAGGTAACTGTATTCTGAACACAAAATCTTTGCAAAATTTCACTTGGACTGAATTCAAATAGTTCATTTCTGAATCCTGAATACATATTTCCATTACTAGTATTCAATTGCAATTCAGCATAAATACAGTAAAAAGTAAGCAAGATTTGTCCACCGACTCATAAATGAATTGAAGTGATAGCATAGCAAAGGCAGGCAAGGAGAGCAGAAGAGTGTTTTTAGCTACACTCACAGTTAGCCATGCTTTTCTCTTGAACCTCTCTGGACTGAAGGAGCAGTTTTTGTCCTTTCCAGACTGAATGATGTTGAAATCCTCTGGCTGGTGTCGTTCCAAACGTTTAATCTCTAATTTTCTTCTCTAATGGTCGGAACCAAATTTAACTTTTATTACCTTTTCGACTTGACTCATTATAATGCCTTGCTGTTATGAGTGGCTACAACAACTGATGAGAAACAGTGGCTAGCTGCGTAGCGGTGCCCACACCATAAATTATGTTTACTAAACAATGTTTTATTGGCTGCTCTCAGCATGGGGCCAACGTGATTGTGCCCCACAGCTGGTTATTGAAAGTGCATTGAACATGAGTGTTTTTTAACTGCTCACCTGGTTAGACCCACACTCACCAAACGAAGACTACTAGGAGAAACAGGTCACCTACTGGCATTTACACAACAGGCACAGGAAGATATTTGGAACGTATCCACCAGCCCTACCACTGTCGTATGTAATAACAAATGTTAGTTAAAAAGAAAAATATACATTAGTTGTTATACTGAATTATTGATCATGTCATGCACTGCTCCACAGCGACATCTGGTGGGGCCAGGCCCCTAATGTAGAGACACCACTGGTGCATACGTGCGTGCATTCATACATACGTGCGTGCGTGTGCTTGTCAGTATCAATCACCAAGACATGTTCCTGTGCTTCCAATAATCACAGTGAAGCCAATACCTAGACAATACAGGAGCTGTTTTGATAGATATACTATTACACTGGGAGCCTAGGTGTGGCTTTGCGTGCCTTTATGTGGGTATGGGTACATGTGTGCATGTGCAGATGGATTGCATCTTGCCAGAGAACACTCTGTGACCTCAGTCATGGTCAGGACAGAACAGGTCAGAACTGATTCAGCACAGCCCACACGCATGCATTGAGACACAAACACGCACACACACTGCTCTCCCAAAGTTCCTGACACAAATTCAAAGGCTTCATAGTGTCATTCTAAAGAACCAAATCCACTACATATTCAAAGTGTGTCTGATCTTTTCTTACAAACAGCAAAGGTACCATGAACTACACTGGATGTGCTACATAAAAGACTCCTGCTACTCATACAGCATTTCTTCTGAAATAGTAACAGCCTCTACTCTTTCCTGAAGGCCTTACACTCAGTGTGGGATGTCGGAATATTACCTTGAGGATTTGGTTGTATTCAGCCACGACAGCATTAGTGAGGTCAGGTACTGATGTTGGATGATTAGTTCTGGATTACAAACAATCCAACTCATCCCAAAGGTACTGCATGGAGCTCCATTGCTCCATAGAATGCAGTTCCACTGCTCCACAACCCAATGCTGGTGGGCTTTATAGACCACTAAATACTCCACTGGTGACCTTAAGCTCGTGTGCAGCTGCTCCAGAGTATCCCACTCTGTTGGCAGTGCATTTTCTGCGGAGGTTATACAAGCTAAGTGCAGCAGAACGCCTGTGTTCGTGGGGTGTCTTTTAGTGTAGTTTCCCATTCCAAATACTACGCCCATACATTCACGGACATTTTTGTAATGATCACATGCCGAAACATAGGAATAAAATAAAATATAAAATCAGTCTACCTTCCGGGCACAACCAACCGGATCCCCACGGATCCTGAACTCTTTAGAACTGAAGGAAAAAAACGTGAGGTGTTTTCTATCATCCCACTCCATGTTTTATGCTGCTTGTGCTGCAGCTTGAGCAGTTTCCGCCTTAACTAGCCTACGTTCCAAATACATGACTAACCATAATTCATCTTTTTCTTTATCCTAATTGCACTCTGGGGAGTATGACAGCCTTTTATGTCCCAAAACACCAGCAAGTTCTCATTTATACACACTCTCAGCCACACTCACACACATACACAAGTTTGTATTCCTGACTTTGTGGGGAATTTCCATGTCCTTATGTATGTGTCCTTATGTGTATATATATATATATATATATAAAGAGGGTCTTCTGTGGCATCGTGTGTGTATCTATCTATCTATCTATACTATCTATCTATCTATCTATATATATATATATATATATATATATATATATATGTATAGATAAATAGATAGATAGATACACACATAAGGACACACATAAGGACACGAATATATATATATATATAGTATATATATTATATGTATATTTGTTATGTTTATATATATTGTTTTGTTTGGTTTTGTTTTTTTTGTTTTTTTCCTTGTCCTTATGTGTGTATCTACATATGTATTCATCATGTAAGTGTGTACATATATATATATATATACATATATATGATAAGACTTTTGGTTGATGAGGTGGCCGAACGTCCCCACAACGTCACAATGTTCATCATCCAGGGCTCAGTCTGGTCCCCACAAAGAGCTAAACACAAACACACTCACACACAGTGCTTCCCCTGTCCCTCCACTCCAGCACGCCCTCGCGCGCATTACGCACTAGCGATTCCGTCGCTGCCCACCTCTGCGCGCGCTCCTCCCTCCCTCCTTCCTTCTCCTTCCTCCTCCTCCTCCTCTCCTAGCTCGCCCTATAAACGCGCTGCCGCTCGCGCTGTTTCCTCAGTCGCCTTCGACTCGAGCTTGCGCGCCAGAGCTGAAAGCAGCGTAGATAGCAGGCACGTCCTCGCGCTCGGGCTAACTCGCTCTCGGCTCTCGGCTCTCGGATCAAGGCTTCAGAGATGGAACCTCGCGCAGCTCTGCGGCGATCTCGCGCCTCCAGCGCGCTCAGCTTCAAGAGTAAGTATGATCATCTCCTTAATGTACTTATGCATGCTTTATTACGCATTACGCGTGTTATTTCGCACTTGTGCATGCATGTTACGACGCGTAATGAACAGTTGGGTTACAGGAGGCAGCATACAGAGATATATTAATCTGGAATCGTGAATCCAAAACTTTTTTTTTTTTTTTTGCGTAAAGCTGTTTGTATGTTCGGAGCGCGCGGTAGATACTGGAGCACTGAACAGGGAAGAGCCATCCAGAGAGTTTAGTTCTTCAGTGTTGTGGTTGGAGGAGATAGAGGACAAAATACTGAACTAAAAACAGACAAATAAGCATCTAGGAGTAAAAGTTCTCGAGAGTTAGTTCTCAGTTCTCGAGAGAACTCCTGTAGAACAGTATTCACAGAATGTTGTTTAAGCGATGCCACAGAAGACCCTCTTTTGGTTCCCCAAAGAACCCTGTTTGAAAAAGTAATTTGTGAGTGTGAAGAACCTTTCAAACGTTTATATACCAGCCACCAGGTTCTATACCAGCTTAGGGGTTCGTTCTGGACGCTCTTCAAACTTTAAAAAGATGCTTCACACTCACAAATCTCATTTGGAGTAATTGGTCATCCAAAGGACCATCCACTGAGAGGAACCGTGGTATCGCAAAAAGAACTGTTCTTCCATTTTTGGGATTATTTTTCCGATAAAATAAATGTTAAGAACTCCAAAGTGAGAGATGAGAGCAAAGCAGTCCAGCAGCTGAACCATGAAGCTGAACAATGCATATATAATACATATATCTCGTTTTTGTGTGCTTATATATACTTAAAGCAATAAACTATACTTTGATTTTTAATGTAAGTCAATGGAACCAGACTTTTTTCCAAGTAATTTGATATAAAATGATAATATTTCCATTTAGATGTTTTTGTTTCCATTGTAGTGATACTGAGTTCCTAATTCATTTACTCGGCATATATATATATATATATATATATATATATATATATATATATATATATATATATATATATATATATATGCTGAGTAAATGTAACTTTCTGATAATAAACTCTGAGGCCCATGCTCCCTTATTAGGAATGACACGCACACTCGCACGCGCGCGCACACACACCGCTTTGAGGGTCACGGCTCGGGCTCGTAGGAAAATCTTGCGTGCGGAAGCTGAATGCGCGTGCCATGATTAATTCAGGCGGCGCGCGGCTCTATTAGTCTTTTTATTGTCCGGAGTCACTGGACCCCCCTCACGCGCTGAAAGTTTAATGCGCTGCGCTCCTCCAGCCTGCTCCTGTTTCAGCTGCTTGACGTTAATCCCACCTCTTTTTGTTTCACGCGCCTTTACACACCCTTCCATCCGTTCAGGACTTGTGCACAGCTGCACGCCAGTCCTGTCCGCGCGCCCTGCTGTTCATCTCGCCAGAATTTAGAGCCAGTAGGGCAGGTCATGACCTTGCCCTTAACTGACACTATACAAATATTGTCACCTGTACTTTCAGAGTGGCAATCAGTTTATTCCAATTTCAATTTCAATGCTTTTCATCAATCCAAACATGTCCTAAGCTCCCTCTTCCCCCCTTCTCTCTGCAGGTGGTCTCACTCTCTGGTTGGTGGTGTGGCTGTTGGCATGTCGCATTGCTCCAGGTCGTGCGTGTCCGAAGCTCTGTGTGTGCTACGACACGCCCATGACTGTGAGCTGCCAGTCTCAGAACTTCACCTCTGTTCCGGCCGGCGTTCCCTACGACTCTCAGCGCGTCTTCTTGCAGAACAACCGCATCATCGAGCTCAGGGCTGACTCCTTCGGCTTCGAGACCCAGGTGAGTGGTCTTTAAACATAATAAGTAATAAGATTTTGGGAGTCAAGAGTCAAGCAGACCACTTTTATCACCTCATCCATATACAACTATACAGTCAAATGAAATCAAGTCCCAACACGAGTGACCAAGACGGGAATAGGGAAAGGACAGCTCTCTTAGACTATATGGGCAATTAGGTTTCAGTACAATTCAACAGTGCAAAACTAGGCTAAAAAACATATAATAGCTCTGAAAGAACAGCTTTATAGAAGAAGGATAGCATAATAATAACGTACAATAATGTAAAAAGTATTTATTCCTAATAATCTTGGACTGTTTCTGTTGGTTCATCATATTCTCACAATATAAATAGCAACTGGATTTTTCAAATGTGAAACAACATAACATAAGAGACAGTTGTATGCAAAAGTTTGGCCCCCCGGTCAAATGACATTTTGTTGATTTTCTAAACTAGGTTAACACGTCCTCTACAGAGAACACACTTCTAGCACTATTACACAATAAGAGTTTATTTGCTGATTTGCCAACTTTTGACATGTTGGGGAAAAATAAACAAAAAAGTGTTCTGTGTAAAAGTTTTAAGTTATATTTTAAGTTTCATCTTTTTTCTGTGGAGCCCTGCTGGTGACATCCCATATAAATGAAAATAATGCGTGGCCATGACTTAGTAAGGCATGGGAATGAGATAATTAAGCCTTGACCGCAGCTTAACAAGGCATGATCTCATTCCTTACTAAGTCATGGCCAGGACTTATTTATCTCATTTCCACACCTAAAGTCATGCTTTAATTGTATAGAGAAATCACCAATAGGGCTCTGTATTTTTTCCCCAAATGTTAAACTCAAATAAATAGAAATTGTGCACTAAAATGTGCAGAAAAAATATTTTAGTTTATTCCCTATAGAAAATGTGTTAACTTTTTTTTTAAAAATAAACAAAGCATGTCATTTGATCAGGGGTGTTTTGCATATGACTAACTAGGCCATGTCTGAAACTGTGCCCTATTAAATATACGGAACTATTTAGTAAGTCATTTTGTTGTGGTATGTGAAATATCCACTGCACTCTTACAATCCCACAGTGCACCACAGTAGGTAAGTGACAAAGGTGAAATGGACATAGAATCCCCATAATGTGCTGTGCTGTATGCGACTGAGACTACTGCTTCAGAGTGATGAGCAAATCCCGGAAACATTAGTGCAGGAAACCAGTTCCTGTCATCTATAATAGTGTTCTATACAGTTCTCTTCATTTTCCCAACGTAAGGAATAGTGATGAGCGAACAATTTCCAACACAGCCTCACAATTTAATGCACAAGAATGTGAGTAATTCAAAAATTCTGCTGCAGATCCCTCCCGGTTCATTCTTTCATTGAGTTCCGCCTCCGTTTCCGTCTCTGTTCTTCAGGTCCTGTGGCTGTATTCCAACAACATCTCATGGATTGAGGCGGGGGCGTTCAGCAACCTACGCGTGCTGGAGGAGCTGGACCTGGGCGACAACCCGTCCCTGCGGCGGCTGGACGGCGGAGCCTTCCGCGGTCTGGAGCGCCTGCAGAGCCTCCACATGCACCGCTGTGGTCTGACTGAGCTGCCCGCTGACCTCTTCCACAAGCTCTACAGCCTGCAGTTCCTCTACCTGCAGGAGAATCAGCTGAGCCACCTGCCAGATGGCCTCTTCTCCGACCTGGTCAACCTCACGCACCTCTTCCTGCACGGCAACCGCATCCGTACGCTCTCCGAGAATGCCTTCCGCGGCCTGGTCAACCTGGACCGCCTGCTGCTGCACGACAACCGCATCCGACAGGTAGGGCTGAGAGCTAGAAACTCACTACAGTATTGGTGCAGATTATGATTTTGTGTTGGAGAATAGGCTTCCTGTAAGGCATATAGGTTACATTACACCCTATAACAGCTATACATGGCACTATGTAGCTACTAGCAGCCTTTTTCACCATCTGAGCACCCAGTATATGAGTAAATGCAGTTCGCATTTGTACAATAAAGAAAAGGAGACTTTTTAAAGTGTAAGTTGTGTCTCAACATGTTTAATTTAATAATGTTATCATATATCAAGTTTGAAGGGCTTAAACCACATATAATATTCTTTCCTTCTTAGTATTGTTGTTATTAATTTTTGGAAATGTGTTGCATCATATCTTCATTGTCCTTATTATTAATATTCACATTCTTGGAGTTCATATTGCCCACCCTATTCCTAAAACATACTTTTGCATTTCATTCTCATTTCGTTGTTGTCCGTAAAATCACATACTTACTCAACTTGTCCCTGCAGGTGCACCGTCGGGCATTCCGCGACTTGGGCCGCCTCACCATCCTCTACCTGTTCGACAACCAGCTGCGGGAGCTGCCTGGCCAGACGCTGCGAGACACAGCAAATGTGCAGTTCCTGCGCCTCAACGGCAACCCCTGGGGTTGCGGCTGCGAGGCTCGCACGCTCTGGGAGTTCTTCCGGGGTGCACGGGTATCCAGCTCCGAGGTGACCTGCACCTCTCCGGCTCCTCGCAAGGGCCAGGACCTGCGCTTCCTGCGTGAGATGGATTTCGCCCTGTGCCCACTGCCCGACCCAGGCTCACTGGCCGGCACTACCACCACCACTTTCAGCACCAAGACACGCTGGTGGTTCTCCAAGGGCAAACCAGCCGTCTCATCCAAGGGTGCCTTCCACAAGAGCGGCGAGGGGGTCAAGGCGTTCCCATTCGCATCGGGGAAGAACGTCCATCCAGTAGCGGCCGCGGCTGCGGCGGCGGCATCAAATCTCGCCTCCAAGTACGAGCCGATGGCGGAGGAGGCTGCTCTGCCCAAGTTGGAGCCAGAAGAATACTGGGCCAACTACGGCAACGAGGATTCAGCCTTAGTCCGCTGCTTCGAGCTTGAATGCCCGCCAGATGACGAATCGCCGGCCCTCCCTTCTTCCTCCTCCTCCTCATCCTCTTTCTTTTCGTTCTTCTCTCTCCTTTCTCTCTCCATGCTGGCCCTCTCCCTTCACTTGCTGTTTGGCTGAGTGCAGCTGTCTGAGCTATTAATTTCTCTTCTTTCACTATTTTTCAAGTGCTTGGCCCCCCAGTGATTTGACGGGGCATGATTCTGATGGGCACATGACAGCAGTAGCAGCCTCAGAAGTGATGAAGCTGGTACACACACATACATATATACACATACACACATATATGCACACATTGTGAGGGAAGTGCTGTATTTAGCATAATTCACAAGGCAGAGTTAGGCCAGCCTGTTGCCTGTATGAGGTGAACTACATCTCCCATGAGGCTGTGCAGCACCAACTCGGGCCACTCTTCACTTTCTGCATCCAGCAAGACAAAAACAGATAGAGAGACAAAACAGAGACAAATAGACATACATAAAAAGACAGTGCTAGATAACACAGAGAGGAAAGGCAGCAAAGGAAGATTAGAGGTCAAAAAAGGAAAAAGAAAAAGACAGAGACTCTTTCACTGTGGTCTCTTTGGAGATGTGCCATTCTAAAGCTATCACAACAGACCATGATCCACTAACATGCACTATCTGTATATAGGCACACTCACAAACGCTCTGGCATAAATCAAAATAGGAGACAAAACAGCAACCAAACATTTGGGATCAGTATATACACAGTGCTTAAATAGACTGCAGAACAATTTTGCTTTCTTTTTGTCTGCTACCCCTGATGAAGCAGTAATGAGAAGAGCACCTGGGGAATGGAAAGACGGACTCTGTGTCCATCTGCCTGTGTTCGTTTCAGGGGATTTGAGTTGCAGTGTGTCCTGTGTGAAGCTTATGTAAACTGCGCTGATAGCGTGGGTGTGTGGTTCGTTCTGGGCTTTCACTGTGCGTTCAGTCATTTGGCCTATAGAACTCAGGAATGAGTGATGCGCTCCCGGGTTCACCATAAAAGGAGACGTTCCGCTGTACACAGCAAACTGAACTCTGCATTTTGTCCTACACTGTAAATAAAACAATAAATATTCTTTGTATCTCAAAACAAAGTCTTCAGTGTCGTTGACTCATCTGATTATTTTTATGTCTGTCTGTGAATGAATGAATGAACAAGGTACACCCAATTTGGACTTCCACTCACTGGCCATATTATTAGAAACCTCTACATTGCTCTTCCACTCACTGGCCACTTTATTAGAAGCACCTACTTTTCACTTTCAATCACTAACCATTTTAATAGAAACACCTACATTGCTCTTTCACTCACAGGCCACTTTATTAGAAGCACCTACCTTGTACCTCCACTCATTGGCCACTTAATTAGAAACACCTACCTTGTACCTCCACTCAGTGGCCACTGTATTAGAAACACCTACCTTGTACCTCCACTCAGTGGCCACTTAATTAGAAACACCTACCTTATACCTCCACTCAGTGGCCACTTTATTAGAAACACCTACCTTGTACCTCCACTCATTGGCCACTTAATTAGAAACACCTACCTTGTACCTCCACTCAGTGGCCACTTTATTAGAAGCACCTACCTTGTTCCTCCACTCAGTGGCCACTGTTACCCCTCTACTCACCCACAGGACCACTGTTGACCATGATTGACTGTGAAGCATACATGTTGAGTATGTGTGCGTGTGTGTATATATATATATATATATATATATATATACATATATTTATATATATATATATATATATATATATATATACATATATACATATATATATATATATATATATATATACATATATATATATATATATACAATACATGTATACACAGTGAGCAGATGGTGAAGTACAAGAGGAATCAGACCCTTAATTACACTTCACTCCTTAAACTGCTTAAGATGCTCTCTTTAAAACCTTAATGCTCTTTAAAGCCACCCGCCAGTGTGTGTGGGCGCGCCTGTGTGTCTGTGTGTGTGTTGGCACAGCACAGTCTTGGCGGGAGTGTGGCGTTTGGCCGGAGAGAGAAAAACGTGAGTCAGTGAATGAGAGCGAGGAACTTCTCACATATCTTAATGAAGCACACCTCCGCAGCCTAACACGTACATACACACACACACACACGCAAGCTCTTATAAATAACGGCCGGAAGAGTTTCCTCCAGACATAAAAGTACTTTCATTCGTCCCTCCTACACTTCTGCATCAGTTTTTTTTTCTCAGCCTTTCATGCGCCTGCCTGTTTTTGTTGGGCTGTCAATATGGCTGTCAGGAACTCAAAGACACTCTCTCTCTCACACACACACATACTTTCTCTCTCTCTCTCTCTCTCCACACACTTTCTCTCTCTCTCTCTCTCTCTCTTTCTCCCTCTCTCTCTCTCTCCCTCTCTCTTTCTCCCTCTCTCTCTCTCCCTCTCTCTCTTTCTCTCTCCAGTGTTTCATCATCCTTTCACACCCTGTCACCCCTCCACCCTGATTTTCTCTCTCACCCTCCCTCTATCTCTCTCTCTTTGGCTCTCTCTTCCTTTTGAGCCACAGATGGTTCTGTTTGCCCGCTTGGCTATGTTGGCGTGATAGTGACGTTCATCTTCATTCATGGGGGCTTATTAGAAAGGAGCTAAATGTGGGTCTGCATGTGTGTATGTGAGTGAGTGAGAGAGAGAGAGAGAGAGAGAGAGAGAGAGAGATGTGGAAAAAGAGTCTAAACTTTCAAAGTGTCGGATCATTACCGGACAAGATTGGGTTTAGGGAGGAGATGACCAGGCCAATTTGGTCAGGAAGAAGAAAGTAGCACGAAACCGCAATGGAGGAATTTAGAAGAGTTAGAACGGCTCGAGTGAAGACTTTAATGGAGGAGCTCGTTATTTGAGAACAGAAGGAACAGAAAGACAGTAGACTGTTTTCTGATCTGAGATACAGATTAACGCTGTGTTCACATTACAAGGCCCATTTTTTTTCCCACAATGTGACACAGACATAGATTAGAAACGCTTATGTGACCCTAGAAACCCAATATGTGGTCATGTAACTGTAACGAAAATGGCCATTGTGTTAATCATATGCATATCACTGCGGTCATCATCCAGTGTGGGCAACATATCAGCAGTGGCTAGTTTGTGCAGGCACATATAGGTCACTTTTAAACACTTTTTATAGATAGCAGTTTGTCAACAAGTGACAGAAGCAGGTATGTTTGAGATTAGCTAGTGTTTCTGATCTAAGCTTCCAGTACTTACTAGCTATACTACATGTTTTGTGGACACCTGCTTATCCAACATTTCTTCTGAAGTCAAGGGTATTAACAGGGAGCTTGACCTCCAAATGCTGAAGTAACAGCTTCCACTCTTCTGGGAAGACTTTATATTAAATGTTGGATCATTGCTGGGAGAATTTGATTGCATTCAGCCACAAGAGCATTAGTGAGTTCAGGTACTGATGTTGGATGATTAGGTCAGGATCACAAACGCTACAACTCAACCCAAAGGTGTTGGATGGAGCACCATCACTCAAGACAACACAGATCCATGGCTCAACAGCCCAATGCTGGGGAGCTTTATACCCCTATTCTTGCGTTGCGCATGATGTCACACCGCCATTTTGAGCACCTTTAATTTGCTGTAATTCGTGAATGATTCACTTGCAAGACGTGACAGTAGCCGAAAATGACAAGAAACACAGACCTTTAATTCAGTGTCACTCCAGGCTTGGAGCTCCTGCACTGTATAGTTTAGTTTTTCTTTCTGCTGTTCTCACCTCGTTCAGCTCAAGAAGGGATTAATTAGTTAATAATATCAGGTATTTTAACCAGGACACCACAGTTATGCAGCGCAGGGGTTTCAGGACTGGAGCTGAACTCTGAACTAACTGCACTAGCAAACTTACAGAATCACGTCTGATGAAACACGACGTACCCAGATAACAGACAGTTTTGGTCCAATTCTAGCTTTCCTTTGTGAGTGTTGGTTGACTACTGGGTAAGTGCTAGGCATGTGGGCCAGAATAGGGCCAGATCCTGGACAGCTTCATATGGTTTTGCCTCATGTCTACATTCATGGGGCAATTCTGGCATGAGTGTCGTGAACCAATAATGTAGTTGGGCCAGATTGGGGCCAGATTTGGGCCATATCCTTTAGTTCTACTCACTTTACAGTGTGTGGGCCAGATCTGGGCCAAGGACCCAGAAGTATATTGGGCCAGAACAAACCAAGGATGGACAAATTTTGCTGACTGGGGTTGTTTTCCGACCCACAACATTCAGTCTTACATTTAACGTTTATGTTTCTCCATTCAAACGTCATTTTAAATCTCCAGAAACAGAGAGTAAAGTTATACCGGCTGTCTGCAGCTCCGTTAGGGGGACGACTGTTCATCTCTCGGCTGGTAACATTAGCTAAAGTTATCTAAAGGCTAGCATTGTTCACATCTGTGTTAATTAGCTGATGTTGTTACCCTCCTTTGATGACAAAGGGTTTGTCTCCTCTTTATACAACACCACAGGATCCTTTACCCACCCTGACATGAAGAGCCGTTGGGCTTCTGTGCTTTTAAATGCTTTGAGAGACTCCAGAATAGGGAGAGGGGCTGAGTATGAGATCAATATGTCAGGAAAACAGTGGTTTTCTGCCAGTTTAAGTGGGTCCAGGAGTTCAGGGGGAAACTGTATAAGGATCACAGCCTATTTTATTGACTTTGTTGAGGTAACTTTTCTCTCTTTCAAAGTAAAGAGAGTCATTTTAACCATCTTTCACCTCTAGTTACGTCCATGTGGAGCAGCAAAGCCAGAAGTTTGGTCACAAATATGGCGCCACAACAGAAAAATCATGTGACTGAAACCCTAGGATAACTAATGCTGGGCATTGGACGTGTTGACCTTAGGCTCATGTGCAGCCCATTGTACTGGCAATGCTTTTCCAAGGAGATTATACAAGCTGCACTTTAAATTCAATTAAGAATTCAATTAATTAGAAAGGATGTTTTGATTGCCACCATAGTGCAATTATGTATCTAAGTTGGCCTTTGAAGATGGATTTGGATGTTTACATTGTTATGCAACATACCAGCTAATACGGCATGCTGTATATGCCCGAAAGGGGGCGCAGCCTTAAGGCCTTTACACTGGCGATACCACTGTATGCCAGACTTTTTACTAAATTAAGAACTGGTTCTGACTTGTTGGGAGAAAATAGAGCAAATAAATAAAGACCATGAAAAAGGGAAAAACAGATTTCAAGAATGGCTTTAGAGCGAGAGGTAAATTATGCATGTAAATATGACTCATATGAATGTATGCCTGGGGCTGATAGGGGAGGCAGAGGAAGAGGGGATGATTAAGAAGTGGCAACAGCAATGGGGGGGTCTACACCCTTCTGTTCATTCACCCAACTTCTGTTCAGAGCTAAGAATGCACATGCCAGACGGCACCTGCAGTGAGTGAATGAGTGTGTGTGTGTGTGTGTGTGTGATGTAGATTCATGCTGCAGGGTTTAAAGTTTGCGTGCTTTTGGTAACTTTCACTCAAATCCTGTTTTGGCCTCCTAATCTTCATGTGGGAGCGCTGCTGCTTTTGGACAGCTAACTATGAACGTTCATTCACAGCCTCCTTAATATTTCCATCTCTCTCTCTCTCTCTCTCTCTCTCTCTCTCTCTCTCTCTTTCTCTCTCTCTCTCTCTTTCTCTCCCTTTTTTTCCCTCTCTCTGCTGCCAGTTTAGGCTGTGTTTAATCACGTAGATCACGGTGATTAAGTCAAATCCCTCCTTTTCCTGTCCATCACTCTATTTCTGTCCGCCATGTTTGCCCAGGATTGTGCCTGAGATTGGTTTTCTGGCTCAAGACTCTGAGCTCCAACTACACACACATACTTGTTTTTGTACAATGTCTGGACATGGTGTCATATACTCGTGTTTCAAAGGTTGGAATCACAATTCAAATGTTTGGGATCACTTTTCCCTCGTGTTTGAAATGTGATGATTAAATCTCAGGAAGGTAACTTAAGAAAAAATTGCTTTAAATAAATAATTATGTTATATTATTTATCATTTAAAGGGCCCATATCATTAGCCACATTTACATGCAGCCTGATAAGAAGTTAATAATCCAGTCAATTGGAATAGACACATCCATATATACACCTCAAATAGAATACACTAGTCTGAATGGGTAATAGAAGAATAATAGCCATTTAAATGCCTGTATTTGATTACATTCCCCATCGGAAAGTTTAAGTATGTTCTGAATATGTACAGTTGCATCATAAGGAAAGTTTATAACATTCAACATGGAAACTGGTCTGCAAAGAAACTGGTCTGCAAAGAAACTGGTCTGCAAAGACCAGGTTTATGCTTCAAACTTCAAAAGATAAAAATCGTAAGCAGGATGGACGGCCGTAAAGCACGCAATAATGAGCTGTTCAGAATGTTGCAGGGTATGACGTCTCACCCCTTCTTTAATAAGTACAGGTGAAGTACATTTTCCTGAGTCTGACATCATTTTAAAGCAATTAAAAACCAACTGCGCCAACTGAAAAGTCAGATAACACACTGCTGCTCATTGTCCTGGTAATGTCTACACTAAGTGGTTCTCTTCGTGGTCTCTCTTCACACATGCACATAATTCTGGATCTGATTACTTGTAGTGAGCATGTAAAGTGATTTTCATCAGATTGTTGATTACAGTACATAGAGTACACTTCAGTCTTCATCTGTTATTGGAATGAATTCAGTCAATCTTTGCCTGCAGACACAGCCAATGAAATCCAAAATTTCCTCATTGTTTAAAATACAAGAGTTTGAGTTTGTATGTAAGCAGTCCTTACAGTTCAAAACATACAGATCACTCTCCACTACATTACGCTGTAAAAACAGCCCATTTAGAGTTTAGTTTAGAGACTGTTTTTGTGATGTCCTGAAAATAAACTCATTTACATATATCCGCCTATTAAGCCAACATGCATTTAGCCCCACCCATTCACACCAAAGTTAGAAGCAGTGTTCCAGCCCAGGCTGCTTTTTGAATAAGGTGTATTATAAGGCAGCTGATCAGAATAGAGCTCATTTACATATATCAGTCTGAAAGGCACAGTAATAAAAACAGCTGGTTTGAATTATGAGGGATAAAGAGAAGCTGGAAAATGGTTATATGAAAATAAATTAGGATTGTTTTTTGGTACATAAACTCCCACAAATATTCAATGTACAAAAATTGTGGGGTATGGGCACTTTAATATTATTTTGGTTTTTCCAAAAAACTACTAAAACATTATTATCATATTTCAGTCTACACTGTATAAATTATTGTTGAATAAAATAACTAGCAATTATTAATACAAGTGATTTCACACTTTTGAACATCAGTTTATGCCCCATATGTAGTATATATGTACTTATGGGTTGGTTTCCCTGACAGGGATTAAGCCTAGTCCTGGATTACGTTTTATTTCAATGGAGAATGCTGTGATCAGGACTAGACCAAACCCCTGATCAGTAGACCTTATAGGTTGTTTTCCCGGTAATGGATTAAACCAAATCTCAGACTAAACTGCAGTGGCACTGGTGAATCTCCTTTGGAAATTCTTTTTAGTCTACGATCAGGCTTAATCTGGGTCTAGGAAACTGGACCAAAATGTAATAATAAATATGTCCCATATATGTATGTATATACACATATATACATATATATATATGTATATATATGTATATGTATATATACATGGGTCATTCTACAGAAACATCCATTTTTGTGCCTCTAGCGTTTACAGATTTTAACAATTCCATCTTCTTCAGCCATGAATTTAGCAATTTTGTTTTTTAAATCAATTATATAGAATTCCAAGCACCACAGAAGAGCTTGTCCCCACAGTCATGTGTGAAGGCTGAGGCCATATTTTGAAGAAAAAAACATGTTTTTCTACAATTTTAACTACAATAATCTATACACGACTATGGAATGTATCAATTTAATGATATAAAGAAAACAAATGCCAAATAAATATTATAAAGTATATAATGAAAGCAGTCGTGTCACTGGTGTTACTGTGGAAAAAAAAATCTCTTATTTTGAAATAAAAATCACACTGATGACATCACTTGACTTCCTTTTACCTGTTTTCTGAGGATCTATGAAGAAAAGCACATGGTGAGTCCACTGAGTCTTTCAGTTATCAGAGATTTTCTCATTTAGCTCATGATTTCATATGAAGCTTTTAGCTGAAGTCACTGGTGTGACCGACTTTATTCTGAGGTCATTGTGAAAAAATAGAATACAAATGGATTAAATTACATATTTTAGTGGATATTCCATGATTGACAACATGTGGTTTGGTGCTCTGTAGCAGCCATTCTGTAAAATGCATTTTTCATTAAAAAAGACCAATGAGGATCAGTAACACCAGTGACACCTATGGAGAGATAGAAAAGTGGACGTTTCTGTAGAATGATCCATGTATGTAAGTATTAAAAATACTTACAAAAAACAACAGGACCTAGAAAAGGCTAGACGTCTGGTCTACTTACCATTAGACAGCTACAGCTTATTCGAAATGCAAAATGGTCACCAAAACAATGAGAAATGAGAATATTACCCCAGTTTGGCTGCCAGCTAGTTTTACAATTGATTTTAAAGTGTTTCTATTTGTGTACGGGCTGGATTCCCGGGCAGTGATTAAGCCTAGTCCTAGACCTCACAGCATTGTGAATGGAGATTCTCCACTGAAAGAAAAGGACTAGGCTTAATCCCTGTCTGGCAAACCGACCCTATAAATCACTCAGTGGCTTAGCATCAAAATACATCTCTGATCTGTTTGAAAACTATAAACCTATCAGGCCTTCCAGATCACTAGAGACTGGCCAGCTATCAGGACCCAGAATAAGAACCAACCATGCTGCCCAAAGCCGGAACCAGCTGCCTGAATCTCAGATATGTCCCCAAATTTGGCCAACATTACGTCTAGACTAAAGATGTTTCTTTTGCCCAGGACGCTGACACTTCAGCACTTTGTGTCTTTATGCTATTTTATATTTTGCTTGTATTTGTGTAAAGACTTTGAACTGCCTGTATGTATGAAATATGCAATACAAATAAACTTGTCTTGCATTGCATATATGGAAGAAGAAGAACACTAAACCTAACCCCAACTTTGACCTCAGTACCCAAAAAGAAATATTTTAGCACTGTTTTTTTTCTGTTGTTCTTCACAAAATCAGGATATTTTTGTCCTGAAAGAATATGAAAACAAATACATACACACACATATTCCGCATCCTGTGCGCTGATGAGTAAGAGCACATTGAGACGTCTCACTCCCACTGCTGTTTCTCTCCTTCTCCCTCTCTCTTTTTTTTTCTGGCTGCTCTATCTTGCACAGATCTATCCATCCTTCCTTGATTTTTCATTCATCAGATGCATTTACATAGATGTGTCATTTACATTGCATTTCCATTGATGCACAGATAATGTGTTATTTCTCTCTCTCTCTCTCTCTCTCTCTCTCTCTCTCTCTCTCTCTCTCTCTCTATATATATATATATATATATATATATATATATATAAATACCTTTTACTTGGTCACAGGTGACCATTTGCAAACAGTGGGCCAGTACGTCATCAAATGACATTCTCATAAAGGAATGCATTAAAAAATTTGCACAGTTTCAGCCAACATCAGCCAAGGCATGTTTGGTGTCTGCAAATCTCTAAAAATGGACAAAAGTACATTTCTACTGCTACTGTTTTTAGCTATGCAATTATCTTTTGTCCATTTAAGGTAATACTTTACTTGAATGCTGGTCCAACCATGCCATACAGACGATATGGCAGATGTCAGATGCTGTCATGAGTTTTCCTTGCAGATTATATCCAAAAATATGAGTCATGTTACCATTACCGCTAATTGTCAATCACATTTGTCATAATGTTTGACGTAAAAAAATTAGCATGTGAAACAAGCTTATTAGGTGACCCTTTATTAATCCCACAACGAGGTAATTTTACCTCCGCATTTTACCCATCCGTGCAGTGAAACACCACATACATACTAATGGGCAGTGAATACGCATGCCCAGAGCAGTGGCCAGCCCTATCCATGGCACCCAGGGAGCAGTTGGGGGTTCAAGGGCACTTCAGTCATGTACTGTTGGCTCAGAGGATTGAACCAGCGACCTACCGGTCACAAGGCTGGTTACCTAACCTCCAGCCCATGACTGCCCCCTGTCATGACATGAAACGTTAGGAAATCTGTCATAACAATTACTAGTGATACTAACATGACACTGTTATATTACTGAACTGGCAACTAATGTTGCTTTCAAGTGCTGGTGGAATGGTAGATTTCGCAGAGAAGGAACCCAGCGAGCACCCAGAACTCTGAGGTTGTCAGATGGATGTTGTGGTTAATTAGCGAGCTGGAATTGTCCTATTTTACTGGTGTTTTGAACTCATATGAAGAAAAAATATAAGATGTGGGTTGACTGCATGTTTACAATTCACTTTACCATTATCACTTACCATATTTATGCAGTTGTTGTTTGACTGCTCACTGTTATCCTGTTATAAAACCCTTATGCTTGCTTACAAAGCCAAAAATGGACCAACCCCTTCGTACTTGATAGCAATGGTGAAATCTCGAACTGTACCACGAGCCTTCGAGCACAGCTCGACTTGACCCGCCATCCTTCAAGGCGCGCGGAAGGCAAGCATCAAGACTGTTCTCTGTGCTTTCACCCAGGTGGTGGAACGAACTCCCACTGGCTGTCCGAGCAGCAGAGTCTCTCGCTGTCTTCAAACGCAAACTGAAGACCGTCTCTTTATACAGCACTTAAATGAGCACTGAGTTAAGTATTGATTGTAATGTATTGTACTGCACTTATGTATTGTATTGTATTGTGTTGCACTGCTCTGTGTTTAACTCTGTCCCTTTTTCTCTAGGCGTCTATAATGACTTTCTGATTCTACCAGTATCTGAGCTCAGGACTGACTTTCTCTCTAACCTACTGGTAACTAGCAAAGATATTTTCTCTGGATAGACAAAGCACTTTTGTAAGTCGCTCTGGATAAGAGCGTCTGCTAAATGCTGTAAATGTAAATGTGAATGTAATCCTCCGCCGTGATGACAGCAGCATTGACATCACAACTTGGTCAACTTGAGCTTGCATTGAAAATTCCAATGTACCCTCTTCATTATCCGACTTCGAAAGGCATTCATGCGGTACCTCCTGGTGGGAAACTCCAATAAAACCAAGACCACTTGAAAGCAGCATAAGGACATTATATGACATCTGCTATGCCACGTTTGTGGCATGTTTATGTCAATGTTATGAAGCAGGATTCAAGTAAAATGTCACCCGTTTTGATAGATAACAATTTGTCATACAGTGTCAGTGCATAAGTAAGTCTGTTGAAGTTACTTAACAACTCGACACTATTTGAGGCAAATGTGTGATGATGCAGTTAGCTAGATCCTAACTGGTGGAGTACAAGCTTCAAGTGCTTGTTAACTGCATTGGTCTTTAAAACCGAAGAAGCAAACTTCAGACACCAAACGTGTCTTGGCTGATTAACTACCTCCAGTGGCAGGTGTGACACACCGTGGCCCAGTTCTAGTCCTGAATTCCGTAACACGAGACTGACCATGTACACACCTGATCAGGTAGTAACTGGCCACGTAATTACACCTGACTGCATGACGGTACTGTTTCATTTTCCACTCTCTTCTGGAAGCATGAGAAACCCCAAATTAGTTGTTCTTCTATATAGTTCTATATATTTTCAGTCATATATGAACCTTGTAACTTTTCATTTTTTTACACCACATAAAACTGCTAGCTGCCCTTAGCAACATTTCCAAAATGACTTACAATAAAGTTACATCATATAAAAATTTTCCATTCAGATGATATCATATTTTCTTATGACAGTGATGATACACAGGTCATATACTCATAAAAATATAGTTGCTGAGAAGTTGGGAGGGATGCACTTTTGGTCCCATAATAAACCTTTTAATGCATGATTATTTAACCTTCAAACTTATGTCTATCTGATGAATCTATAGTGTACTATTGATTGCCACAGACAATACTTTGTCTAGCTTCTTGATATGTTTTTTTCTAAATACAGTGAAAGCATTAAAAATGTTTATAATACACTGCAATGAATTATTGTATATTTACAGCAGAAACACTGCAGTAATCTATTTCAATCCTTAAATACAGCAGATTGTTGCAAAGAAAGGTGTAAGAAAGCTTCTGAAAGTTACAGATCATCCTGTAGAAAGAGGGTAAAATGTTGAATTTTACAGTAATCAGTTGTTATTTGCATATACTTTTGGAAAACGACTGGTACTATGTACAGCTTTTCTCTGAATATTGTAGTGATGGGGAAAGCTTCCCTGCATTCCTTGTGGTCTCTAGTTTAACCATGATGGTGTTTTGTGTTTTAGTTAACTATTTCATCCTATAATGTTATAATCAAATACATATTTGGCTGCTGCCATCATTTATAGTTTTACTCAGTGGTATAAATGCATATAACTGATTGATAAGTATGTAATTGACTGATAAACAGTCCTGTGCTTTTGTAAGATACAGTGCAATTGTTATCTTAACTATGTAAAAGCACACATGAACGCTCAAGCATGTGCTTCCAAAAACTGGTAAGATTGATTTGATATGATCTTCATATGTTGTACTACATAATGCTGAAGAGCCGAGGGCCCTCAGGGTGGACATTATAGCACATAAGAGTTGTACATTAGAAATGCAGGAGTGCAGGAAAAAATACATTAATCAACTGTATTTAAATACAGTATTGTAATTTTCTAATGCATTATGAACAACGTAAATAAACATAATTCCTGCCAATAAGTTCCTGTAACTTTACATTCCCTTTTTGGGTGCAAAGCACCTTATGGAAGTGGTTTGCAACTCACTCACTCATGTTTTGCGGGCTGAAATTCTCCACAAGGGGGCGCCGTTAGCAGTCAAACAGCTTTTGATGTTTCATAAGAGTAGTGCTTCACATCAATGACAATTGTTTTACAGCATAATTGACCAAATGCTACAGATGCAGCAGACAGAGATTAGGTTGAAAAATGTAAAAGTATTTCCATTAAAGAACTATGCATTAAAACGTTCTTTAGGGAATCAAAAGAGGTTCTATGGCTTAACTCCAAAGAACCTCCTTTGTACCCTTTTATGCACTTTTTTAAGTACATGATACTCAATAAGGCGACTCTAAATGAAATGACAGCTAGCATGAAGAAAATACAACTTTATTTATTGAAACTAAAAGCAATCATTAGACAAGTGTAGAGGTGTGTTTAAATACTCATTATAACAAATGTTCAGGTTAAAATTATATCACTTTACTCTATATATTCACTTAAGAGAGACTGAGTGAAGCAGCTTTACCTGGACCTGGTGATGTTGACAATTGTATTTGGAAATGCATAAAAATATTAAAAAGATCACAAAATAACTGAGGAATGTTGGTCTGAGCAGAGTTCAGTTGTGGCAAGAGGAGTCCATAACTTCCATTCAGATACTGCACCTGGGTGTGTAGGTGTGTGTGTGTGTATGTGTGTGTGTGTTTAAGGCCAGAGAATAAAAGCTAGGGAGAAAAACAAGAAAAGAAACAAAAACTATAAATCATAATAAACATAATAAACACAAATGGGTTTCAAACAGGAGAGAGAGGAGAAAAAGAGGAATCAGATTTTAGAACCACACACTTTACACACTGACATTGTTTAAGATCTTTCAATACACATCCACTAACCCACTGAACATCTGACACCTTTTTGTATTGTTTAAATAATTATATTTTTAATATCATTAGGCATGTGGGCTAGAGTACACTGAAAAAAACATGGTGGTATGAATTTACCAGTGGTGACCGTTCACTTTTCGAGCTAGGCCTTCTGCTAGCACTCCTAAGGGATTTCTAGTAGTATGTTAGTCCTAGGATAACATTGGTGCAGATATGCAGTTTTTGGCCATTCTACTTCAAAACCCAGATATTTGAAGCTTGTAAAAGACACTACAAAATGTTTAACTGAAGCAGACATTAACATTTGACCTAATGTATGACCTTGTATGACTCTTTCAGTAAAGCGCTCTGGCATAGAACTGACGATGCTGTTTTCAAACTGAAACTGGCTTAAATGAATGTTCCAGAAGGCCTAGAGTGACGCTTTTCCTTACAAAATTGGTCCCACCCATTGGAAATCAAAACATAATTAGGTGATTCCTGTATCAGTTACTAATTTTGTTGGTTGGTAATTGAATGTTCAGCTCCTGAAGGCCTAACCAATTACAGAGCTCTGGCTGTACCTACTTAGATACCACAGAGAAAAAGACCATTTTCCATTGGGGGTTTCAAAGCCTTAACTCCTTTGTTTCCAACCAAAACGTAACAAGAGTATTACTACAATACTTTTTGTAGTTTAAATGCAACAAGCATGATAACTCTATTAACTCTTGTGTGGTGTTGGGGTCTGTGGGACCCATTTTCATTGTTTACCAAAAGAAAAAAATTACATGATTTATTATTTCACTCTGTTCACCCCCCACACATTTATATTACACATGTGGTGTTGGGCTGAACCCATGGGGAGTAAAAGTGTGGAGGTGCTGTGTCCTTCACTCTGTTCTCCTCCTATGTGGCCTGCTCTAAGTGTGTGTGTGTCTGTGTGTGTATATATGTGTGTGTGTGAGTGTGAGGGTGGACAGCATGGACAGGTTGCTGACTGACTACAGCTGCTAAAGGAGAACCCTACGCTGGACACTTGTGATATTTTAAACATCTGGTATTTTTACATAAATTCTTACGGCTGTATTGATTTAAAAAAAAAAACAATAATGTGGTGGGTCCACCAGACCACTGAGTGACAAACATATCAACACCACACAAGGGTTAAATCAAAATGAACTAAAAATTAGAGACATATTTTTACCACCCAAAAATCACTGTGCATGTTAGAATCATGTTCTGCAACTTTCAGCGGGGAACCCTCAGTGCTTTCTGGGTCTTCTCTGAAGGCCTAGAACAGGGGTTGACAACGCTAACATTAAGAAGAGCTATTTTTTTCCCATTTCAATAAAAAACAAACCACTTTGGGAGCCACAGTATTTTATGTCTACTTCATTAAAGGACATTTTGGCTGTAAATGTGTCTCAGGATGTGATAATGTCCTAGTATAGACTAAAAAATCTAATATGACAATATAATATAAACAAAAACACAGACTTGCTTTGCTCTGCTTTAAGCTTTAGCTCAGCTATAGCCACTTTTCTCACATCTCCAGCAGGAACTTTTCCACAAAAGTTGAAGGGTTCTTGTAAAATGTCTCCCAGCACTTGACTTTTTAGTGTTGGACAGTTTCTTGTTGCAAATGAAACACATCAGGAAACCTGCTGGAGTGCATATAAATGCAAATGAGTCTGTCTATCTGTCTCTAAATTCTAGGTGTTTGTCTTGTATATGTCTCTTATTTACTATTTTGTTAGCTACTAGCTAGGCAATATTGTTATGCTACCAGCTGTCTGCACTCCAGCCTCCAGGGTTAAAAGTTGGCGATTATTAAGGGTTATTAAGTTATACATTAGTTTCAGCATTTAAGACCATCTATTGTTAAACGTGTGTTAAAACTCACTCAGCTTTATTTTACTGCAAAGCATAATTTTACTGCAAAGGAGGATTATTTGATTTCTACCTAAAAATCTAGTTCTGCTGTGGAGCCACAAGGGGGCAGTAAAAGAGCCGCATGTTGCTTACCTCTGGCCTAGTAACCGCTGAAGGTTCCCCACGGGAATTTACAGAACATGATTCAAGCATGCAGACAGCTACACGTAAGTAAATGTGTTAGATTGTGTTAACACAATTCTTGCAAAGTAATCTGAAAGACAGCAACTGTGCTAATGTAACACTTTTATTAATATGCAAATATCTGACAGTAATTATTGTGTAAATCATGTAAATCCCACCATTTTTCAGAGAAAAATAAGAAACTTGATTAACTCTGTTTTAGGTTCTTCCCCCATCTACTCACATCGCTCAATCTGAGCAATGACACACACACAGCCATACCCACCTTCTCTTCGATCTCTTTGATTTGTCGTCTCTGCATATCAATCTTGTCCTCCAGTTCTCTGATCCTCTGCAGTAAAAACAAATTTTGAGGCAATTAATAAAACATGACATTAATTTTGATGGACTTCTCCCATACATAACAATTTCATTCAATGTGAATCTGACATCACAACGCATTTTCCTACCATACTGTGATTTATTTCTGAGTGAAACATGGTATCAGGGAGGTTCTCTGAGCTAGCTGATTGTTTTTTGGTTGATGACAGGAGGGGGTGGTGGTGGGGGGCTGAAACTTTGGTTGACATTATTTCCCCCACCCACTGGTATATGGTGATTTATAAAATGGATAGTTATGGTCTTAAAATCTGATTGGCTAAGCCGCGTTCGAAACGTTGTAAGATCCACGATATATGAACACCTATGACTGCTTCGCAACAACTGAATCATGTATCACTGCGCCAAAAAAACCCTTGTGCTGTTAATGGAATAATCTTTGACTCTCGTGCTGCTTCCATGGACCACAGAGTATACTGATGAAGTAAGAACCCGTTTTTGGTTTATATTGAGGGGCTGACTACTTATGTTCTTAACTAGAACTAGCCTGGTCAGCCAGCTAACGGGCTAAAATATAGCAAACAGCCTAAACAACTCCATCATTTATATCACAGGCTTGAATTAAAGTAGTTATGGTATGATTAACTGTAAAACGGTATAAAAGTCTAAAAAATATTACTTGAATGTTTTACAAGCTTCAAACCTTCATGTTTCAGTCAGAAGTCGCGTCAAACCCAGGCTGAATCCCAAACATCTCCGTGTGAGATATTCCCTGAGTAGTGTTCTAGCTATGGAAGTTTAGAAATTCCAGCCTCTACAGACAAACAGTGCATCATTTATCGAGTGTGGATGAGTCTGAATCCCAAATGACTGTTTCTTAGCTGTATTTTGCTCTGTTGGGCTGCAGGATCCAGTATTTAAACTCCTACATAGTGCACTATGTAGGGACCAGGGAGCCGTTTGAGGTTCAGCCCCAGCACGAGAAGAGGGGTGCCGCTGGATTGGTGCTAAATACGACTCGCGGTAGTGATTTGCTGACCAAAAAGTACTTATAAAGAGAAGGTTTTGTATTAGCCAGTGCTGTGTTATCATATGTTCATTGTTAGACAACAAAAAGTTAAAAAATCATGAAATGACCGCAGTATACAGTGATGGGCGACCAAACGTTCTCCTAATTCAGTGTCCATGGTTGCTTAGCAACGATACCGTACTCTAAAGGAACTACATTTCTTGGCAAATTACTTGTTGATGTCGATTATTATTAATAATAACTTGAAACACACTAAAAGGGTGTATTTAATCATATTTAATGTTGGTCACCGTTTTGTAAAAGCAATAAGCCACCTGAGGCTGTGCGTTACTGCAATTTTATTACAGGGAAGGGAGTGTCTAAAAACACCCTTCCCGTGATAGAATCAGAGTAACCCACAGCCTCTCGTGGCTTATTGCTTTAGTAATCAACAGTCTGAAGATGTTTACGAGGTGAAGAAAAGTAATCACACTTCAATCAAAGATTATGTGAAAATAATAATTTTGCCTTTTAAATGGCATAATGAATATGACATTATTTAACCAGGTAAAAAAGGGGGGTATTGTGTAAATATGAGTTGTCACCAAACTATTGCTTCAGTTTGACAGCCTGTTATTTTATAAGACTACACATGCGTGTGTGCTGACCTGTTGTGCGGACTGCAGGAGCTCCATGCGCTGCTGCAGGATCAGTGTGTCTGCGTGACGGCTCTGTCTGAGGATCTGCCTGCGCACAGCCTCCATCGACTCAGCAAGCTCCGCCCGCTGCCTGTCACTCAAACTCTCAGCCAATCGGTTATCTGGGTCTTGCTGCAGGATGGCGTAAAGCGTGGCCTCCAGCTCCTGAACCCTCTGAAGGACACAACACAGGACACAACACTGAGTACGTGTTGGAGCTTTGTCATTTCTTGACGAAGGGACCGATAGATGTGGTCCATATCTGTTGATATCATTTTGATATGATAGCAACAATTGAATGAATTTCATTACATTAAATACATTAAATTTATTTTTTTTACCTCTCCTATAAAGTTACCTTCACACGGCATGTTAGCTTCACACATTTTGCCAATCCAACAAGATTATTCTTTATCTAATTTAATCATAATGGTCAGGTACCAGGTGAGCTTGGTCTAAGGCCTGTTTCCTGTAGTCCAGCTCCTCCTCCAGGAAGCCCTTCTGCTTACTGAACAGCTCCTGTAAACGGCATCAGCACACAGAGTAACGCTTCACTGAAATGTATCAGATCTTTACTGCAGAGTCAAACTGCTCTTGAAGGGAAAAGGAAGGCGACACTGAGCAGGACTCATCCATCTCAGACAGCATGAACAGACTTGATCAAGGACTGTCTCACCTTTTCGTTCTCAAGATCAATCATCTTCTGCATGAGTGCTGCCTCTGTGCTATCAATCTGCTTCAGCCACTGAGAGAGAGACAGAGAGAGAGAGAGAGAGAGACAGACAGAGAGAGAGAGAGAGAGAGAGAGAGAGAGAGAGAGAAAGAGGAGGGGCATAGAAAACAAAACCTCTTTTAGAGTGTTTCAGACTATCCACTCTATCTGTCTATCTATCTATCTATCTATCTATCTATCTATCTATCTATCTATCTGTCTGTCTGTCTGTCTGTCTGTCTGTTTATCCATCAATCCACTCTATCTATCTATCTATCTATCTATCTATCTATCTATCTATCTATCTATCTATCTATCTATCTATCTGTTTATCCATCAATCCATCCATCTGTGTGTCCGTCCGTCCATCCTTCTATCTATCTATCTATCTATCTGTCTGTCTGTCTGTCTGTCTGTGTATCCATCTATCTATCCATCTGTCCTTCCATTTATCTATCTATCCATCCGTCCGTCCGTGTGTCCGACTGTCCATCCCTATCTATCTATCTATCGATCTATTTATCTATCTGTCTGTCCGTCTGTCCGTCCCTCCATCTGTCTGTCCATCTATCTATCTATCTATCTATCTATCTATCTATCTATCCGACCATCTGTTCATCTATTTATCCGTCCGTCCATCCATGCATCTATCCATCTGTCCGTCCGTCCGTCTATCCATCTATCTTTCTGTCTATCTATCTATCTATCTATCTATCTATGAAGCTACTTTAAGGTGCACCCATTGCAGACATGAGTGTTCAATTGCACACACACTGCTTGTCTAGTCTCCATAAAAAGCATTGCCAAAAGAATGGAGCAGCCGCTCATGAGCCTGAGGTCACCATGACCAATGCCAAGTGCCAGCTAGAGGGGCATAAAGCCCCCCCAGCATTGGGCTCTGGAGCAGTGCAACTGTATTCTCTGGAGTGATGGAGCTCCATCCCATACCTCTGGGATGAGTTGGAGTGATCCAGAACTGACCATCCAACATCAGTACCTGACCTCACTAATGCTCTTGTGGCTGAATACATTCAAAACCTCATAGCAATTTTCCAATATCTGAAGTAAAGAGAGTAGAGAAGAGTAAAGGTGGCACAAAGCAAAGTGGGGACGCCCTCCCTATTGATACCCTTGATTCCAGGCCTCTGTTTAATAATAAATGTTGGCTGATCTTACTTCAATGACTTTGCAAGTAAATGGTGAAAACATAGCAAATGATATAAGCAAAGAGTTGAGGGTCACAGTTTAGTGCTCTCAGGCAGAGGGCGCCAGAGAGTCAGCGGTCACCTTTTCGCAGCGGGACAGCACAGTGCTGGCCTGGATCACGGTCACCTGCTCCTCATTCCGCAAGTTCTGAGACGAAGAGAACAAAAGAAACAGAGAGAGAGAGATAGATAGAGAGAGAGAGAGAGACTTTGACTTTGAAAGCACTTTTTAATGATTATTTTAAATAGGATGTTAAAAATAGGAAAGCTAAGCTCCAAGGAACAATATCAGCTCCAGGATCCAGCCGGACAGTAAATCATCTTTGTCACTGATGGATGCAAAACTTCCATTTACAACCTATTTTTTCCTAAAACCAGCCTTATTGTTAGCAATTCAATAAAAGCCAAATTCAGCTCTTAAATGTAATTCAACTAAAGTCTGGAACAAGGTCAAGCGGATGTGTCCAGCTTTGCTGATTCCATTTTTAAGGATTTCCAAATGGCTAATTTTGCTTGACCAACTAAAAGAATCACCAAAATACAATAAATCTGGTCTTTTATCCACAAAGCACTCCTCAAATTTATGATCAGCTTAATGATAGGAGTAGCTCTTAGATCAGCGCTCCTATTCTGAGTACCTTTATGAATACGGGGCCCTGGTCTGTTGGGAATACCTACAGCCAAAAAACAATAAAATGCTAGTAAGCAGAAACCTATAGAGTTTAAATAGGGAAAGCAACCTGGGATAGGTCTATTCCCTCTCAGAAAAAAGTCTGAAACTGTCTCTGGGTCAGTCCCCCTCTTGTCACAGGGGTGGGACCCTCAAGAGTCCATCTCAGTACCTTCAGTCAGGGAACATAACTGAACCATAATCCACTGAAATGATATGTTCTAAGCTGTACTGACTCCACACACCCCGTCTCGTCTCCAGGACTTTATTTTACTGTTCTGTTTTAAGACATTCGGTTATGAAAAGGTACAAATACAAACTTTTCACCTGGAAAAACTTATTTAAGGTTCACAATCGGACCTTAAAACCACTGTTGGACCTTTGAGGGAACATTTACATTGTTTGTACCTTAATCAACAAAAATGTACCTGCACAGAACCTTTATTTCTGACAATGTAGTTCCTACAAACCACACATTAGTAGCCATTACACACACCAGAGAGAGAGAGAGAGAGAGAGAGGGAGAGATGTCAACACAAGCTTGAGAAATGGACTGGGGATGGACTGTCTTACCCCGTTGTCTCCCAGGATGTCCAGCTTCTTTATGAGGTCAGGAATAATGACATCCTATAAAACACAATACAGATCTGCTTCATGTAAAAATGTTAAACAAGTCTGAGTTAGTAATTTTCCATATTTACATTCATTGTTTCCCATCATTCTGAAATAATCCTGCTGGCAGTATGGGGTTGAGGTATTGTCTTATATACATATATCTTGGTTACATATCTCCTTTTTATTTTCACTTATTTTTTATTCAAAACAAAGTCAAACTGTACCCCTGTCTATTCATATATGTTAAAGTGGAACAAATTGGCAATTGGAAATTGTTACAAAAGGACTTGGGTGCTAGTCAATATACAATATACCTTGGGGGAGCAGAGGGTGTTCAATATATGTGTCTATGTGTGGAACATTGGCATGAAAACATCCAAACTCCAAAACTGGAATCAGAAAAATACGTAAAAGATGCCTTAAACGGCCTAACGACCATCAGATTAACAGAGAAAAGGTCCACTCTTACGGCAGATCTGAAAAAATACTCCGACTGAAAAAAGTTTTGAGGCAACTTAATTCAAAATGTTTTTGATTTAAGTCTTTCTGAGGACACTGGTCAACTATTCTGTAGAATAAAAGTGGTGGGGTAAGTTAAAAATTTAAGGTAATCTAAAATTTAAAAAAAACTTTTGTTTTCTTTTACAGGCATGTCTGTTTCTAGACAAAAAAAGAAGAAAACTTCACATCAGCCAAAGAAGATGCTGATGTATAATGGAATCCAGATCTCAACATCACTGAATGTGTTTGGGATTACTTGGATTGTGAGAAGCAGAAAATGCAACCAACTTCTAATACTGAACTTCGGAGGTGTGGAAAAATATCCCTGCTAATTTCTTTGAAAAAATGAAAGCTAGTCTCCTGAAAAGAATCTGAAATGAAGCTGAAATAAAGGCAAAGAGTGGACGCGTTAAAAAAACGGGGAAAAAATCTATTTGGTCTAAACTAATTTAACAGGAAACAGCTAAACCTAGTTGTTTCTTGTTAAATTAGAAAACATCTGCTTTGTTTATAATGCTGAAAATCTTGTATGCATCTGTATACATGCATAATACGGACGTGTTCACATGTATGTGTTTATATTTGTATGTGTATGTGTACCTTGATGCCCTCCTGTTGGCAGTGTAGCTGCAGGCTGCTGTTGTTTTCCAAGGCAGAGATATGCAAGTTAAAGGCAGGAGAACGCCGCTCCCTCTCCTATTGGTCAAACACAAAATTGGTCTAGAGATGATGTCCATTCATCCATTAAGTACAAAGATGGTCACTATCTGGACTCGGACATCCAACGGTCACATTTCTGAGAGGTCATGTAATCAGGCACACGTAATAATCCAGCATTATTTGTTTGCTATTAATGTGAAAGGTTACAATAATAGTTTATAACGTCACTGAATAAGACCTTCAGAATACGTCAGAATAAAAGCTTTTATCTCCATTCTTGTTTTTTTGGACATATTTTAAGGGCACACTGCCTACTTTTTTTAATTTCCTGGGGTCCTTTTATGACGTTTGTGTGGGTTTTATGTCACAAAGAGTCATAATTAATTTTTCCAAGACCATTTTCCAACCGTATTCCAACCAATTAAACAGGCTGTTTTTGTTACTGCGCCTTTAAAACTAATACATGTAAATGACCTGTGTTTATTTGTCTATATAGAGGAACATTTATGGAAACGCTATGGAACATTTTAACTCTTTAACTATGTTTACAGAGATTGTTTATTCAAAAAAAGTGGGGAAATGTTTTTTTATGAAATGGGCCCTTTAAAACTGCCCCTACATTACATGAAGATATGAATGGATTGATAGAAATGGGTCAAAATTACTTAGAATAAAATCTTCTGACATTTTTTTTACTTATTATTTTGGAGATATAAGGTGTTGTTCGAATAGTGATTATATATATATATATATGCATGTATATACAAATGAACTAATTCTCCAGTGGATGAGAACAGCTAACTTGATAGTTGATGTGAGCATACTGAGATTTTTCTTCTTTTGAGTTGTCCTCTAATGATCCCCCTTCCCGCCCAAAAGTAAATATGGCATTTTTCTGCAAATTTTGCAAATTTCTATTTATTTGCTGAATTTAACATGTTGGAAAAAAATTAAACAAAACATAAAATGTGCCATTAGTTTTGCTCAGGCCACATTTTATGCTTTTTGTTTGTTTGTTTGTTTTAAATTCAGCAAATAAACAGTAAACTTGCATTAAAATGAGCAGAAGTGCGTCTTCTGCAGAAGATGTGTTAACTTATTTATTACTTCAATCAACAAAACATACAATTTACCCAGGGGCGCCCTAACTTTTGCATATAACTGTAGTTCACAGAAACATTAAATAATCAGCAATTCTTCACAAACACAGTTCATCAACACAGATTTAGTGTGACAGGCCTCTAATATGTCGCTGCTGTCAGAACAAAACCTCGTATCTCCAAAAAGGTAACTTTACAGAAGAAGAGAAAATGTTCTGAAATTTTAATGGAAATGAATGGAGACATATTTTTTACTAGTCATTTTGGACCATTTCTGTTGGCCCATGCATTATGATATTTTGACACAGCCTAAAGGGCAACTTCCTTTTTACAATTATGTAAAAAAAAATGGAAAACGACAAGGTTTTGTCCTGACAGCAGCGATGTTAGCTACATGACTGTGTATGACTTGGCTGATCAACTATATTTTCAATAAGCACAAAAACAGTGGAATTTTTGCTAAAAATTGTAATTGTGTACACAAAAATGTGATCTGGGAACAAATCAGGAAATGTGAATTCTAATAATGAAATGAAATGGGCACGTCTCATAGATTGCACGTACAAGTACTCGTCATGCACACAATAGTAAACAAATATAAATGCATAGAAACTGAAATCAAACACAAATTTTACTATGGTAATGAGTTGATCCATAGTAAAAGCGAAATACATGGCCTTTGAAATAAGTGCTTGGGATGCTCAGGTGCAAAGATACATCTTTCTCTTGAAACACACACATGCATGCACACAAACGCACACACACACACACACACACACACACAGACACACACACACCTGCTCACACACAAAACAACATGCAGGGAAGTGGAGTCAAAAAATGGTGAGGAGCTCAATTCAAATAAATTTTATTCCAACTCATATTCAACCGATTAAAACAACATTCATTTAAATATACATCATTTAACGTTTAAACAATCGTTTGAAAATGACAGAGATGAATATTTTAACATAAAAAAGGATAAAAAGATGCAGTGCTAGTTGGCGAGCATGCATGTGTGCGTGTGTGTCTCTAGACGTCTATGTGTTAAGCTTATGCAGGCAGCAGTTGGGGTTGGCCGCCCCGGGTTGTTGCAGTGGGAACAAGATGGAGTCTCTTACTTCCAGTTCGAGGATGCGGAACTCCAGCAGCTCGTTCTGGTCTTGAGTGTCCCGCACCTCGGAACGCAAGCGTAGCTCGCACTGCTCCAGTAACTCTATCTATCACACACACACAGAAGTATACAAATATATTACAAATATTATTGAAAGAAGATTTCAGTGCTTTTCAACGTCATTTTAGCTGCTGCCATCTGTACCACATGCCTGAATACCATGGACAACAGAGGTCAGAGGTCCCGTTGACCTGCTTGAATTCATTATTCAAGACAATTAGCAGTTGCCGAATTGTATCAGTAAAGAGTTATAGTGCAGTGAAAAAGTATTTGCCCCCTTCTGATTTCCTCTGTTTTCAGTTTTGTCACTCTAAATGGTTTCAGATCCTCAAACAAAGTGTAATGCATGGCAAGAAGACCAAGATCGGGTCACTCCTTCAACGAAATGTTTTGGAACACCTATATCAGCTATGTGAAAAAGTAACTGCTGCCTTAAACGTAACAACTAGCCACCTTTAGCAGCAACAACTGCATGCTGGTTGCCGGCGGCGGCAAGGCGCCACAAGTTCAGGGAACTCCAATTCCCAGAAGCCCTCGTGCTGATTAGGCCCAACCTAGCACACCTGTGGACTCCTCTACTTAAGGCTGTGGCAAACAGCAGCCCTTTGTCACACCTTTGTAGAGGGGTGACCGGTATGGTACTTAGCCCAGGTGGGTATTTAAACAGAACAGAAAAGAAAAGAGGGCTGGAAAAACAAAAGAGAAATTGGCCCAAAACTGCTTAAAAGCCAAAAAGAAGGCTTGAGCAAGAAAACGACTCCAAGCCATACAAAAAAGTGTTTGTTTCACAAAGATCAAACATAAAGCTGATCCTTCTCTGAGAGTCACAGAGGAAGTGTTTTTTGTTTTCTGATTATCTTTTATTTCCCTTTTCTATCTCAGCCTTTGTTTGAGCTGCTTTCAGCATCCCCTTTGTTTGCCTTTTTCCCGCCGTTTTTTTATTTCCCATTCGTTGAGGTGTTTTTCCCGTTTTCACCTGTGCTTCCCGGTGGCGCAGCGTAACTCCTCGGACCACCGATCTGTACGTCAGCAGTTCGAGCCTGGCTCTGGGTCACCTCAACCCCAACATGCACAGTCACCCAATTCACATTCCATCACCTCAATAACTTAAGACCCTTTCTCATGGGTTTTCCTCTCTGCGCTTGGGTCCGCCTCCCTGCCGTCCCGTAACACCAAATACTTCCTATAACTGGAGATTAGCCTTTTATAAAGCGGTGGAATTTTGGCCCTCTCTTCTTTCAGAATTGCTTTAATTCAGCCACTTCGGAGGGTTTTCAATCATAAACTGCCAGTTTACAGTCCTGCAACACCTTCACAATGGGGTGAGGACTTTGACTAGGCCACTCCAAAACCTTAAACCTTGTTCTTGTGCTTTTGCTCTTTGCCTTGCTGCATAACCCAGCTGCGTTTGAGCTTCAGATCACAGACTGATGATCGGACATTGCCCTGCAGGATTTTAAGTAGAGAGCGAGAGCAGCATTTATGGTCCCGTCAAGTGTGGCAAGCTGTCCAGGCCCTGAAGCAGTAAAGCATCCCACACCATCACCATCATCATATTAAAGCATAATGTTTAGCATTTGTCACTCTGTACATATTAGTTATTTGTTACTGGCAAAGACATCACTTGCGTACATTGGCGGATGGTAAGAGGAACAAACTAGTGCTAATTAAGGACTTGGTAAAGACTTTAAGCGCACAGTTTTGCCTAAGTGCAAACTTATGCAAAACCGTTCAACCCAATCCAGATGGGTTTCTGAACATTTAGGGGCCTTCAGTGACCTTCCACTTACTAGCCCCCCCGTCCACCCCAACCCAATCCTATTATTTTGTGTGAATGAAAAAGTATGAATAATTGTTTTTTGATCAGGAAAACAACAGACTTCCCCTATCCTTTCCTAACTACTGGGGTAATTCTGTGGTAATTTATGGTACAATACAGATGTGGCAGATACAGCTTAGGTTGAGTATTTTTTGAGCTTTGTGTAATTGTGTAACTGTTACGTTGGGACCGGAAGTACCTTTTCTCTCAGTTCCTGATTGACCCTGATGAGGTTCTGCTTCTCTTCCACCCACTTTGAGTCCTGCATCACACACACATACAAGCACACAAACACACATCACTAGGATTAACTACTCACACACCCACTTGCAATTACAGGTTAACCACAAACACATTCATGCATCCCACATACGCACGCTCATGGGGAAATATAGCTTAATGTAGCAAAACATACTGTACATACCTAAACAGAGCCACCTACTCAGACACAAACAAGCACACACACACACACACACACACACACACACACACATACATATACATACCTACTCAGTGAAAATAAAGTGAGGAGAGTTACATGTAAGGCAGCGGTCAAGCTTTATTAGGAAGCATGAAGAAAAGTCCACCATGTTTAACAAAGGAAGCACATTAGAAACATCTGGCAACCAAGAAACAAGCAGCAGTATTTGAGACATGCTTAAAGACAAGACGGGAATCATGCATCAGTGAAGTGGAACAATGCGAAGCATGCACAAGTGGAATGGATCGACAGGAAACATGCGAAAGTTGAGTGGAACAATGGGAAACATGCACAATACAACTGGAAACATGCAGTGTAGAGCTGACCAATTAAACCCAAAGCAGCACAGTAACAGAACAGATTTAAATAAAATGAGGTAACATGTTTATGTACATTATAAATTATCTCTATGTAGTAGAGTTGCATTGAACTTCTCTATTCATTTTTTTTCTAGTTTACTACCTATAAGTTCCAATAATGGTTCACAGTCCAGTAACAGAAACCTGTTCTGTTACCACTGAATAACGTCTCAGCATTAGCAATTGCCAACCGTTCTTTTCTCTGGGCCTGGGTATTGGTAAGGTTCGTGTGTGTTTAGACTGGAGGGCTGAGAACGTGACATCACATAATTCTGTAGCAGATCCGCTCCGCATAACGCCAGCACACAAGCACGGCTGCCAGACAGGCAAGCAGCAAAGCCAATGAGAGCGGAGCCAGGGGCTTCTTCTCCCCGCCCCCTTTCTCCATTACCTGCCCCTTCTCGGCCAGGCTCCTCTCCAAGTCAGCGATCCGCGCCTGGCAGGCGCTCAGCTCCGCCTGCAGCTGCTCCCGCGTCTGACGGACAGAGCACACAGCCAATCAGAGAGCCAGCCTGCGGCAGACTGGAGATAGACAGCTTCATTGGGAACGAACGCAATGGGAAACTAGCTTGAACGTGCAGTTGACCGGGACCCTACATTTAGGTGACTTTTCAACAGCTGGGTGTGTTTTGGCTGCGCTAACTGCTCTACCAGCCAGAGGCCACAAGCTCGTTCACTGTCACTCTCAGTAGAATGATGTCTTGTCTTGTCTTGCAGTATTTGAGTGGGAGAAGGTGTAAAGAGACGATCGTTACAAACATGGATGTTCACAATTACGGACTGTGTGAGCTTTAACCCTAATAAGGTAGATATAAAATTATTGCTGCATGTATAATCTTGCTATACAGAAAAAAAAAATTGTCATTTCTTGACAAACAAAAAAAAAAAATGAAGTGTTTGAACCTGTTGATGCAGAATGTAAATCAAAAGTAAATTCATCACACAACTAAACATGTAATTCACTGTTACTGAGTAATTACATTCATTAGTATAGAGGATTATAATGATGTTAACTCTAGATTTCTAGGGCTAAGGGTTAAGCCATATGCTGTGTTTACATGTTGGCGTTGGGGGAAAAAAAAAAAAGTTTTCATGCCTCATAGCCAGACGCCAGGCAGCCATTGAAAACACCTGTAACACTTGAACCTTGCTACATAACATTGTCATAGCTTTGCTATAAACATGTTATGGCAGATGTCAAATGCTGTCATGAATTGTAATTACAGATTTTGTTATATAACATTGTTGTGTTACTGTTACCCATAACTGTCATGACAGACACCATAATGTTCGATGTCATGACAGCTCATGTCACATGTCAATTGTACTCTAGTTAGCTGTCATGATCACCATCAACCATTATTGCATCTGTCATGACAATCAACAATAAAGGCACATAACACTGTTGGGTTACTGAACAAATTCTGTCACGCCAACTCATAACAGTGTATGATATACAGTATGAGTTTATCTGGAAAAACTGAAAACAGTGGAATATCCAGTTTGCCGCTGACCATCTCCCACCAACTTGTTAACGCAGCATTAGAAGGGTTAGCCCAGGGGTGTCCAATCTTATCCGCAAAGGGCCGGTGTGGCTGCAGGTTTTCACTCAAAACAAGCTGGAGGTCACCTGATTCTGATCCTGCATTGTTGGAATGAAAACCTGCGGCCACACTGACCCTTTACGGATAAGTTTGGACACCCCTGGGTTAGCCTTTTGCTACAAATTGTAGCAAGGAGTGGGCAATATGACAGTATTTATTATTTATAATAATTTATTTATTTATTCATTAAGATAAATTACAACACATTACAAAAAATGTCCTGAAGTGTAAGAGAAAAATCTGCATGTCATTGTATGATGATTTAGGGGTACGATGACATGCAGATTTCACAGTATGATACTGTGTAAATCAATTTTTAAATAAATATTTTTTGGTTGTAATTCTGCATTTTTTCTCTTTTGATAGACATATTTTTTGGGGGAACATGCATGGTCTCACATCTCATTACAATAAAAGTAAACAAAAACTGTGTGAGCCATAAGACTACATCTTAATATTAAACTTCTTTACAAGTTTATTTACAGCCAGGTCTTGTTTTAGTATATAAAGTGTGTCTCTTACCTTTTTGAAATAAGTGAGAGGGGGTTTTCTAACATGACTCAATCACTCACAGTAAACTGTGGAATCCAGCACGCTCTACAACCGACTAGCTATTAGAAGCTATAAATATCCCTGTGGAGTTACTTATGTGGCCTGTTTACAATCAACACTTGGCGGCTGTTTGAGTCCTGAGTGGAGAAGTAGCTGCTGCAGCTCATGTTTTCTCCACACTCCGGTACCTGAGACTTTTAAGTGGGTCTTCACAGATGAGTTATCATAGTTCAGCTATTATATAACAGGCATTTGATACTCGCACAGTGCCAGTGTGGAGTCTCACCCACTGCTCATCACTGCTGTATTCATCTGGGACACTGAAGTGCTCCCAAAGAGGAGATGGCTGTTTTCAAACAGCTTGGCTAAATAACCATCCAAGGTAGACAAAGCTGAAGTTAGCTTCTTATTTGAATTCCCCTCAAATTTCCTAACTGCTGCGTTATTTAAGATGGAAAAGAAAATTTGGAAAAGAGGCTGATGAAACCGGAATCCTGTTCTGAGAGCCGCACAGCAAAAGGTTTTTTATGTTCAAAATTTTAGGACTATCATAGATTTCATGGATGTAAAATAGAACTAGAGAAATATAAATAATATAGATATTCGATACACAGTGTGTATCGCGACCCACATATTGTAAGAAATCAACATTAACATTTGTATCGTGACACCCCTAATCGTGATATTACATTTTTGCCAGATCACACACCCCTACTGTAGCTCCTGGAGGCACATTAAGGCGCTTAAAGGTGCACTAGGGTGCAGCAACACAACACTTTTTACCATATCAGAACAATTAGCCTTCCATCTCAGGCCTGATTCACACATGCTACCTCTGCGTGGTGTGAATGATGTGGCAGTGTGAGCCTTTCATCCATACAGTGTCTGACTGTGTCACATAAATCACAAAGTCCAACAAAAATATAATTTATTAATTAATAATGTGCAAAGTATATTTATTTATCCTCGGCCACATTCTGGCAAAAGTTTCAAGCCTGGTAGACCAACCGGAAAATCTGTTTGCAGCACAGAATGTTTAACTAGTATTTCATCATGAATTAATTTAAACGTAAAAAAAGTTTTTTTTAAGTTTGTATACAGCTTTCTGTTTAATTTTTGACTTCCATGGCTTATTTCAGTGTACTTGCTGCGTGATGCACATGGATAAAATTAACGTCTGGTCTATTCTCTAAACACCGCACTGCTTCAATGCGGCGTCTGGGACACTCTGCTGCTTAACATATGCAGCCTGTGTGGAAGCGCTGACCAGTTAACATTGGCACCAAAATGAAAAGCAAGACTTTCAGTGTTGCTCGTGTCACGCAGAAGCAGCATGTGTGAATCAGGCCTCGGGTCTGCTTGTAAATGAAAGCATCTTGATAAGCAAGTGATTAGTACATTGTCGCTTTCAGTACAAAACCTCACCATTGGAGTTACAAGTTTATGTTCCGACAGAGGTGATATTTATACAATCCGTATGACGAATGGCACCACAACAAACTACAGAGACAAAACTGATGTTAAAGACTTTTCTGAATTCTCCAGGCTGGGGAATCTTCCAGTGATGTTAATAATACTGCTAACAAATGAATCAAAAAACACAGCAAAACCAAAAGCTAGCATGCTCGGCGTGCAGCATGGGGGATGTTTGCCTGGGACGTCTCTGGAGTGAGTGGCCATGTGGCAGTGGGATGTGGGGTGTGTGTATGGAGGAGGTTCGTACCCTGCAGTGTCTCTCAGGATCCAGGGGGCCGGTGGTTTCCTGGAGAAGAGCATAGGCTCGCTGCAGTGCCTGGTACTCTCGCGTCAGCTGCCGAAAACGAAGCTCCGCCTCCTCCCGAGAGAAGGCCTGACGGCACAGAAGAGTGTACAAGCACTATAATATCACACATTACTGACTGGTTTTAGGCATATCTAGGGATATATGTTCACTATGTATCAAATGATTGCAAACTTAATATAAAACCAGCTGCAACTTCACTTAGGTTTCAAATAATTAAAAGAAAGCTAGGAGACTACAAAAAAAAAGTTTTAGAGTTTTAGTAGACGTGTCCAGAATGATAATCGCAGCTGTATGTAAGTCTTTAAGTGTGAGGAAGTTGTATAGCATCACAAATGAATTTGCAATAAAATTAATATCCAGTAAGCTACGTATTTTAACCCTTGTGTGGTTGATGTGTTTGTTACTCAGTGGTCTGGTGGACCCACCACATTATTGTTTTTAAATCAATACAGTCATAACAATTTATGTAAAAATACCAGATGTTTGAAATATAGTGCCCAGTGTAGGGTTCTCCTTTAGCAGCTGTAGCCAGTCAGCAGCCTGTCCATGTTGTCCACCCTCACACACACACAAACACCCAGACACACACACACACTAACAGCAGGCCATGTAGGAGGAGAACAGAGTGAAGGACACAGCACCTCCACACTTTTACTCCCCGCAGGTTCACCCAACACCACATGTGTAATATAAATGTGTGGGGGGTGAACAGAGTGAAGACACTGAAAATGGGTTAATTTATATGTTCTTCACAGAAAATGAGCAAAGACCAAGAAATAATAATAAACTTAAATAAATAATAAATAAAAAGCATCATTTTTCTTTTGGTAAACATTGAAAATGGGTCCCACAGACCCCAACACCACACAAGGGTTAAAAATAGTGCTAAAACCTTGAGGAGGATAACTTGACAAAAAATAAATATACATAGATAATTATGGTATATTATTTATCATTTACTAACTTCTGTGAACAGCATTTTACAGGCTTTGAATACTTGTTGATACTTCTGAACAAGTACTCAAATACATGCTCTCAAAATCACCCTAAACAATAACACAATATTTTCCAGATTTTAATTAACTGCTCTGTCTAAAAGCCTTTGCTGATAAAATTTACAACTTTTGTGGCTCAAAAAAGACAGATTTTAAAAATGGATTCCAACATAATGAACGAGTACGTAAATATTTGATTTATTCAGACCTGTCTTACCCAGAATGTTGAACAAATCATCTAAAAATTCTCTCTGGTGTTTAGTTTATATTCTTGACATTAAAGTCTGCATCATAAAAGTTATAATTGTATAAAAGTAGCAAAAATTATTAATATGACAAGTGAAACTTTCAAACTTTTGGATGATGAGGGTATAAAGCGTATATGGTCCATATCTTATAAGTCAGGATTAAGGATTATTTTAAAAATAAGAACAGATCTTAGTCGTGTCGTGTGTCGGGACGCACAACCCTCTGTGTGTACGTGTGTTGTGATATTTTGATGGCTTACATCTTCAAGCTCCTCCTCCGGCGTGGCGGGGGTGTGGTCTGTGTTGTATGACGTCAGAGAGGACGTTTCTGAATCAATAGATTCCTCATCAAATCCAAAATATGTCTCCACAACATGCCTCTGAGAGAGAGAGACAGAGAGAAAAAGAGAATAATAGAGAGAAAGAGAGACATAGAGAGAGATATAGAGAGCGAGCGAGAGACAGAGAGCAAGGGGGGGATTTTTTTTTTTGGGTCAGTACTGTCAGTTTATTGACAGGTAATCTACATGCTGTATCTATGTGCTGTTACTGAAACATGACTGTAGCACTTTTGGTTGCCTCTTTTAGTAACACCATTAAGTGTTTTTGTAACAGAACAGTGGAAATTACACCAACTTCTGATGTCAACTGTCTCGCAACCCCTGTGAAGAAAAAAGACCATTAGTCCCTAGAGTTTATAGATATGTTACACTTGAAAAACATGTTAGGGTTACAATTTATTTATATTTTAAAATAAAACAATAAGTTATTAACAGTTACACCTTCTTGAGCTTCAATTGAGCAATATTGGCTTTTAAATCAATCATATAGAATTCCAAGCCCCACAGAAGAGCTTGTCCCCACAGTCATGTGTGAAGGCTGAGGCCATATTTTGAGAAAAACACATTTTTCTGCTATTTTAACTACAATAAACTGTGCATTACTATAAAATGAGTTAAACGACAAAGAAAACAAATGACAAATTATAAAATATATAATGAAAGTTGTTGTCCCCAGGAGTCGTGTCACTGGTGTTACAGCATAACAAAAAAAAATCTCTTATTTTGAAATAAAAATCACACTGATGACATCACTTGACTTCCTTTTACCTGTTTTCTGAGGATCTATGAAGAAAAGCACATGGTGAGTCCACTGTGTCTTTCAGTTATCAGAGATTTTCTCATTTAGCTCATGATTTCATATGAAGCTTTTAGCTGAAGTCACTGGTGTGACCGACTTTATTCTGAGGTAATTGTGATAAAATAGAACACAAATGGATTAAATTACATATTTTAGTGGATATTCCATGACTGACAACACGTGGTTTGATGCTCTGTAGCAGCCATTTTGTAAAATGCATTTTTCATTAAAAATGTCTCTGGTGTTCCTTTATTATGTGTAACACCAGTGACGATCAGTAACACCAGTGACTCCTAAAGATTAAAAAGTGGAAGTTTTTGTATGTATATGAATATATATGCACACACACACACACACACACACACACACAGCTGCTGTCGGAAGAAAACGAAAATGGTAACTTTACAGGAGAAAGAATGTAAATCAATGGAACCAGAAAATTTTTCAAGTCAATTTGCCATTTGGGCCGTTCCTTTTGGTCAATTCATTGTGAAATTTACACCTAATGTAAAGAGCACCAGGCATTTTCAATTTATATATATATATATACACACAAGAAATTAGTGTTGCTACTGTTCATTGTGACAAAATTACCTATGAATGACCCAAAAGAAATGGTCTAAAATGACTTTCAGAATGTTAACAAGGTTTATTCTTTCGCCTTGAAATTTTTTTTCAGCGACGATATGCATATTATGACACCTCTATACATCACACTCAAAAACAGACATAATTAGAGTTCAAATATCATAACATACATATAAAACAAATCAAACAGCTCACTTTACAGACATACCCTGCTGACCCCAGACCTCTGAGCAGACTGAGGCTGTGTGCTCTTACCATCGTGCTTGTAGGTCATCTCCTGACAGCCAGAGAAATACAGACACACCAGCGCACACAGGCAGATGAAGGAGGAGAAGTAGAGGACCAGCAGGAAATACTCAGTCATACTGACTGTGAGAGTGAGCGCGATCAGTTCAGCGTCATACTTCAACAAGTCTGACAGTCCTAAAAATTCAATCTAAAGCCAGTCAAGCCGAGGTGGATTACGTCTCTGCAGTCTTCACCTTCATCATCTGTGCGACTCTCCACGAGGGAAGTGTGTTCCTGTCTGAGAGTCTGTGTATGTGTGTTTAGTCTGTTTTGGTGATGTCTGATGTTTCCGCTGACTCCTCCTCCTTAGCAACAGCCAAGGATGAACAACCAGGCCCCACCCAACATCATCCTCAAACACACACAGCTGCCCACAGATTACAATCAGTTCATTCTATTCTATTTTCTGCAGTTTAACAGCCTTGAATCAAGACTTGAACTCGTTTTTCTTTACTTCTATATATTAACTTAAAATGACATGCATTCTTTTTCAATTTACTTTCCTACTTTTCTATCTTTCCTTACCTCCTTAAAGAAGTCAACACCACGAAAACCACATTTTCCTCACTTAAAACAATAAACGTGTTTGAGGAGGTATGTAAACATATCGTCACTGTCCAAAGAAAAATATGCATCTTCAAAATAGTAACTTTACAGGAGAGGGCAAAAACTTTCTTTACTTTTCATGTCTTTTAGAGCACTTGCATTGGTCCATTCATCCTGGGATTTTTAATCAATATAAAAAGCAGCCTCTATGCCCAGGTAATGTAGAAAAAAATTGAAAACAAATAGAGATACTTTTTTTTGGACAGTGACAAAGTTTCTAAACATACTATTGATTTCCACAGTCCATAGAGTCTGTATATGGAAACCAAGCCTGCAAAGTGGCCTTTCAAATTCACTGCTTTTGTGATGTCATGAAAACCATTTATATTCATCATCCCCCTTTTCAGCCTACAGCAGTTTAGCCCCACCTATTCACACTGAAGTTATAAGGAGTGTTTCAGCCTAAACTGATTTTTGAATGAGGTGCAATACAAGACAGCCAATCAGAAGAGAGTTCATTTACATAAACGCTTGACAAACGTATGATATGAGCCCTTCACAACTAGCTGAACAAATTAGGACTGTAAGAATAAGAGCCTAGAAAAGAAAGACTGAAAGACAGAGAGAGAGAGAGAGAGAGAAACAGAAAATTAGAGATAGAAAGAGAAAGAGAGACAAAGAGAATGACAGAAGGAAAGTGAGAAAAAGAAGGGGGAGAAAAAGAAAGAGAAAGAAAAAGAAAAGGAGAGATAGAGAAAAAGAGAAAGTCAGCAAGACTGAAAGAGAGAAAAAGTGAAAATAAAAGTGACAGTGAGAGGGAGAGACATAGAAAGAAAGAGAAAGACAGCAAGAGAGAGAGAAAGTGAAAGAAGAGAGAGAAAGGTGGAGCGAAAAACAAAAACAAAGGAAAGAAAGAAAAGAAAAGGAGAGAGTGAAAAGCTGTAAGAGGAAGAGATAGAGAGAAAATAAAAGAGTAAACAGCAAGTGAGAATGAGAAAGTGAGAGAAAAAAGAGAGCAGTGGGAAGAGAGTGACAGTGAAAGGAACAGAGAGACAAAGAGAACGAGAAAGACAGAGAAAAAGAGAGAGTGAGGGAAAGAGAACAGCAAGAGGGAGGAAGAGATAGAAAAGAGACAAAAAAGGAGAGTTAGAGAGAGAGAGAGTGAGAAATCAAGCAAGAATAAACAAGTGAGAAAATGAGAGAGAGAAAGTGAGAGAGAGAAAGAGAAACAAAGAGAGAGAGTAAGGCAGAGAGAGAGGGATAAAAGCAAGGGGAAGAGAGTGAAGGCGAGAACAAGAAAGACAGAGAAAGTGAAAAAGAGAAAGAGCAAGGTGAAGAGAAAAGGAGAGCTAGAGAGAGAGAGAGCAAGAGAGAGGCAGAGAGAGCGAGCAAGAGAGAGGCAGAGAGAGCGAGCAAGAGAGAGGCAGAGAGAGCGAGAGAGGCAGAGAGAGAGAGAGAGAGAGAAAGAGAGAGAGAGAGGCAGAGAGAGAGAAAGAGAGAGCGAAAGAAAGGCAGAGAGAGCGAGAGAGCGTGAGAGAGAGAGAGGGGCAGAGAGAGAGAGAGAGAGAGAGAGAGAAAGAGAGAGAAGGCAGAGAGAGCGAGAGAGAGGCAGAGAGAGAGAGAGAAAAAGAGAGAGGCAGAGAGAGAGGCAGAGAGAGCGAGAGAGAGGCAGAGAGAGAGAGAGGCAGAGAGAGAGAGGCAGAGAGAGAGAGAGAGGCAGAGAGAGAAAGAGAGAGAGGCAGAGAGAGAGAGAGAGAGAGAGAAGGCAGAGAGAGAGAGAGAGAGGCAGAAAGAGGAAAGTTTTCCTTCGAGTTCTCAGGAGGTTAATTAAACGGCAGGTAGACTGTTCCTTCTTTTCTCTCACACACACTCACCTCTCAAAGGAGACGGTTGCTTGGCGACAGAACACAGAGTCACATACATACACACAACACAGAGCTCACACACCCCACTTTCACTGTCATCATAGCGCAGTATATTAGTGAGCGTAACTGTTTCTAAACGGCTGCTCTTGCTCACCTTCGGCAGTCTGATATTTTTCCTCTTGTTCCTTTTGTTTATCATCAGTCTGTCTCGCTCCTGAAACCAGACAGAAACATCACATTACAGAACAGTTTCATAAAACACTTCACTCACTGATCAGGCTAAGAGGGGCTTTGATAGTAGGACTATCTATTATATTAGTAACGGAAAAGTATTTTTTTTAAAAAGGCCAAAAAATAAAATGAACCGAACAAAAGCAATGAAGAGCCTTTCAAAAATCTCTAAATATTTTAGACTTGCGCCTTTGAAAAGACTTAATAGACTATAGGCCAGTTTTCCAGACCCAGTTTAGGCCTAAATCAGGAGACGGCAACACGTGGCTCTTTCTCTGCCCTGTTGTGGCTCCAGAGCAGAATCATATTTTTAGGTAAAAATAAAATAATCCTCCTTTGCAGTAAAATAAAGCTCTGCTGATCGTTCAACACAGTTTAACAATAAATGGTCTTCAACGCTGGAGTTAATGTAGAACTGCTAATTCACCCTTTAACCCTGAAGATCAGCGCAGACTGCTGGTCACCACAGCAACACAGACAATCTCGCCTAGCTAGTAGCTCACGAAACGCCAAAGAGAGAGTTTTAACACGAACATCAATAATTTGGAGAGGAATGGACTTATTTGCATTTTTAATCTCTCCAGCTGGTTTCCTGATACGATTAATCTGCAACGAGAAACTGTCAAACAAGGCTGAAGCCAGTTTCTCGCTCACCAGCGTCTTGTTTCAATTTCCCTATTCCACTTTAAATGGTGCAACAGTTAGCTATATAGAGAGCTACACTCTGGCGTCTCAGGCACCATTTAAGGTGGAACGGGAAAATTCGAATTAAGTTTACTCCAGCCTCATAAAAAGTCGAACGTTGAGAGACATTTTACGAGAAGCTTTTCTACTTTTGCGGAAAAGTTTCCTGCTGGAGATGCGAGAAAAGCGACTGATCCACTCGGACCGGCGCAACACACACTAACAAACCACCACCACATCAGTGTTACTGCAGTGCTGAGAATGATCCACCACCCAAATAGTACCTGCTCTGTGAGGGTCCAGGGGTCCTGACCACAGGGTAAAAGGGGGCTAACAAAGTATGCAGAGAAACAGATGGACTACAGTCTGTAACTGTAGAACTACAAAGTGCACCTATATAGTAAGTGGAGCTGATAAAATGGACAATGAGCGTAGAAACAAGGTCATAACGTGGTCATAATGTTATGCCTGATCGGTGTTTACCATCACATTTGCAGAGGCACATTTTATGCCCCCCATAGTGTGCAGGTCAGATTCAGAGCAGGGGTTACTGAGGTGGCTCTCAGTGAATATACAGTGAAGTTACAAGAGCGGCTTAACATTTTGGCTAAGAATGGATTTGAGGATTATGACGATGAAAAGGGGGTGAATGAGGAGGCATGACAAATCGCTAATTAGGCCTCAGATTAATGAGGTAAACATCCTAATTAACAAACAGAACGCTGATTACTCAACAGAATTAATCACAGTGTGAGACCAATTAAGGCACTCATACAAGAAGAGGAGTGAACAGTGGTGACCTCTGAATGTACAGAAGGTCACTGATTTTATTTTGGTGGTAACGACTTTGGCATTCCAGATTACACACAGGTTATACTTCCTTAATTTGGCCTTATGCATTGTAAAACTGTGCACCATGTTTATAGGACAAATAAGAAGCTACCAAAAGTTTTTTTGTTTTTTTTTTTTAATTTTTACCCGATTTTTCTCCCCAATTTAGTCGTCTCCAATTCCACCCGCTAGTTAGGACTCCCCCAATCACACACGACGCTATCAACGCTAGGAGGGTGAAGGCTAACACAGGCTTCCTCCGAGACCTGCGAAACCAGCCACTGCATCTTTTTCGAGCTGCCGCTCACGCAGCGTCATTTGGACAGCCGAACGCGCTCGGAGGAAAGCGCCAACCGCCAGATCTGTTACCTCAGCTAAGAGACGCCTGCGCTGACCAGCATCGCGCTTAGTGAGTGATGGGGGGAGAAGGGCAGCCATCCCACCCGACCCAGAGAGAGCGAGGCCAACTGTGCTCTCTCGGACTCCCGGCCACGGATGGCTGTAGCATCACCAGGGATCGAACTGGCGATCTCCTGATGATAGGGCCAACGCTTAGACGGTTGCGCCACTCAGGAGCCAAGTGGTGACAATTTTTAGTGTATTTCTGAATATGGTCCGTTTGCTTGGTATATCACATTACTGACTGAGTCCACCAGCCAATCTTTGTCCACTGAGTTGAAAATGTGCGTCACCTCTTAAATTAGAGAAAATAAATAATTTGGTATAACTAAACATGTTAAACTGCCTGCTCGACTTATCAGTTTCTACTATCTGTATTTTTTATTTTTGCAATAATCATTCTGTGCTTTTACTGTATTCAGTAGCCTGTCACTCTTTATGTATTAATGAGTGGTGGTCAGCGTTCACTGTTACCCCATTAAAAGCGATTGCGTTCAGCTTGTTCTACCATCAGTGGTGGAGGAAAAGGCACCCTCAGTACCAAACTACGTTTATAATATATATACACTACCTAGTCCTACCCCCAAGGCTATTTCGTGGGGTAGGACTAGGTAGCGCATATATTATAAAGCAAGCCTTAATTGGGTCCTTTAGAGTGAATGGGTGAAGATTTTAAGTACGGACTGCTGTGAAGTGGAAAGCATGTTTATTTTTGCATTCATGTTTGCCTGATGAACAGGAATTGTGGTTAAACGAGCACAGCAAATTCACCACATTCAGCCTTCCACGGTGAAACAGCGAATAAACTTTTTTTCCTCAGTAGAACAATATTAAATACAGTTACCAGTATTATCTTGGCCCATACATGCATTCGCCAGGGTGTTAATTATCTTCCCATTAATTAGCAGCTACTAGATTTTGTGCTGACTCAGTCATAGCGACGCACAGCCTGCATCTGTATGGGATAATATCACACATCGAAAAAAACAAGATGGCGCAAGTGGCTTAATAACATCAGATTTCATTCCACATTATCAAGTTTCAACCCATATATTCAGACATTCACTTCATATTCTCATGGTTCATTCCATATATTCAGAGTTTTCAGTCATTATATGGATATAAAATTTCCTAAACGGCATGGCAGTGTATATATGTATATATCTTACTGCTATCAGAAACAAAACCTCGTATCTCCAACATAATAGCTTTATAGGAGAAGGAAAAAACATACTTAATTTTTAATGTAAGTCAATGGAGCCACTCCCCAAGTAATTTTTGACTGTTTCTTTTGGTTCATTTATCATAAATTTTACACACGATGTAAAGGATAACAAGCATTTTCAGATTATATCAAAAACTGAAAAAATACCCACACACATATACATGTGTGTATTGAATACGCTATAGGCCGCGGCGGGTAGCGCTGTTCGATTCCCGGCCGTGTGGAAGTTTCTGTGTGGAGTTTGCCTGTTCTCCTCATGTCTGTGTGGGTTTCCTCCGGGTACTCTGGTTTCCTCCCACAGTCTAAAGAGATGCAGTCAGGCTGATTGGATATGCTTAATTGCCCCTAGGTGTGAATCTACATGTCTGCTTGTCTGCCATGATGGACTGGGGACCTGTCCAGCGTGTATCCTGCCTTCTGCCCAGTGACTGCTGGGATAGGCTCCAGCTCCTCCCACGACCCAGAAGGATAAACGGTTTGGAAGGTGTTTGTGTGTGTGTGTGTGTGTGTGTGTGTGTGAATATGGTACGGTACTGACCATATTACTTCAGTACTTCCAAGTATCAAAAAATGATGTCACTCAATACCTTTAAATATCCAATGTCTAAACCACATTCTGTATGCTTGTTATTAATGTCAGCACGTTTGTTTAGACCCAGGCCAGGATATGTCGGCTGCGCCGCCACTTCCCCCTTCTAGGCCGTTTACATAAAGCAATATAAAAAATAAAATGTGGCATAACTTTTGCACAGGCCACGTTCTACGTTTTATTTCTTTCTAATATGTTAAATTTAGTAAATAAACAGTAGTTGTGCAGTAAAATGTGCAGAAATGTCTTCTCTGTAGACGAAATCAACAAAAAGTAATTTGACCATGGGTGCCCAAACTTTCGCATATCTTTGGTATACACCTGTGTGTGTGTGTGTGTGTGTGTGTGTGTGTGTGTGTGGTGTGTGTGTGCGTGTGTATTTGTGGTAACACACCTGCGTGAGCTCCTCGATGACGCTGCGCTGTTCGCTGACCTGCAGCCGCAGAAACTCCACCTCCTGCTGCTCGTGGGCGTGGCTTAGATCAGTCAGTGAGCTGGGCCTCTTCAGCAGTGCATGCTGGGATTCGGAGTTCACCTTCTCCTTCTGAGAGAGGAACAGTGGTTTGAAGTGCTCCTGTATGTGAGGTTGTGAAGGTGCGTCTGTGTGTGTGTCACTCACCAGTTCAGCGTTCTCGCGGCTGAGGGACTTCAGCTTGTCCTCCATGCGCTGCAGGGTCTGCAGGAGCTCTTCATTCTTTTTACTCATCCGTCTGTTCTTCTCTAACAGCGGCTTCATCTGTCCATCAGTTTCTCGCACGCGCTTCAACTGAGAAAGAGTAAGAAAGTAATTAAATGAACTCAGGTGAGTCAAGGACATAATACAGCGATGTGTGGGGACAAATAAAAATACATCTGTTCATATGTGTCCGTTCACTGTCACGCTTAGCAGTGGTGCCTCTGGCGTAATAATAATTTCTTTGTATTTCTATTTACGTATGATTTCTTGCTCCTTTGTTGAGACATGATCATTTTACATGATAAGCCGGAACGTCACAAAGAAATGGCAGTGGTGCTGTGGCATTCTTCTATTCACATGGTAATTGCATGTGTACTATCAATCAGTTTAATAGCAAACGAATTGAAGCAATTTGCTACTAAGAAAATATGACTTTAAAGGACCAAAGTGTCTGCCTGCACCCAAAGGTCAGCCCTGATTGGTCTAAGATCTGCTTAAAATCAAGAATCTCAAACTTAACCTACCACAGAGCACATCAGGATGTATGATGTATGAGCTTTGGGCACCCAACTCCCTGTCCCCGGTTCGTGGTTTGTCCTTCCTCGGTACATTGTCGGTAGGTACTCATCACTGCTGACCGTGAGTACCCCACAAGTCTTGCTGTTTCAGGGATGTGCCAGCTCAGCTGTCTAGTGTCTAACGATTGCACCTTTGTCAAAGTCGCTCAGGTGTTCACGCTGCCCGTTTCTCCCATATCCAACATGTCGACTATAAGATCCTAATGTCTGAGGCTTTGTTCGCACAGCAGGTAAAAGTCTTTTCCTTCATATGTGACGCAGATGTGTTCTGAACATCAAGATCGGAATTTGTGTGACTTTTATGTTAATCCAACTCAAGATTTGTCATACTTTCATGCTGCTGAGACCTCAAACATTTAGGCTGATGTTTCTGTAAAAAACTTAGAAGAACCGCAACTGCTCCGTGAGGTTTCGAAAGACATGGCTGAACGCAGCTGTGGGAGAGCGAGGCTGCAGCGTCAAAAAAGAAAGTTTCAAGAATCTTACTGCTATCAGAAACAAAACCTTTGGGGCTCCCGAGTGGCGCAACCGTCTAAGCGTTGGCCCTATCATCAGGAGATCGCGAGTTCGCGAGTTCGATCCGTAGCCGGGAGTCCGAGAGAGCACAATTGGCCTCACTCTCTCTGGGTGGGTGGGATGGCCCCTCCTTCTCCCCCATCACTCAGCGCGATGCTAGTCAGCGCAGGCGTCTGTTAGCTGACGTAACAGATCTGGCGGTTGGCGCTTTCCTCCGAGCGCGTTCGGCTGTCCAGTGACGTCGCGTGAGCGGCAGTTCGAAAAGAAGCGGTGGTGGCTTCACAGGTCTCGGAGGAAGCCTGTGTTAGCCTTCACCCTCCTAGCGTTAACAGCATTGTGTGACTGGGGGAGTCCTAACTAGCGGGTGGAATTGGAGACGACTAAATTGGGGAGAAAATCGGGTAAAAAAAAAAAGAAACAAAACCTCGTATCTCGTATAAAAAACATACTTAATTTTTAATGTAAGTCAACGGAGCCTCAATGGAGGACATGAACCAGAGAAGTGACCGTGGCCGAACAATGTGCACCTTTTACGGTGGCTCATTCTGGGTGATGAGCCCAGCTGTCAGTCAGTGAAGCTTCATGATGGCTCCTGTGATGCTGGTGAAGATGAAGCTGAACCCTGGGGAGTGACTGGTGTTCGTTGGCAGTCGTGATTGTTTACCTCTGGATGAGCCACATGAAGCAGCATGAAGCTCTGTTCTTTTGCGCATGTGGGTCAGTTTAGGAGCTGATCTGTTCAGATTTGGTGAGAAAATCAGACTTGAGCCACTTTTACCTGCTGTGTAAATGTAGCCTAATATATATCCCAGACATTTATGTGCTGTTTTTATGAGATCATCAATGATTTTCACTTCATCTGTGGGTGGTCACTATGTTTTGGCTCATTATCTCATGTTGTGTTGGTTGTCAAATTGAAGCTTGAAAAACATAAAACTAGTTGCTTCTAAACTTTTTGCCTGTAGTGCTCAAGCATGACTTTGTGAGGGTGTGTGTGTGTGTGTGTGTGTGTGTGTGTGTGTGTGTACCAGTTCAGTCCTCTCATCTGACAGTAGTGTGTTTCTGTCTTCTAGCTTCCTGATGACAGCCTGCAGCTCTGCGATCTTCAGCTGGAACCTGCGAGTGTCCCTCTCATCTACCTCCTACATACACAGACAGAGCAGACAGACAGATACAAACAAAAAAGTGGCCCAGAAAGATCAATCAGATATCAAACACCAAAGCAACCTTGAAGTGTGCATCCTGTAATTTACTTAAACAGGGTAAATCATACAGCTGTATGCAAATGTTTGAACGCCCCCTGGCCGATTATATGTTTTGCTGATTTTCTAAGCAAAAAAAGTTCATGCAACTATGCAACTTTTAGTGCATAGTTTTTATTTATTTGCTGAGTTTTATATATAGGATGATTCAAAAATTTCTTTCGATTTCAAAGCGCCATATTTTTACAACCGTGAGGCGCCTAGGAACCAATCACATACCAATTGAAAGAGGGGGTCATAAAGTTTCTAACTGGCTCCCTTCAGTCTGTGAGGAGATGAGACCCCTGAGCAGAAAGCGTTCTGTGTTCTCCACTTCAATAAGAGTGAATCCGTCAGAACTGTGCAGTGTGATTTTCGCGGGCAGTGAAGCTCCAACAGCTCAGAGCGTTCGCTCTTGGTTCCACAACACTGGATGATCTCAGAAATCGCGCTGAAAGAGCCGTGAGTGCAGAGACACCCGACATGCTCAATCCAGTATGGGATGAATTTGATTACAGTGTTGTTGTTGTCTGTACAGCTGAAGGAGGTTCATACTGAGACCTTGTACAACTACATCATAAACTTTATGCTCATTTAAACCATTTACAGTTCACTGCATTGATCTGTAATGATTTACGCATGAAATAAATTATTTTGAAATCAGATGAATCTTTTTGAATCACCCTGTATAAAAAATTAAAACCTAAAATTTAAGATGTCCCATAACTTTGGCACAGGGCACATTTTAGGTTGTATATTTTCCCAGTATGGTAAATTCAGCAAACAAACAGTAATTTTTCATTAAAATATGCAAAAGACTGTTCTCTCTAGGAGGTGAGTTATAAGAAGCTTGCAGCTGTTTTTGTTACTGTGCCTTTAAGACTAATATTTGTGAATGACCTCTGTTCTGATTGGTTTTCCTGTACTGTACCTCATGTAAAAACAATCCACACTAAAACACTCCTTATGACTAAATCTTGCTTGGGCAGGGCTAAACTGCTGTCAGCTGAATAGGTGGATATGTAAATGAGTGGTTTCTGTGACATCACAAAAACAGTACATTCAAAACTGGCTGTTTCCCTACAACCATAAGTACTGGAGCATGAATGGTACATTTTTTTGAATTTTTTTAAATGTTTACAAATTACCATTAACATCTTTTATTTCAAAAACAAGGAAAATGAGGCTTTCATGATTCAAAACAGTACTAGCAGCAATCTTGAAGCCTGAAATCTGTACTTTTGTCCATTTTTATAGAGCTGTATGTTTAAACATGTACACAATTTTCCCCAATCAATCAGCCAAGTGAACAAAAATACATAATGCAGGCATCAAATTCGCTGCTACTGTTGTTATCAGCAGATGTATTTTTTCCCACTTTAATTGACAACAGTAGGCCACACAGTGTCAGAAACCACATATGCAAGTCTATTTGAGATTCCTTAATAACATGGTTTGAAGCAAGTGTGGGAAAGGGCATGTAGAGTGCACAATGCTAATTGGTATGCATAAGCTTTCATCACATTAGCTACATCAGCAAATTTTGGACACCAAACATGCCTTGCCTGACCAACTACATTTGAAGTGAAGGGAAAACTGTATACGTTTTTTGGTGAATTATCGCTTTAACCCTTGTGTGGTGTTGGGGTCCGTGGGACCCATTTATTTAGAAATCTATTATTATTTCAGCCTCAGATTCTCAGCCTTTGCTGATTTTCTGTGAAGAACATATAAAATAACCCATTTTCAGTGTCTTCACTCTGTTCACCCCCCACACATTTATATTACACATGTGGTGTTGGCTGAACCCGCGGGGAGTAAAAGTGTGGAGGTGCTGTGTCCTTCACTCTGTTCTCCTCCTACATGGCCTGCTGTTAGTGTGTGTGTGTGTGTGTGTGTGTGTGTGTGTGTGTGAGGGTGGACAACATGGACAGGCTGCTGACTGGCTACAGCTGCTAAAGGAGAACCCTACGCTGGACACTTGTGATATTTTAAACATCTGGTATTTTTACATAATTTTTATGGATCCTATCTATAGTTTTGTTTACCTATGTGTAAATACTGTTCTCTGCATAATTTGTGGAACTCGCACTCAAGTTTTTCACTCACCTGTGTCCCTGTACTCTTGTGATGTGACAATAAATCTGATTTGATTTGATTTGATTTGGCTGTATTGATTTAATAAAACAATAATGTGGTGGGTCCAGCAGACCACTGAGTAACAAACACATCAACACCACTCAAGGGTTAACAATATGTGTTCAGAACAGAGAGCAGGAGTGACCTGGCTGCTGATGGAGTCACAGTTCTCTCCGAGGGTAGGAACGACCTCTCTCTTCGGGCTGCCGTGGTGACGCTCGGCCTCCCTCTGCAGCAGCAGCCTCTGGGTCTGACCTGCCTGCACGCCCAGCTCCTTCTCCAGAGCCTGAACCACACGGTCCCTCCCCCGCAGCTCCTCCATCTAACACATGCAGGCATTAACAGCCCAAACACGTATGAAACATGAAGCAGACCCTTTATGTAAGAAGTCTTCATGGTAAATTGTGTTAAAGATTCATAAAGTCTTAGAAGTACAGAGGTATTATTGTCATTTGGCTACATGATTTCGAGTTACATTACATAATTATTCAACAATAATTACGCCAAATTAATAACGCAGCTACATAATAAATCAAATTTGCATTCACTTTTCAGTCACTATCAACAGGTTTGAGTGTGTATTCCAGCATTTTGCAGTCCTTTTTCTACTTAGGCCTAGGCGGTATACCAGTAATAAGGGGTACCACTGTATTTAACGATGAAGTTTTTTTCAAAATTATGACGTTTCAAATTTCTGTTCCATGTTTGAACTGCCAAAACATACACATGCCACCTATTTATATTCTAGAGGGGCTAACAATTTATTTTCAACTGTCGCTCTAACACCTGTCACGAGACTTTGTGGTCTCAGATATCCTGTAAATCAGGGGTGTCAAACTCAACCGCTAAAAGAGCCATATTTAAAAATCTCAGCAAATCTGTGGGCCAACTGTGTTTTTATTCAATTTTTTTACCTGCCATGAACCGAACAGGCCATTGTTTATTCAAAATCCCTGATAGCAAGAGGACAGTGGACCACCATCGGCTCGCTGATGGCAAAGCTGGTGGCCCACTGGTGTTTTGCTCAGCATTTTCTGGGTGGCCCACCAGTGGTTAAGCGGAGTATTAGACAAAATTCCACTTACCATCTCTCATTTTCCACTCGCAGTCCAATTTACTTATTTCTCCTTCCCTCATTTCTTTAGTTATACTTTGTATATCAGTTTAGTAAACAATTTTAATCTAGCTCAGGGTCAGCAACAACATTTTCTATAAAATCATTCTATATTAGACCTAGTCATATTTTTTTCTTCTCAGTTATCTGGAATATTTGTCTTAGTTTATTTTACAAAATAAAAGTCTCTGTGCATCTGTTTGGAGAGATTAAAAACTAGTTAGAGCTTGTATGCAGGACAGTAATCTGGGTGGTCCGAGGGTGGACCAGCAGTGGTAAACAGTGAGCGGGGTGCCAGCCTTTACAAGCCAGCGGACCGATATATGCTCACTATCTGGGATATGCCAAGACTGCAACAGCACAATAGGCACTGAATACTTATTCAGAAATAATACTAAATAAAAAAAAATGTTTTGGGTAGTTTTTTAAAACTGCCTATTTGCTTGAAATAGACATCAGGCATCTTTTCTTTTTGTGTAACTGCCCATAGATTGTTGTTGGGTGTCAGAACACACACTATGTTGCAGTGCATGCTGGGGACTGTAGTGCGTCTCAGGGTGAAACAGGCTAATAAGAACAGAAAATAAAAATAATTTTGCAGGTCGAATAGCACTGTGTCACAGGCCTGACTCGGGCCGTGGGCCTTGTGTTTGACATTGTCACTTAGCGGAAACCAAGCCTGCAGTGTGGCACATTTAGCCTGCTAACTAAGCTATCATTAGCTTAGCCAGAACGCTAGAGTCCCAAACACCACAGAACAGGTTTGATTTCTGCCACTCCAACACTGATCACTCGACAGATGTTAGTTTTTATCATGTAAACCTGTTTCAGAAGAGTATCAGTTAGTCAGAAACCTGTACTGTGGTGAGTGGTAACGTTTGAGTCTGTAGCCTGCTCGCTAAGCTAATGTTAAGTTAGCCGATCAGGATACAGATCCAAACACCTCAGAAACCTACAAAACCTCAGAACAGGTTTACTATATTGTCTCTGTCCCTTTAGTGACAGTTGGCTGACTTCACTACCTCAGAACAGTTATGATCTAAACTTGTGTCGGTGCTTTAGTAAGGCCCAATCCCATTTCTTCTTTTTACCCCTACCCCTTGTTTTCCAGTGTCACCCTAAGGGGGTAGTGGTTAAATTTTGTCCTACAAAATGGGGCCCTCAAATTAAAAAAAAAGAGAAAACGAAAAAAAACATTGCTTCATTAACAGGCTATCAGCGCTGCTCTGTAGTCTGCAGTGACAGCAGAGGAGGGTAAAGTTCAGCTCCTCACTGCTGGGCTTTAGTTACATTTAGGGCATCATATGCTCTCAAAAAGGGGGGCAATTATTTATTATCACCCACCGCTAATTCTTTGGTGATATGCAGCTGAATTAGCCTATTCACCAGCTTCTCATTTGAATTTTCCCGTTCCGCCTTAAATGGTGCAGCAGTTACATTCTGGCGCTTCAGGCGTCAGAACTGCTGGACTATTTAAGGTGGAACAGGAAAGTTAGCTAGCTAGCTACCGAGACATTAAAATACTATTAGCGATTTTTTTATGCTTGTTATGAAGAAAACGACCATAATACACTGAAATGACGTTAAACTAAGATAATACAGTGGTTATCGTAATTTTTGGAGATAATTGTGGGTTTCTTTAGTTGCTCGCGCAGCCATCTTGCCGGTTTTTCTTTTTTTCTCATAACACTCTGTTTGGAGTCTCTGAAAATCCTCCGTTTGGAGGGCCATGTAGCCCTAACACTTCGCCCTCCCCCTCTATCTCAACAAAAATTGGGACACCCTACCCCTAGACATGTACACGCAAAACAGTGGGCTAAGGGCTAAGTGGTAGGGGCGAGGGGTGAAATGGGATTGGGCCTAAGTCAGAATCGAAGAGGATACCACTCAACCCTACTTTTACTCACACAAATAAGGAATCAAATTAAAGTTTAGAATCTGTATTTTGGACAACATTTTCTGTGTAGTACTAAAAGTAAAAACATAGTGCTCAAAAGCAGATCGTCATTGTTCAAAGAAAAATAGTAGAAAAATTGTTCTCCAAAATAGTAACTTTACAGGAGAGGGCAAAAACGTTCTCTGCTTTCAATGTAAGTCAATGGAAAAAGGTTTTATTCTAAGCAATTTTGGAGCATTTCTACTGGTCCAATCATCATGAATTTGTCACACAATGTAAAGGACAGCTGCTGAGCTTGAATGATGCAGAAAAGTAAAAATAGCAAAAAATGGAGATACATGTTTTTCATTGGACAGTGACGATATACTGCAAGGGGGACCAAAGGGACTTAATGCTAAATTGGACATACAGTATTACAGCAGCTCACTCCAACATACCAATACTGAGCTAAAAAATCAGATGTCATAATGTCGTCAGTTCACCGCAGAAAGATGTCACGTCACAGCCTAATGTAAAAGATTCTATGCCACTTAACATCACCATTGTGTCAAATGGACATCAGAACTTATGAAGCCTATATTACAGCTGACACCTGCTGGATTGAGCCTTTACAAATGTCTATGCAGATTTATGCCAGCTGCTTAAGTAGGCTTATGAACAATGGCCTTCTGCAGTAAACAGTGGACATCTACAGTTGTCTTGGCTCTGCAAGGCTCCACATTTTCCAGCTCACTCGCTTTTTTTCCTCTTTCTTTCCACAGCTTACGTCACTTAAGCCTCATGTGTCAAACACACGGCCCGCAGGCCAGATCAGGCCCGCGACACAATCTTATCCGGCCTGCAAAAGTATTTTAATTTTCTATTAACATTAGCCCGTTTCACAATGTACTGCACTACAGTCCCCAGCATGCACTGCAACATAATGTGCTCTGACTTTCCTACCCCAACAACAATCTATGCAGAACAGCAGTTATACCTCAATTCTACACAGTTCCACTCCAGTCATTTCACCAAAATGCATTTCAGCTTCAGTTCAACCAACATAAATACTTAACGTGAGCTCAGAAGCTCAGAAATTGGAACCAAGTCTTAATGAACCTGTATTAAAGAAAGGATGTGAGGTGTCTAGTTTAAGCAAATAGGTAGGTTTGAGTGACCGAGCACCGGGGGACATTTAAATTTTGAATATTTAAAGTGTCCATGTAATATTTTAAAGTTTACTACGACGTTTTTGCATATTTCAAATAAACAATGGCCGGTTCGGGATAGAGCACAACATTAATTAAAAATGATTTTTTAATGTGGCCCTTTTACTGGTCGACACCCCTGACTTAAGCAGTCTGCCTGCTGACAGGCTGCAGAACAATGCTCTTACTGCCCTCTACTGGTTTGGTATGGAGTGGTAACCAGAAGAGCTAGCAGTACTGGCAGTACTACATGCATGTCTTGCTTTGATGTTTTGCCCTCGTGGATCTCATACAATATGTACACACTTTAACATAACTGCAATCTGCCTTAAATTACTAATTTGACATTAGTCAGGAAAAACTAGGGGGTATTTCAACAAGCAAGACTAAAAAGCCCCCAGTTTTCCTGTCTCTTAGCTCCCAACACACCTAAAACAGGCAATTAAGATCTGAATTGTACTCTACTGGGATTGAGGATGCAGGAAAAACACATAGCATCTGGTGGGTTGGATGTGGAACCACTGGTTTAAACCTAAAGAAAGCCTGTCTAATAGGTGAAGAGGTAATTCTGGCAATTCTGCTCAATTTTATTAATGTTAAAACTCAAAACTGTCCAGCTTATTGAGAAATATTGCTTTATGAAATGCCTCACTGGTGTTATATGCTGGATTTCTCCATGATTTCACACCTTACCAACACTAACTCCCTGCCTCGCAGTCTGATTATCCATTTATCCATCCACTGTTTATGAGCAAGAGTGTAAACGCACTGCTGCATCAATTGTATTGATTTGGAAATTTCAGATTCAATTATAATAACAGTCAATAAAGAATGTGTTCATATTACGCCTAAATAAAATTCTTGGGCATTTTTAAAAAACTGAATTTCATTATGCACCAAATAATTGAAAATCATTTATATAACTAATTAATAACTAATTATTTTGTGGTCATATACTTGCACCTCCACTCACCAGCCTGCGGATGTCTCTCTCGCTCTCTCGTTTGATCCGCTGGATCTCCTCTTGATGGGCCTGGTGGGCCACCCTGAGGTCAGCTGCTTTGGCCTTGTCGGCCTGCACGGCATTGGCGAGCGCCTCCTCGGCCTGCTTCCGGGCCACCTTGGCCTCCTGCAGCTCCTGCGACAGCTTCAGCCTCTCGGCCTCGTGGCTCCTGCGTGCCTCCTCGCGTGCCTCCTCCCTCAGGGCGTTCCTCAGCTCCGCGCTGGCCCCGTCCCGCAGCACACTGACCAGGGCCTGAAGGCGAGCCAGCTCTGCCTCATGCAGGCGGCCAGCCCGGGACAGTTCAGCGTCGTGCTGCCTGCACATCGCCTCCCGCACCGCCGCCACTTCCCGCTGCTTCTCCTCGTGCAGCTTCACCCGCAGCTCTGTCAGAGCCACAGAGTGCTTGTGCTGCTCAGTTTCCCGCTGGGCTCGCAGCTCCTGCACCCGCTCCCGCAGCTTACTCACCTATAGAGACGCAGAGGCAGTGAGTGAGCTAGGACCACACTTAAGAGTTCATGTTATTTGCCTGTTTTAAGCTTAAATTTACAATGACATAAAGGAGTTTTAAGAAGTAGAATAGAATCAAAGTTCACCATGAAGAAATACTTCACCAAAAGAAACTAATGTAGATGTAATGTATCTTTAAAAAGGGTTCTTTAGCAAAAGCAATGGTTATATATACTTATGCAAACATTTAAACACCCCTTGTCATATTACATTTTGCTCTTCTACAGAGAACAAACTTTACTATGACATTTTTCAGCAAATTTGCACAATTCCTATTTATTTGCTGAGTTTAACATATTGGAAAAAATAAAACATAACAGATAAAATGCACCAAAACTTTTTTACAGGCCACAGTTTATGTTTATCTTTTCCCAGAATGTTAAATTCAGAATATAAACAATAATTATGTATTAAAATGTGCAGAAGTGTGTTCTCTGTAGAGGATGGGTTTCACTTATTTTCATTTAGAAAATCAACAGAATGTCATTGGACCAGGGGTGCCCAAACGTTTGCATATGACTGTAGAAGCACTGGGCTTCATTCACTAATATCTTAATATAATATATGTTTTTTTCTTAAATTTGTTCTTTAGAAAGGTCCTGAGAAAAAGTCTACATCAGATATTCATGATGTTTTCTTAAACTTTAAGCCACAGACCCTTTGTGCTCTTGAGTGTGTGTGTAGATTCTGTTCTTACCTAAGAACAAATACCGGATAAGAATATTGATTTTAAGAATGATTTTACTTCCAATATCTTTTATTAATAAAACAAATGGAAGTGATGTGGTAAGTGAACCAGAAGGCTCTCATTCACGGCTCTTGTTTGGAGCACGTGAGACACTGGCAGCCACTCATCTGTGATAAAGTGTGCTGTGACTGTGACAGAAGATCCAGTGGCAGTGGATGTCCACGCAGCACGTTACAGCCGTCCTACCTGTTTTCTATTTTTCTGATTTTGTAACTTTAGTCTTGGTCTTGTTGTAGAGAGTGGGGGGATCCCTGTGTCAGTAAAATATCTTCAAGACTGGACGATGTATCTCGGCTCCAAAGTGTGCAACATAGCGCGAAAGCCCTGGTTCTCAATGACTGAGAACTGGTGTGCAGACTGCAGGTCACACAGCAACGAAGTCTCGACGTTACGAAACGGCAAAGAGAGAGATTTAAGACCAACATTTGGAGACGAAAGGACTTATTCGCATTTATAAGCAGCGGAGTCGGTTTCCTGGAATGTTAAACCTGCGAGGAGAGACTGTCAAACAATAAAACGTTGCGAAGATGAAGTCGCTTCTCTTTCGAATTTTCCCGTTCCACCTTAAATGGTGCTGCATTTACATTCTGGCAGAATTTAAGGTGGAACGGGAAAAAATCGAACAAGAAGCTAGAGAATAAAAAACGACTTCAGCCTCGTAAAACAGTCGAAAGTTAAGAGACATTTTACAAGAAACTACTCAACTTCTGAGGAAAGTTTTCTGGCAGAGATGGGAGGAAAGCAGCTATAGCTGAACCTTAAAACAGAGCAAAGTAAGTCTGCGTTTTTGTTTATATTTTTAGTCCATACTAGGACATTAACACTGAGACATACTGGACATTAAATGTGGCTCCCAAGGTGGTTTGATTTTTGTTGAAAGGTCAAAATGGCTCTTCTGATCATTTGTGTTGTGACTCCTGACCTAACCTGGCTTTAATGCAGAGGGAGCCGGTCGGATTTCTCGCTCATCCAGTTGTGTTTGTGCCGCCACAGACTGTCCGGGCGCTGCACTTCCCCACTTCCAAGTTCCGCCTTTTGCGTTCCATCAACATTACATTATAAATTAATTTAGAAAATCTATTTTTGACATTTGTGAATCGATTCAGAATCATCCACGTCTGCATCGCGATGCATTAAAGAATCGATTTCCCCCCACCCCTATTGGCCACTTCAGTCTTGCACTTTAACAGCTGCGTAGAATGAACAAAAAAAGACAATTAAATTAGTAACTGCAATTATTTTCCTCATCAGCTAAAAACTCATGATCATGACAGGCCCATCAGACAGTGTGAAACAAATATTTTGTTACTGTCCCCAAGTCAAGACGAGCACATGTACTATTGTTGACGCTAAGATATGGAGGACAGATGAAAGCCTAAGGAAGGAATGTGTCAATCATCTGTCCTCCAGCACTCGTTATTTATGGTTATCACACATTGATGGATGGCTGGAATATTGCTGGATTCACACTTTGACTAAATCTGACAGACGAGGGCAGCAGTAGCTGACCTCAAGTCACACACAGCGGTTTGTGTTTGAGGGGTCACTGCACCATATGAGTATGAGAAAGAAGGAACTACTACAGCATCTGAGTGCTGTTCAGTAGTTTAAAGCTCCTTGTAAACCTGTTGTTTTGTAGCATTCCATAATGACGCACCAGCTCAGAGTGGCTAACATCTTGCATTAATTCCTAATGCCACACAGTCACATTTCCCAACTGTTCCCCATTGTTTGCCTGGGTGCACTTGCGGCCAATTCCACCACGTGCCAAGGTTACATGAGCGGCAGGGATGAGGAAGGCATTTGGAAACAACATGATGATTTCATTTATAGCATGGAAACACAACTCTTCCCATGATTTTAAAGCACCCACGTCGCTGAGACTATTTTAATATAAAAATCTCTGCCTATAAAGTCAACTTAAAATAAAAAATGCCCTTGTTTATATTGTTGTTCACGTCCCTGTTCATATTAAGCACAAGTCACCATATGATTCAAAAGACTAAGTACTTGTTTTCCTGTAATCTCTGATAGAAGAAAAGGGGAAAACACTGAAAAAATGGCATTTTGTTGATAAAATTATCTTAAATATAGTCAATAAATCTAATGTTTTCCTGTTGAGATTGTTGCAAGTTTAAATTAAGATTATTTAACTTATTTCTAGACATTTTATTTATATGTTTTAAGTAATTTGACAATGTAAAATAAATTTAACATTATAAAAAGAGATCATTTCGCTCAATAAAATGACCTAAAACAAGTAAACAGTGTAACAAACTCTACAGGAATAAAAAATATTATAAATATTTAAGATAATTGTACTTGAAAAGATATCACTTTTTGCAGTGCTGCATCTAAAGCTTCTGATTTTTGAATACATCTCCATCCACGAGTGGGCAGAGAGAAATAATATTAACCAACAATATCAATACAGTAAATGCAATATTGTGGTAATATTGTAACCAGGATAGAAGGTAAGGTAATTATCATGATACAATATTTTTTCTACCAGCAAAAGTCAACAAGTCCTCAACAAGTCGATGTAGTTTGAGCCAAGCATGCAATGATATAAGCTTGTCTTGGCTGATCGACTACATTTAGCGCAATGGGAAAATGTTAGAAATGTTTTTTGCCATACTATGAATTTAAAGGGACTCTTATTCAAAGACTTTGGCCCAATCTCATTTCTTATTTTTACCCCCACCTCTTGTTTTCTGAGTGTCTCCTTGCCTCTTGAAACTGAGTTACAAGGATAGTGGTTGAAATCTTCTCCTACAAAATGGGACCCTCAAATAAAAAGAGCATCACTTCATTAACAGCTACCAGCGCTGCTCTATAGGCGACGCTGCCAGTCTGCAGTGACAGCAGAGGAAGGTAAAGTTCAGCTCCTCACTGCTGGGCTTTAGTTACATTTAGGGCATCATATGCCTTCAAAGAGGGGGGCAGTTATTTATTATCGCCCACCACTAATTCTTCAGTGATATGAAGCTGAAGTCAGATATTCTCCAGCTTCTTGTTCGAATTTTCCTGTTCCACCTTAAACGGAGCAGCAGTTATATTCTAGTGCCTCAGGTGTCAGAACTGCTGTTTACCATTTAAGGTGGAACGGGAAGTTAGGTAGCTAGCTACCGAGACATCAGCTACTACTAGTGATTTTTTTATGCTTGTTATGAAGGAAAGGACCATAATACATTTAAACAGCATGAATACAATGATTATCATAATTTTAACAGAGAAAATACTTAAATTGGTGGGTTTCCTTGGTCGCTCGCACAGCCTTCTTGTCAGTTTTTCTTTTTTCCTCATATCACTCTGTTTGGAGTGTCTCTGAATAACCTTTATTTGGAGGGCCATGCAGCCCTAACACTTCACCCTACACCTCTATCTCAACAAAAATCAGGACACCTTACCTCTAGGCATGAATGTGCATACAGGCTAAGTGGTAGGGGCGAGGGGTGAAATGGGATTGGGCCTAAGATTCTAGGATAAGTAAAGTTCTAGCACTTGTGTCCTGTGATGAAAATAAATTGAACGTAAATGATTAAATTACCTTCATCCTTTCCTGCTGCAGCTCATTTTGTATGTCAGACAGTTTGGTCTTCAGCTCCTCATTGGCTGCCTCCATAGCCTCCTGCTTCCCCCTGCTCTTCTTAGGGGGAGGGGCTGAGGTAGGTGTGTTTGCAGACATCTTCTCTGCTGCCCCCTCCTTTGGCGAACCTCCCGTCCGATTCACGGCTCTCTCACACAAAATTACTCGCCACAACAGGGGCAGACCTCTCTACCGTCATCATCCTCTTCTTTGTCATCGTCAGGGGCGACAGCCGAGCCTTCAATCTGAAAACAAACGCAGAGAAAACACATTTAACTGCTGCATTTCAAAGAGTCTTCAATGTAGACTCTTCACTGACTAATCCAACTGTGGAACTAAAATCTATGCTAGAGGCTCCATCTAGTGGAGAAAGAACTGTATTACATGCAAGATGTTGTCACTCAGTTACAGCAAAGCTCTCCTTACAGCGTTTGAATGTGAAGCAACCCGATGCATCTTCTCTCAGATGCAGAGCTGGGCACTATCGTTATTGTGATAAATTACATCACAACATGCCATAACATGCTTTTCAGAGCGCATCACAGATATTGTCAGTACCTAAAAAATCACTTTCCAACTGCATGTTCAATTAAAAAGAGCATAATTAGTCATGTTTAATTGGATTTAGTGCAGCAATGTGAGAAATGTTCAACACAGGTCACTGGATTAATAGTTTTTGATGGTATTTTTAAAATGTGGCACTACTTTGTCTGTTCTAACTGATCAGATATTACAAAAAAATTAATATTGTGACATCATGCATCATAAAAAACACCCTGAAGTATCATATTATTACATTTTACCATATCGTCCACCTTTACGTTTTTCCAGGTGAAAAGTTCGTATTTGTTCCTTTTCATAACTGAATGTTTTAAAACAGAACAGTAAAATAAAGTCCTGGAGACGAGACGGGGTGTGTGGAGTCAGTACAGCTTAGAACATATCATTTCAGTGGATTATGGTTCAGTTATGTTCCCTGACTAAAGGTACTGAGATGGACCCTTGAGGGTTCCACCTCAGTGACGAGAGGGGGACTGACCCAGTGACAGTTTACTACCTTTTTTTCTGTGAGTGGAGCTAGATATTGGAACACGTGTGATGATTTGATTGTATTCCGCCACAAAGGCATAAGTGATGCCAGGTACTGATGTTAGATGACTAATTCTCAATCACAAACAGCTCTTCAACTCATCCTAGTGGTACTGGATGGAGCTCCTTCACTCCAGACAATACAGTGGCATTGGGAACAGTGACCTCATGTGTGGCTACTCCAGAGTGTCCCATTCTATTCCTTAATTATACAAGCGGTGTAATTAAACACTCTTATCAGCAAAGGGTGCACCAAAGGTATAGAAGCACCCTCTGGACCAAAGCAAACTTGGACACAACGTAGCCAATTTTTCTTGTCAAACTATTCCTTTAATATACTCATAAATCATAACTCACACTGTAATTAAACTTGAATTGATAAATCAATGGAGTGACTGACCACCTGTCATTTACTTTCTCTCTAGTCAAACTGGCCATTAAGTAAAGACAAACACATATTTAACAGAAAATTGCCTTGACGCCTCAACAATTAAATACAATATTAAGAGAAAAGAGATTTTTTCCACACCTCTAAAGTTCAGTCTTAGAAGTTGCATTTTCTGCTTCTGACGATCCAAATAATCCCAAACACATTCAACTGTGTTAAGGACTGGACTCCGGGGTGGTCAGTCCATTGTTCTGAGATCACCAGCAGCTGCTTTGTTTGATTTGCAAATTTCCTTCCTGACAGCTACACATTGTTTCACACTCATAGCGCTGAGTTGTCCTCTCAAAGTGGAAGGATGGACAGAAACACCTGTGGATGTTTTCAGATCTGAAGCAGCTTGATTTTCTCCTCTCTCTCAGAGACGAAAGCTTTAAGTGCTGTTTATCTGATGGGGACTGTTTTGGTGGTCCACTCAGTCTTGCATGGTTCCATTTTCTCAATATATTTTAATCATTTTATGAAATCCCCTTTTTAAACTTCTGTTTTGCTTATTTTCCTTTTACGTCACCCTTTCCTATGCAAGTGGATTAAGTTGTATCTAATCTCCTCAGAAATATCTCCTGACAAATAAACAGCTTGTACTTTAAGGCCATTTGACTGGAAATTTAATAAATGATGGGTGGTCTCTACGTTTGTGCGCAGTACTGTAAAAGTGCCACTATTAAGTTAACAGTGTCTAATGAACTTGATTAACTTGAGGAACTGCAAGCTTTATTTCACAAGGTTTATTACATGAAAACCACAGCGTTTTACTGCTTTTCCGACTGTGGGCAATTACTGGATGATACAAAAAGGTTTTTCCTGTTATCACAGACACACAGACTATTCCAGAAAGAGAGACAGGACACCAAAATCAGCATGCTTTGACATTTACCTGTTTGTAATCTTAAGGTTGAGCAAAAACACACACAAACACACATTTGGCTGCAAGATGTCGACGTAATCAGTTTACCGGCATTCTGAGATCCTTGCACTCTTAAGGGAAAGAGACTAACAGGCTTATGCTGCATACCGATACACAGGCACATGCACAAACACACTCCTGAAAAAGGCCTTCATTTCGACATATACAGGAGGATTTTCAGAGCAGTAAGAAAAAAGACATGAACAAGCTTACGGAAATCAGATTAACAGACTTTCACAACACAGAGTAAAGCCCAGTCAACATCTCCTGCTCTCTGTGAAACTGAAAGAATGTGTTCATACTAGTAGGATGGATGCTACCATACTAATAACATTCCCTCCAATGAGACTGGCCAGTTTAAAAACAATCTACATATCACTGCTGTCGGAAGAAAACCTTAACTTTACAGGAAAAGGAAAAAAACCTACTTTACTTTTAATGTAAGTCAAAGGAACCCAACCCATTTATCATGAAATTTACATACAATGTAAAGGGCAACAGGCATCATTTTCAAATTATGTCAAAAACTGAAAAATGCTATGATACGAGGTTTTTCTGACAGCAGTGATATACGGGCAGCATGGTGGCGCAGTGGGTGGCGCGGTCGCCTTACAGCAAAAAGGGCCTGGGTTCGATTCCCGGCTGGGTGACCAGGGGCATTTCTGTGTGGAGTTTGCCTGTTCTCCCCGTGTCTGCGTGGGTTTCATCCAGGTACTCCGGTTTCCTCCCACAGTCCAAAAACATGCAGTCAGGCCAATTGGATGTGCTAAATTGCCCCTAGGTGTGAGTGAATGTGTATGTCTGTCTGTCCTGCGATGGACTGGCGACCTGTCCAGGGTGTATCCTGCATTCCGCCCAATGACAGCTGGGATAGGCTCCAGCACCCCACCGCGACCCAGAAGGATAAGCAGTTTGAAGGAAGGAAGGATGGATGGATATATAGATATGTAGTTATTTTAACTGGGAATGGGAAGCATATGATATTCAATGCCCTGTATACTCTACAGTATACTGAACACTGAAATGTGAGAGGTTCTGAATAATGAAAAAGTTTCTGAACTCTTGTAACTACTTGGACTTCTGCATGAGTGGCTCTCATTCATAATAATAAACAGAGAGCTTTTTCACACAATATACACATATACAAGGATTTACATTACCATATACAAAATATGCAAACTGCTTAAACAACCAACGTCACTGATGCAAAACTAAGTGTACCTCTAGGTTAATGGCAGAGTTACTAGGACCCCAGCTAAGGATCTGGAAACCACACACATTCATGGCTCTCCAAGAGTGATATTCAAAGATGCCAACACAGACAAACCACTGCTGTCCAAAACACTATAAACAGGGCACTAAGTAACCTTTTCATTTACATGTGTCATCGTGTTATCTGTGAAATGAAAAATGAGCTCCGTTACATTAGTAATGAGTAATAAGAGCTTAACAGGCTGCAGCAGTGGTGGTGAGTTGGGGGGGTATCATGGTTCTTCAGACTGAGAATTGCTGTAGATGTTTTTTTTTTATAGATATAGCACTCAAAATGGTTCTCCTACTGTTACAATGCCAAGGTTGTAACAACAGAAGCCCCCTTTGGTTGTATATAGAACCCTTTTCAAATATCTATAACACATTCATGCACATTTTCCATCAGCGATTATGCCAACAACATTTGAGAGTTCATGGTTCTATATAGAACCATTTTCTTTACTAAAGAACCCTTGAAGAACCATCTTTTTGTTGGTTAAAAAAGTTGAAATGTGTGTAGTTATGGCACACAAGCCCAATAAATTCATTATAAAGCTCTGGTTTGCTTAGAGGTGGGCGAAATGGCTAAAATATAACATTGCAATACTTTTCACAATACACCGTATTTATTTTTTGACATCTGATCAGCTGGAACAGAGAAAAAAGTGCGCTTTTTATAAAAAAATACTATCAAAAACTGAACATTTTTATTCAGTATTTGGCTCACAGTGTTGCAGTAAATCCACTTAAAAAGGACTACTTTCGCTCTCTTTGTCTAATGAAACATGCAGTTGGTCAGTGTTCTACAAGTATTGATTTACACAATATGTTTAGAAAAGTCTACAGTATTATGACGTAATTTATCATGATAATGATATCGTCATATTGCCCAGCGCTGGGTTGGCTACAAATACACGGTGAACAGGGCACCTGTATCTGGACAACAAGATGCAGTTACTCGAGCAGCGACTAGGAGAAAGTGAGGTGCTGAAGATGGTTGAGCTCCATCTGAGAAAGAGTTATAAGAAACATTATGGTTTTAGTGAAACTGCAGCAGCATCAAACGTATCCTGCATTCGATATTACGTAGTCAAGTTTGATTACTTGAATAAATAATATTCAAACATACAAAAAGATTTAAATAATATATCGCTGCTGTCAGAACAAAACCTAAACGGTAACTTTATAGGAGAAGGAAAAAACATACTCTACTTTTAATGTAAGTCAATGGAACCAGACCCCCCCAAGTCATTTTGGGCTGTTTATTTTGGCCCATTCATCATGAAATCTACACACAAGGTAAATGGCAACAGGCATTTTCAAATTAGGTAAAAAAAACTGAAAAAAGACAAAAATGGAGATACAAGGTTTTGTTCCGACAAAAGTGATGTACACAGATCAGGCATAACAATATGACCACCTCCTTGTTTCTACGCTCATTGCTCATTGTGCAGCAGCAGATGAGCTATCATCTCTGACTTTACATCTACAAGGTGGATTGACAGTCTAATAGAGTGGACAGTGAGTGGACACAGTGTTTAAAAACTCCAGCAGCACTGCTGGGTCTGATCCACTCAGACCAGCACAACACACACTAACACACCACCACCACTTAGTATTACTGCAGTGCTGAGAATGATCCACCACCCAAATAGTAGCTGCTCTGTGAGGGTCCATGGGGGTCCTGACCACTGAAGAACAGGGTAAAAGGGGGCTAACAAAGTATGCAGAGAAACAGATGGACTACAGTCTGTAACTGTAGAACTACAAATAGAGCTGGGCGATATGGCCAAAAATGTTATCACGATAAACAAAATTCATATCGTTCGATATCGATACATATCGCGATAAATGTCTAATCATGATTTCTTTCATGTTTGAAGGCTGATTTTGCTCCTGGGTGGTTAATTGTGGTCCGATCATGACAAACACTCGGCAAACAGTGAAACATTTCACTAATCTGTCTTGGGACAGTGGGAGAAAGTTTCTGAGCCGTTTTTATCAGCTGGAAAAGCACAGCTGCAATTTTTGTAATAGTCATGATTTAAGAAAGAAAACAGATTATTTTAGCTGTCTGGTGACGAGCGCTCGGCTACCCCGTTACAAACGCTAAACAAGTGGCCAACAACAGTGCTAAACTCTTTAGTTTCTCAACAACGTCGACTCGGTTCAGTAGGTCACTGCGGTCACTCCTACCACATCCATGTCGGAGCAGATCACAGTATTCAGACACCAGCTAGACGACTGGGTTTCTCTATGCTACTGTAGTAGTTTAAGGGGTGAACCGCAGTGTATCTGACGCTCGCTGTGTAAAAGCATTATCTGCAGTGTGAATCTCTCACACCAGTCACAGAGTCCTCCTTTTAGCTATGTTTAAACTGAAAGCGTTGCTTTTGTGTCTTGTTTGATCTACCGTATCATCAATTCACCGTGTTTTGCCGGAGCGCTGCTTCAAGTTAGCCAGCAGCTAAAAACAGCTAGCCTGGAGAGAGAGCGCTCTCCCGCTCTCCAGTGCCTCACAGCTTCCTCAGTTTACTTTCGAACATGAACCCACTTCTTTCTTTCACTTTCGTTGCTCGAGAATGCACTAATACTAAAATATGACGGTTTGGCGCTGTAACACGGCGCTGCAGACGTGATTTAACACCGCTAAAGTTGTTAGGATGTTAGTAAAGAGGTGAGTTCGCTGTAGGTCAGTACAGTTACACCACTGACCTCGTCACTCACACTCGGTCACATGAGAACAGATCGCCGGTCGCTCCACTCAAATAGGGACTGTATAACTCCGCGTTTCAGCTGTTGCTAAAGTATATTTGGCGACCCTTTTTTACTCGTGGCCCCCTCCCTCTCTAATCAAGTCGAAAAATTCGGAAGTGCGCCCTCTCCTGGCGACAGCAGAGTAGTGTCGCTTTCCTTGAAGTAGAAAACGCCACCAGGGCTTTCGCTAAAACGTGGAAGTGTGAGAATGGTGTATTATATCGAACACTTATCGAACCTGTCTTATCGCTCTATCGAGGAAAAGTTATATCGCGATACTTATCGTTATCGTTTTATCACCCAGCCCTAACTACAAAGTGCACCTATATAGTAAGTGGAGCTGATAAAATGGACGATGAGCGCAGAAACAAGGAGGTGGTCAGAATGTTATGCCTGATCGGTGTATTTGTTGTAAGCAGTTTGCTTAAAAAAGCAAGATTTTTTCACTGCATAGTAACATAAAAAGCCGCCCCAGAACCGAAGTATTACTTTTGTGTTTTATTGTTGTTTTTGCTCACATGTGAAAGTAATTCATTTAAACGTTATACTTTTCCTACATTTTAGGTGTTTGAATAGCCTCTGTTGTCTAGTACCAGCACTGGCGCTCTCTGTTGTAACATAACTTAGCATGAAAAATTCAACTGTTCAAAATAACCACTGTGGGTTTTATATTAGTTATGGAATTCTGGCCTTTCTAGTGTTAAATGCAACTTTACTGGACCGGCAAGGGTGGAGCATACACCCAAAACCCTCGCCTCTTTTCCAACACACACAGACGTGCACTGCACACACGCAACTAATGAAACCAAAGTGTACAGCTGCTCAGTGCTCTTCACGCTCCACCCTCACAACAGAGATAAAGCTCATCAGATAGTCACAAGGTGGAAAATCAAGTTCTGTCGACCTTTGACACTTAGGAGCAGTATTATAATCCATGTATCCACCTTATCTTTGATGAATGGCACTGGTGTAAAATGAAGCAACAGAGATAAGTACTCCTCTGTTGGTCCTGGGTAAATTTGGTTCAGCTCATTGGTGATTGTGTGGTGCTTTTTACAATAGTAATTGCCACCAAGTAGCTCTGCAGGTGCTTTGCCTATGATAAAGTCTGATGCTATTATGCAAACTTTCTGTCGTTCCTCATTCAGCACTGGTGAACTTGCACAAGCACGCGCACACAGAGTGTGCTCTTAAGACATGGGGTAACTGTGTGTTGAGGAAGTTGAGGGCAGTGCAAATACTGCTGAGTAAAGGAGGCTTATGTGGTGGCCCTGAGGGGTGTAAACAGTAATGCACAACGTTTAGGCTTTCATTGGCTTGCAGATCATGTGACTCAGAGGCTTCAGAACACAGTGGAATCTAATAAGAAACCTCTGACAAGCTCTAACAGACACACACACACACACACACACGCGAAAACAAGCCCATGAGAGCCAATGCTCGCCTCAAACCAGACCTCAACTGTCTAACACATATAAAAACATATGAAAACATGCACAAATCTGCAATAACAGGACATATATGTGCAGCACAAACACAGTCTCTCTATTTATAAGCGTTCATTTTCTTTTGGCAAAGAAGTAGCTCCAACAGCTTAGAGTAAAGTGACCGTTATTGTTACTTAGCAACCAGTGGTCAGTAGAATGATACAGGCATGGTGAAAATAACTGTTTTTAACGTTTTTTTGTTGACTTGTGAAAAAGACAAAACAGCACATACACAAACATCAGCTTGGAGAAGCAGCTCTGCTATGTTAAAAGTTAGAAGTTTGTCTTGAATGCTGGGTCGGCCTCTCGGGCACAGTTTTAGAATGGATTAAATCATATTTAGGCAACAGGCAGTTTGTGGGAAATCATTCATCAAAAAGATTTGGTATTTCTTGTGGAGCACCTCAAGGTTCAGTTTTAGGGCCTTTGCTTTTCTCTTTGTACATGCTATCTCTAGGTGATGTCATTAGGTAATATAATATAAATTTCCATAGCTATGCTGATGACACCCAGCTATACATTTCCATTCCTTCTGATGACCAAGACTCTGTAAAAAGACTAACCAGCTGTCAGATATTTCTCAGTGGATGTTGCAAAATGTTCTACAACTAAGGCATGAAAAAACGGAAATACTGATTGTTGGTACAAAAACTCAGATAAACCTCAGAAATCTCAGAGCGACCAGGGAAACTTGTTCATGCATTTGTTACCAGCAGAGTTGATCACTGTAATGGTCTTCTTAGTGGACTTCCTAAGAAAACAATACTTCCCTACAACTTGTACAAAATTCGGCAGCATCCTAATCAAAACAACACAGAGAGATCAGATCACACCCATTTTAAAAGAACTGCACTGGCTGTCTGTATCGTTCAGGATTTTAAAGCTCTACTACTAGTTTTTAAGGCTCTAAATGACCTTAAAGCACCGATTACATCACAGAGTGTCTGTCTGTTTATGTTCCAGCACGTGATCTTAGATCTGCAGATACTGACCTTCAACAAACACCTTCTGTAAAATACAGAAAACATGGAGAGACTCTTTCAGTTATTGTGCTTCTAAACTGTGGAGCTCAGTTCACCTTTTATTAGACAGTCAAGCTCAGTGCTCAGTTTTAAGAAGCATCTAAAAAACGTCTCCCTTTAACTCTCTATTTATTTATCTTTTTAATTTGATCTCTGTCATTTTCTTATATGATTCTAAATGAACACTAAGAATTTCTCATATTACTGTTTAGTTGTTGTATGAAAAGTACTATATAAATAAAAATATTATTATATTATTATTATTATTATTATTATGTGAACTGCAAATCATAACGCATTTTCCATCTGTGATGTATTTCCCGATGGAACCTGGTATCAGGGAGGGTTTCTCACATAGCTGAGTGTTTCTGCTCTGTGATAGGTTAGGGTTGGTGGGAGAGGGCAAAACTCATTACATTTTGATGGAAGATTCTGGGAAAAATAAGCATTTTGTCTTTTAAAGCCACAGGGAACCTTACTTTTAACATATTAAGTAGGTTAATCTTGCACTTGTGGGCACACAAAACACATGATATGTCCTGTTAATAACTTATCTAATGTCCTTTAAATGGCCAATGTATACTGCCAATATTTTACTCTTCTAATGAAAACTGGACGGTTCTAATTTTGTGCCACTTGTACGTAATCAGTATCCTAACCAATCACAAGGCTAGCATGCTGTCCTGCCCACACAGCTTTAATAAAACTGTGGTCTCCTACAGCACAACTCTGGTCCTAGAGGGCTGGTGTCCAGCATAGTTTGGTAGTTTGCCTACTCAAAAAACACCCCACTAAACCTAGGAATTAACAGATGAGTGAAATCAGGTCTGTTTGAGCAGGAAAACCATTAAATTGTACTCTGGGCCTAAGCTCTGCACCCCTGCCCTACAGTCTCTCTCTGCTCAAGTCAGTGAAACTTACCATGAAAAAGCTAACAACCAAGCGAAAGCTAACCTAGCAAGCAGGCTGATCTGTCTGCGTGTCTTCCGTCCATCCATCCATCCATTTGTTTGTTGGCTCATTCAACTGGCCACGCCAGCATTCCCTGCATGCATATTCAGCACATGCTTACCTTCTTTAAGACATCGCCTTATAAAAGCCTGATAATGTTTTTAATGAACCACAACGACACCACGAGAAGAGTTTATAACACGATCTGCATATATAGAGCCAATTTTACCCTGCTGTGTTTCGATATGCGTTAGTAGTGTTCCAATATGGGAGTCAATCACACAGCAGAATATTAGGACCACGCAGTTTTCAGAGAGGTCTGATGTGTTTTCAAGCCACATTTTAAAATATAACACTCAGTTTGGGTATACAAAGATTTTACACTGGGCGTTTCCGGGAACTTTCACTGATATGATGAATTGTGCTTAATATGACCAGCTGCATAAACTAACAATGTAAAGAAGGGTAATTTTGTTTTCAGGCTCATTTTAAGGCATTATGTTCTCTATTGCGGTGAAAGTTTTCTATGCACTTATGTTTCAGATTTGAATGCATTAGCATTTTTTTCTCATACATACACACCCTGAGAAATATCAGCACATTCATGACCATATTGATGTGTGAATCACTTTTTACAAGTGCTCAGTATGAACCTCCTCCAGCTGTACGGACAACATCAACGCCATAGTCAAATTCGCCCCATACTCGATTGAGCATGTCAGGTGTCACCGTCCTCATGGCTCTTTCAATGCGATTTCTGAGAACATCCAGTGTTGTTGAGAGTGGCACATAAACAGAATCCTTAACGTACCCCCACAAAAAAGTCACACAGCGTGAGATCTGGTGATGCTGGTGACCTTTTTCTTAGAACTGTTGCCATACTGACAGTCAGAAACTCTATGACCCCCTCTTTCAATTGGATTGTGATTGGTTCCTAGGCTCCTCACAGTTGTAAAAATATGGCGCTTTGAAATCAGATGAATCTTTTTGAATCACTCTGTATTTCTGTATTGATATTAGGACAGTGTCTCCAGTCCGTGCGAATAGAGCAGTTCAAGATCAGCACTCTAAATCTGAAAAGTCTTGAACATGGTCCCAAGAACATGGACAGAAACTCACGTCCAGCAGCTGAGCACCAGAAACTGACAGGACAAGTCAGCTCTTCACTCAGAAACATAAAAGACAAACTCTGCTATAACTTATCCAAATAAAACGTGGATGAACTGCAAAAACCTACGTCGTTGTATTAACTCTGCAGTGGTAAATTCAACACTGGGTTTTTCCATAATTTAAAGGGATGGTTGACGTGCACCTACATGACTAATGGGTCAAAATGAAGAGTGAAGAATGGAGGAACTGTAATAATATTTGCACAGGCCGGACTGCATTAAGGTGCCACTAATTCTGACTGGCACAGTAAAAGTAATGGGTCCATTATCAACATACAGTTTATTTAATCAGTTATGAAAAACTAAAAGAAAAATTCCCCCCAGCTGATTCTTCTTAATCTTTAGTAATAGTTTAAAAGCGAGAAAATCCACTTTGTCCAGCCTTTTCAGAATCATATTTAGAGAAAACAGTCTTCAGGCTTCGACACCCATGAAACATCTTTTGAAATATTTAAAAAGATCAAAGGTGAAACAAAAAGTGACAGTGCAACACACCATAAAAATAAAGGCAGACTTGAGATTTTGTAGAAGCTTTATGAATCAGTCATAGAGTTCAAGCTGTGACAAAGACTAACAGACACCAAATACTGAGACATATTACTAAAGAATAATGTAATGTAATAATGTAATAAAGTTTTTTTTAACTACGAGAAACTGTTAGTTAGTTAGGACTAAAACAGGTCTTGGTAGCAGACTCAGATCAGACTTTACTGTAACTGTGCCGGCCAGGTATGACAGCAATGCAGCACCTCAACATAACTTGGCCAAATGTTGCCAGACAGTTAAACTGCAGAGCTTTATTATGAGGAGTTCATGAAAGGTGTGAGGAGGACCAGTCTCCTGCAGGTGATGACGGGCTTCCACTGCAGCATCATCATCCCCAGTGAGTCCCATTTAAACGGGCCAAGTTCACTACCATAATTACACAGAACGACTAGTTTATTACCCATACGTCCTTTTTGCTTTTGCCTATGCCTCTTAGCCTCTGACAACACTTACATGAGTGTTTATTTAAATCCACTTGTGTCACATCGAGTGTGTTTACATGCACTTAATAATCCGATAACTGCAGAAAGTCAGATTTTGTCAGTAATCAGATCCACGTGTTTACATGCACTTAAGTAATCAGATAATGGGGACACTCCAGGTCTACATAAGTCAGACAGTAATCGGATTTCTGCTTTAGAGCCAGCCAATAAACTCACAGAAGAAGACGTGACGTAAACGTAATATAAAACTCGAACTTCATGCCGCGCCTTTTTTAAAACATCGCGCTGCTTTACCTGAAAATATGAACATACATCATCTAGACGATGAAGAATATTTAAACCCTTCATTTCATTGAGGATGTAGTCGGTTTCAGCGTCGCTCCATAAAATGTTTTGCTGCGTCTCGCGGCTTATTTCCTGTACAGCAGTCTGTTCCACACATGCGCAGACTGAGAAATCCGAAAGAAATCAGAGTAAGAGTTTACATGCACTGAGAAATCTGATTACTGAGCTAAAATCCAGCCTCTTTATCAGATTTCTTAAACGGGTTTCTAGATCGGAGTATGGTGTTTACACGACCATTTGAATAATCAGATAACTGCAGAAATCCGATTAGGATTGGATTATTGAGTGCATGTAAATGCACTCAATGGTGGCGATGGCGTTTTTGCAGCATTTCAATGATATAAAAGTAGCTTACACAACGATGGTCAAATGGGCAAATTATAAAGCTTTAGCGCGTCTCGGTAGAGTAAAAGATAATTAAAGTCAAACCTTGGCTGTTACCCGCTCCCCCTTTGGTTGTACAGAAAGCGTACACACAGGAACACACACAATTCTAAGCTCAGGACTAGACTATTCAAGTCCTCAGGGGGGCCGGTTTAGGTGGGAGTTTGGGAGTTTGCTGAAAACCCAGTCCAAATAGTTCTCTGGGGAGAGAACTATGCTGTGTATTGCCTTTAAAAGTGTTTTTTGTAGGTTTTGCACCCTCCACTTAAAAGTAATATATTTAAAAGTATTCAGCTGAAAAGGCCTATCACTCACGCCTTCCTATCACCTCCCTTGGTCACTCAGTGACCACAGTATCACACTGTACAATTTGGATTTTTCTGCTCAAACACACCTGATTCAACTCAAGTTTATTGCTCGGTTTAGATAGGAGTGCTGAAGCAGGGAAATCACCAAACTGTGTTGGACTCCGGCCTTCAGTTCCCCACTCCAGGTTTATGACATTCAAATCCAATGCACTTTACTGCTGTTATGACTTTATGTAATTACTGCACGATACAAAGAGGTTTTGGCCGTGCTCTGTGTGACTATAAATAGCCTCTATCCTCCTGTCTGCTATTAGGAAACAGTGTCAAAGTATCGGTATTAAAGATGTAGTTCACTATCCTCACTCAACATCAATGGCTCTGTGGTTTCCTCAAGTCAATCAAGTTCCTGAGCACCACCACATCCAGGGACCTGAAGTGGGAGAGGAACATGATCTTCATAGCTATAAGAGCACAGCAGAGAATGCTCTACCTGAGACAGCTGAAGAAATTCAACCTGATCCAGTTCTACACAGCGATCATCGAGTCCATCCTCACATCATCCATAACCATCTGGTTTGGTTCCTCCACCTCACAAGAAGGAGCCAAACTCCAGCGCATATTCAGGACAGCTGAGAGGGCCATTGGATGTATCTGCCAACACTTCAGGACATCTACAACAGCAGCATGCTGGCAAAATAACAGCTGACCCCTCTCATCCTGGACATCACCTCTTCCAGACACTTCCCTCTGGTAGAAGATTGAGGGCCATCAGAACCAGCACAGCCAGACATGCTAACAGCTTCTTCCTCAGAGCTGTAGCTCATTAGCCACAGTGGACACCTCACACTTTTTAAACTGAACCTAATAAACATTCTTACTGTCTTACTCCTCTGTAACATAATGTTTATTTGCACAACTGTACAGATGTTAATTTTTACCAATGTTTATATTGTAGCGTCTCTCTACTTGCTCGTACTGCTGCGAAAGAGCGGCCACGTGCAGAGGCTCTTGGTCAGTCACAGTAGGAGAGGCATTTATTGTAAGTAAGTTGTTGCTGTTGGTCTATGATGTGGAGAAGGGTTGTATGTGCTATTAGTAGTTTGTGTGTGGTTACTACCTGAAAGTGTATGGCTAGAGGTTACCGGCCATTTCTCCTTTGCTGCCTGTTCAATAAAAGAGCACTCGCCTTTAAAGGGCAATGATTCCTGCATCTTATTCTCCACCGATACCTCAGTATCATTCTTAAATATTCAGCATATAATAGTTATTATATGCCGACTACTACTTAGACCTGCATATCGCTGCTGTCGGAACAAAACTTCGGAACAAATCTCCATTTTTGCCGTTTTTCAGTTTTTGACATAATTAAAGAATGATTGTTGCCCTTTACATTATGTGTAAATTTCATGATGATTGGATGAAAGGAGAAGGTTCAAAATGACTTGGAAAACAGTCTGGTTCCACTGACTTACATTAAAAGTAAAGCATGTTTTCTCCTTCTCCTGTAAAGTTATCATTTTGGAGATACGAGGTTTTGTTACGACAGCAGCGATATGTATAGATACTGATATCTGCAATATATATATACAGATATTCACACATCTGTTTAGCTCTGTTCTCACTGGCTTACTAGTACACTTTATTCTATTAACTGCATCTTTATTTTGTCGCTTAGAGAAATATCTGTTAACAGTCTGTGTGCTTGTCTGGTCTGTTCCCTCCAGTAGCCTTTGTATCACATACACCGATCAGGCATAACATTATGACCACCTACTTGTTTCTACGCTCATTGTCCATTTTATCAGCTCCACTTACTATATAGGTGCACTTTGTAGTTCTACAGTTACAGACTGTAGTCCATCTGTTTCTCTGATACTTTATTAGCCCCCGTTTACCCTGTTCTTCAGTGGTCAGGACCCCTGGACAATGAGCGTAGAAACAACTAGGTGGTCATAATGTTATGCCTGATCGGTGTATTTGGCAAAATAAAGCGATTCTGATTCTGATTGCTGGTTGTGCTTTTGGTCCTTACTGTAACTGTGCTAGTCAAATTATCATAATGCTGTAGCTCAGTTAGCAGCACTCCAACCAAACCTGCCTAACGTTTCCAGCTGTCATGAGGTTTGCTCCATCCTGCAGTCCGTTAGCTGTGGATCACGCTTGCAGATAAGAGCTCTGCACCGGGCCTTCAGAACCACACCCTCAGGGAGAGAGAGAGAGAGAGAGGGAGAGAGGGAGGGAGAGAGAGATAGAGCTGCATCCTCCTTCCCCTCCCTGTCCAGCCCTGTCCTTCCATCTCCAACCCAAAGAGACGAACCGAAGGAGATGAAACCGGACTAGCACGCGCGTGCAGAGCGGGCCGTTGCACGAGCTAAACGCACAAACAGACGCAGCGGGCCTTTTTAGCGGGTGTAATGGACGCGAGCGCGACCGGACGGAGGCTGCAGGCAAGCGCGAGCCTGTCGAAAACTGTTCTGCTGTTAACACTCGAGCATGCGCGCATACAAGCACTGACCAGCCCGTGCGCTGCTGTTCCCTCCTCAGCGTGCATGCAGGCGCTCACACTCATATGCATGCATACATGCAACCAACCATCTCGACCGGCGCGAGCACACGCACGGCCGCCTCGGCTCGGTCGAGAGCGCTCTCGCGCGCACCAGCGCAGCCCGTGCCGCAGCAACCTTGCTCGTGAGTAAGGGCGTGAGAGGGTCTTACCTTCACAGAGGGGTCGTAGGCACGCTGATGCCCTCGTCCAGCGCGCGCCGAGAGGGTGCTGTTACGCGAGGACGCTCGGGTTCTGTCACACCGGCGCGCGAGCGCCTCAAGCCCGCCCACCGCGAGGACGTCACGCCACACGGAAGCCTCTGGAGCGGCGTGAGAAACGGAGAGCTGTGTGTGTGTGTGTGTGTGATCACTGCTGCTGGGAAGAGTGAATGGAGGTAAAAGAGCTTAAGTAACCACAGAGGAAGAGAGAGAGACAGAAAGAGAGAGAGAGAAGGAGGGAGAGAGAACAGAGCGAGAGACAGAAAGAGAGAGAGTAGTGTGCAAAAGTCAGAGACCGCCCTTAATTGATGTGATGTCCAGTCAAAACGGCCATTACGTACCTTCATTTTCAGCGGCAGGGAAATTACTGTCTTTCAGTTTTTTTTACGGAGCCCTGCTGGTGACATCCGGTATAAATCAAAACAACGCCGCATTAACGCGTGGGAACGAGATCCTAATGTATGGCCACGACTTAGTTAGACGTGGGAACAAGATAATTAAGACATGGCCACGAATCTGCAGGGCGTGGGGACAAGATCTTGCCTTATTATGTGGTCAAGGCTTAATTATCTCATTCCCATACCTTACTAAGTCGTGGCCACGCATTAGGATCTCGTTCTCATGCCTTACTAAATCATGGCCACGGATTATTTTTATTTATACAGGATTTATATATCTCATGTAGATAAAAACAATGTGTGGCCACGCCTTATTAATGCGTGGGAACGAGATCCTAATGCATGGCCATGACTTAGTAAGGCATGGGAATGAGATAATTTATTCGTGGAAAATGACGTCGTTCCTATGGCTTACTAAGTCGTGGGCACGCATTACAATCCTGTTCCCACGCCTTACTAAGTTGTGAGCACGCATTACAATCTTGTTCTTAATTATCTTGTTCCCACACCTTACCTGCCTTAATAAGTTGTGGCCACACATTATTTTTATCTATGCAGGATGTTGCCAGAGGGCCTCTGTAGGGCTCCGTAGTTTTCACAGTAATTTAATTTCAGTCTTAGAACTTGGCTGCATTTTCTGCTTCTCACATTCCCAAACACATTCAGTGGTGTTGAGGTCTGGACTCTGGGGTGGTCAGTCCATTGTTCAGCTTCTTTGTTTGATGTGTCCGTCTCCTTTTCTCAGTGAGGTTCTTCTTGAACAGCTACACATCCTTTCAGACCCATAGCGCTGAGTTGTCTTCTCACAGTGGAAGGATGGACAGAAACACCTGTGGATGTTTTCAGATCTGAAGCAGCTTGATTTTCTCCTCTCTCTCAAAGATGAAAGCTTTAAGTGCTGTTTATCTGATGGGGCAGTTTTGGTGGTCTACCATGTCCTGCACGGTTGTTAGGAGTCCCAGTTTCTCTAGATCTTTTAATCATTTATGAACTCCTGTTTTTAAAACTCCAGTTTCTTCACTTATTGTCTTTTGAATTTCCTGTTAGCTCATCCTGAAGAAAGAATAACTTGTCCTGAATGGCTGCTTTCATTGGGAGTTAAATAAACGAAGGAAGAGTTTGGGCTGACAAACGTTTTCTCAAATTCTTGCAAGATGGGGGTAAACTGGGAATAGAGATGACTAAGACAGGAGCTACTAGATGGCAACCACGGATTAATGGAATTTAGGCCCAGCTCAATTTCTTCTTTTTACCACTGGAAAATGATTTGGTTAGGCCCACATCGTAGATTATGCTCAATAACTCTTCATGAAATGAATATTATTAATAATTATTTTTTTGTTATTAAACTTATTAAACTGATTAAATTATTACGTTTATTAATAAGACTTATCTTACACTAGTTTGCCTCCATAGGAGGCCCCCTCCAGGGGTCGGCAACAGGCAACTCGTTTCCTGTCCTGTTGTGGCTCCACAGCAGAATTAGATTTTTAGATAAAAATAAAATAATCCTCCTCTACAATAAAATAAAGCTCTGTTAAACATTCTTACACATTTTTTGCAATAAATGGTCTTAAATGCTGGAGCATAGCAACGCAGACTCTTGCCTCGCTAGTATCTAATGAAAAGGCAAAGAGAGAGATTTAAGATGAACATCGATAATTTGGAGATGAATTGACTTATTTGCATTTATAATCACTCCAGCTGGTTTCCTGATACGTTTAATCTGCAACGAGAAACTGTCAAAGACTAAAAGGTCGCAAAGCTGAAGTCAGTTTGTCATTCGCCAGCTTCTTGTTTGCATGTTTACATTCTACCTGAAAAAGTACAGCAGTTACATTCTGGTACCTCAGGCACCATTTAAGGTGGAACAGGAAATTGAAGCTGATGAACGGGAAACTGACTTCAGCCTTGTAAAAAGTTGAACGTTGAGACATTTTACAAGAAACTATTTTACTTGTGAGGAAAAGTTTCCTGCTGGAGATGCGAGAAAAGCGACTATAGCTGAGCTAAAGCTTAAGGCAGAGCAAAGTAAGTCAGTGTTTTCATTTATATTTTTAGCCTATGCTAGTAGCACATACTTAGACATATTGACAGCCAAGATGGTAAAATGGACATAAAATATTGTGGCTCCCAAGGTGGTTTGATGTTTGTTAAAGGGCAAAATGGCTCTTCTTAACATCTGGGTTGCAAGAAAATGTACAAGTTTTGGCAGATGTTGATATCGTGAGCGATCCTTTTTTCCCAAATTATTCTATGATGTCCAGCTTGTATGTCTAAAGGTTACTGTAGCTGTTATTCTTTCATATTCCCACCGTTTGTAACCAGAGCTTTGACAGTACAAATGTACCATTATTTGCAATACCAGCAGCATCCAGAGTTGAACTGAATTAGATGGGGAGAACGGACAGAGAGGGAGGGCGTGTCTATGGTTCTTTATTGACTGATGTGGAAAATCAGCCTCAGAAACACCACTCAAGTGCCATGACTATGACCCAGATTCCCTCATCCACGCCACTCTCTCTCTCTCTCCCTCTCTCTCTCTCTTTATGACTCCCCCTCTGTAACCTTATGTTGGAGTGAGGCTGAACACAGACATTACAGCATGCCTGATTAGCACCATATGCAGGCCACTACCCCAGGCTGAGTGTGTCCACACACACACACACGCCATGTCCTCGCCTATATCTGCCTCCCAGTAGACACACACACTAGACATAGCGTCGCTTGTCACACATACACACACACACACATTTCCCCTGCCTTCACCCATTACATAAGTAAGCATTAGAAAAGCATTTCTTTCCGCTACACTCTCTCTTTTACTCTCTCTCTCTCTCTCTCTCTCTCTCTCTCTCTCATGCATACAGCAAGCTTATTATCTAAAACCCTCAGCTGCCGGCTGCATTACTCAACAAAGCCTGTAAGCCTGTGAGGTGTTTGCGAGTGTGTGTGCACCTGAGAAAGGACCTTCTGTTCACCTAAACCCTGCCACAGAGTGCCACTTCTAATGAGGCCAGGACTTAATCAGTCCCTTCCTCCGTCCCTCCTTCCCTCTCTCTGTCTGTCTATCTCTCTTTCTTTCTATGAGGAGCCTAAGAGAAGGCTCAGGCTGCAACTCAGTGGATCTGAGACTAAATAATACATCAGCATGAGCAAACACATGGGCTGCGTGTGGGTGTGTGTGAATGAGAGAGTGTGGAGGGGGGACCAAGACATTTTGGAAGCACAAGTATGTTTTCTGAGCAGTATGTGGAGTGACAGAATGAGGCAGTGATGGAGAGCTTGCTTACAGGAGAAACGATGATGAGATTACATAGAAGGTCAATAAATACAATTTTTATTTACTATTACTTTTACTATTACTTATTTACTATGTACTGTTACTATTTATATAACAGTCATCAGGGACTATAGTACAGTAAACATTAAGAACTAATCAAGCTGGATTTGTTTTACCAGTAACTGTAAATGTCATGGTCACGTAACAGGTGCCAAGCTCAATAACAATAACAACACGGAGCACGGCCTGTCACCATCCCTGTGTCTCAATTCAGACAGTATGCATTATATGCTTACATGTCATTATCTGGCTCAAATTGAACACTAAAGTTTTGCACTACATAGAAGTGACAGCTTAATACATGGTGCTTAAAATTGCTAACTAACATTAGCAAGCTAAAAGTTAGCTACAATATAACATGACCTGTTGCCATAACAACAAGTAGCCCAAATGCCACTGGGTCCTCTGAACTACAATGTCACAAAGGCCCAGTCCCATTTCTTATTTTTACTCCTACCCCTTGTTTTAAAGTGTCACCTTGCCTGCTCTGTTGGCGACCCTGCCAGTCTGCAGTGATAGCAGAGGAGGGTAAAGTTCAGCTCCTCACTGCTGGGCTTTAGTTACGTTGAGGGCACCATATGTCTTCAAAGAGGGGGGCAATTATTTATTATCTCCCACCCCTGATTCTTCAGTGATATGAAGCGGAAGTCCGAACCTTCCCGTTCCGCTTTAAATGGTCTGCCATTTAAGGTGGAACAGAAAATTTAGCTAGCTAGCTACTGAGACATCAGCATACTACTATCTTTTTTTATGCTTGTTATGAAGAAAAGGATCATAATACACTGAAACGACATTAAACTAAGATAATAAAATAGTTATCATAATTTTTTTAAATTTTTAAACACTCACAGTTGTGGATTTCTTTGGTCACTTATTCAGCCATCTTGCTGGTCATAACACTCTCTTTGGAGTGAGTCTCTGAAAAACCTCCGTTTGGAGGGCCATGTAGCCCTAACACTTCACCCTACCCCTCTATCTCAACAAAAATCAGGACACCCTACTCCTAGACATGCAAAACGGAGGGGTGGGGCCAAGTGGTAGGGGTGAGGGGTGATATGGGATTGGGCCTAAGTAATCAAAATGCTGATACTGCTACATATATGCTCTAAGCAAAGCTAACACTCTTGAGCATTTAACGTACATCACATGAAAGTCACGCTACTACTAAAGGTCTACTTCTGAACTATTATGCTAACAACTCCAGCTACTCGAACTGTAGCTTAGTGCTGCCAAAGCCACTTGATTATTTTGTTGTTGCCTGTGTTGTGATAGATGCAAGTTGCATCTGGGTCACAGTATTTTATGTCAACAATTTAAAGTCGTGAATTGAAAATCACAACACATTTTCTTCTTTAACGTAATGTAATTCTGAGTGAATTCGAAAACTCAGGTGGAAAATAGTTGTAGGTGGGACACAACTTTATTCTTCAGGATTTCACTTGGTCATGAAAAGCGGACGTTCTGAAATCAGCATATTTACGTCATTTGATATTTGTTTTCTTGTCATTATGTTGTATATTATTTTGTATTTTCCATAATATTGTGAAATTTTAATGTTGTTTAGGTGGAAGCTTTATATAAGGATATTAGGTTTCTTGCCTCTCCCTGCATTGTATGTTATCTTTGTCAATTAGTGTGTATTTTAAATTGTGCAAAAAAATAAACTACAAATAAACATGAAGTCGGATGCTGACAGTCTGCAGAATCTATCTGTTTTGTAGGAAAGTCAAAGAAAATAAATTAAACAGATTTTGTGAAAAAAATGAGGTACTGAGTGTCTGAAGTGTATCAAACATGATTCATTATTTGCTCAAAGCTCGATTTTAAATATGTATTTTATTTAACTCTTTAAGACGTAGATGAGGTGAAGTAAAGGTAAGCAGGCTAGTCCTTTAGCATCCGTGCTGCTTTTGCTTTTTTTACATTTTCATTGCAAAAGCAAGAGAAAAAGTCATCAGGAAAAGAAAATCATTTATCATTAAAATAAACCATAAACTCGTGTACGAGTATAACTACCTCACGTGTGCGCAAGAGATGGACTGTGTGTCTGTGCACATTGCTCTATCATCAGCTGACCCCCCCGTCACAGCAGCAGAAAACTTTAGAAAACAGCACAAACACTGCCAGGTAGTTCAACTCCATCACTCATGGTAACATGAGTCGCTGGCGTAAACAAAGTGAAATAACTCATGACTGATTATTTTACAACTGGTCCAAAACTGAGATTAGGGCTGAAAGAAGTTTCTGTATCGAAATGCATTTTTTAAAACATTATAGTCAATATTATAAACAACATTGTCTTAAGTTAGAAATGGGGAAATGTAACCTAATAACACAAACCTTGAGAACTGCCTGTAGATGAGTTAGATCAATCAGAGGCAACCAAACCTCCATGCGTTGTGACATCACAACCACAACTTACTGGCAGTCTGGCTCACCGCGTTCAGGGTTTAAGCCTCAAGCCAGAAAAAGTGGATATTCTGGTCTTATTGGCCAAAAAAACAGGCCTGAACCTTAATTTATAGAAAATAATCAACTGAAACTGAAAATGCAACTGAAGTCGCTCTCACAATATTAGTCAGAAAAATCGCAATTACATATTTTTCCCAAATCGTTCAGCTCTAAGTGAGATGGTAATGTGATGAGAAGACAGAAGGTTGTGTGCTGATATATATGTACATGCAGGTGGGATTAGAGGTGATGACTGGGGTTTTTGCTCAATAATAGGCCAGGGTGGTGGGAGGGGGAGGGAAAGCAGGCCAAGATATTACTGGTTAGTATAATTTTGTCATTTTTCCCTGCTGTTTGAACACAGTGATGCAAATCAGACCAAGGACATGAACGTACCAGGTAGAAAAGGTCAATTTTCATTTCAGGCTGACTTCAGTAACCTTGTCATTAAAAAATGACAAAGATTTGTGAGGGAAAAATGTATGTAGAGCAAAGCATACATGATTTGGCATTTGTTTACACTACAGACAATGAGTGATTTCTGACATCTAATCTGGATGCAAATGGCAAACTACACAATGACAACATGACCTGGTCTATATTTCACACATCATTCTTCCTCATTTCTAGAACATCATCTAGATATTAACAATACATAAGTTCTGTTTCATTTAAAGTGACTACTACACTAAATAAGCACTTGATTTGAGACACAGGGCAGGTCAATTCATGCTGTTAAGGGAGCTCCAGATTCAGTGAAATACAAATCGTTCACTCTGAAACTCTGCAGATTTGTACCAGATTAAAAGCACAGATCTTGTCTGTAATCACTTCAATTACAGTCCCCCCATCCAGATTAAAGGTAGTAACATAACGTTGTGTCTGTCAGTAGGTTGGGACCACCCTAGCTTTGTTTCTCTGTAAAGCTGCAGGCCTTATCACCATGGTTACAGCACACATCTTTCACTGACCATTCATATAACAACAGGAGGAGGAGATGCGTATGAGTGTTCATGCATGTATCTGTGTGGGCGCATGTGGGTACACATTCTGATTTAACCTAATATGTCTTGGGGCACAGTTAAGCTCGCTGTCAGCTTGAGACAAATGGTGGACATTTGTAATACATTTCCAGGGTTGAAATGCATGCATTTGAAATATGTACTCAGAATACAGAAATGAAGTAGCTGCATTTAGTTACATTTGGTAAAGACGGTATTTAGAATACAGTTACTTTTTTGTATTTTTAGAAGAATGCTTTTAGAATACTTACCATTACACATAAAAATGTATACCATTGTTTAAAGAAACACCATCAATGCTTGTTTGTTAACTATTTTAAAATCAGCCCATGGCATGGAAAGACGTACAAGAAGAAGAACTGAAAAAACAGCTTTTTTACAAACAGGGACGCAGGAAGTGCAGATTTCAGGATTATAACAACAACAACGACAACAACAACATTCGTTTGTGTAGCACTTTTTACAACTAGTGTTGTCTCAATGCAGCTTTACAGAAAAAGCGGTTTATGAAAGGAAAACAGTTTATGGAAGAGTTATCAAAAGAATAAAAAGAAAATAAAAAAATAAAAAGGAGTCCAAACAACACTAATAAGACAGATATCTGAACCTTTTAATAATTTGCACATAGCAAAGATCCATGTGTGCCTGTTTTGGACTGCATTTTTTTATTTTTATTCATATATTTCCAAAATCTGCACTAGCTGCACTGTTTAGGTCAACAATTACAGCTGAATTGCTTCCCTCAAAAACAGTTAAAACACTAAAACATGCATTTTGAGGTTCAAAAAGGGAAAGTGTGTGTAGAGATAGAGGCCATTTCTGTCCCCCAAAGCAGCCTAATAGTGTTTTTCATTTATTAAAAAAATCATCTAATGTAATGAAGTTTGCACCAGAATCTCCCGCTCAGTCTGCTTTCCAAGTTTTGAATCCCAGCATGTAACAGTGGGCGTGACACAATCAGTAACCATGTCACATATCAACAATCTGATTTGTCGCCGCTCAGTTCATCTGCATGAATTTTGTCCATTGGCAGTCTGTTGTGTCAGTTTATATATATGTGTGTGTGTGTGTGTGTGTGTTTATAGTTGATTCAACTGGAAAAAAGGCAAAAAAATTCTATGACATCATCATTCACATCATGTATATGCTACTTAAAATTTCAGCACTCAAACTAAAAAACCTTCATTCGTCCTTGTGTTAAAGCCGGCATAGACTGATAAATAAATGTTGTGAGCCAGTTGTTAGTCTCAGTGTTACTGAGTAGACTGATTAATCAATGTGATCAGTTATTAATCTCAGTGTTACTGAGCTCTGCTAAAGCCTGAGTAGACTGATAAATCAATGTGATCAGTTATTAATCACAGTGTTACTGAGCTCTGCTAAAGCCTGAGTAGACTGATAAATCAATGTGATCAGTTATTAATCTCAGTGTAACTGAGCTCTGCTAAAGCCTGAGTAGACTGATAAATCAATGTGATCAGTTATTAATCTCAGTGTTACTGAGCTCAGTTACAGCGACAAACATTAAATTAGATTAAATTAAAAAATGACAACTGTGGTTTTTAACCATGTACTTTTTAGATATGTACTAAATGTTTTCTGAATACATTACTGCATAATTTCAGAAGTGTATCTAGTATTTAGTCATGACTACTTTTTCCAAGTATTCTGCCCAACTCTGTTTACCAGCCATTTTGTTAGAAAGCCCTGTTTTGTAGCTACAGTTAGAGACTGTAGCTCATCTGCTGATGCACAGTTTGTGTTAGCCGTCCTCTAGCATTTCATCAGTGGTCAGTTTCTGACTACAGAGCTGCTCATGGCTGAAAATTTTTGGGTGGAAGACCACTCTCAACCCAACAATAAGAATGAGTGTGTTCATATGCACTCAATAAACCGATCATAATCGGATCCGACAAAGAGAGCTGGATTTTAGCTCGGTAGTCAGATTTCTCAGTGCATGTAAACTCTTACTGGTGAGTGACCACAAGTATAAGTTTGAAGATAACAGGAGGGTTATCCCTCCAATTCCAGTCCTGGAGACCCTACATTATACATGTTTTTATGCTAGGTCTCATCTAACACACCTGATTCAACTCTTAACTAATAAACAACATCCATGTGGGCTGGTTCAGGTGTGTAGAGTAGGGGAAACAGAGACAGTTTATGAGGAGCCTGGCCTCTTCCTATTTCCCTCATTATATCAAAAACAGCACTGCAAAACATCAGAGGGCGCCCACGAGCAAGTCCTCAATGAATGGGGTGAATGGAGCTAAACAGCTAACAACGAAAAGTTAAAATAGTTTCTAATCACTCGCCCAGAACTTTCCTTTAATTCTAGAAAGTAGAAGGATGGATTTCACTAAAAAAGAAAGAAATCTTACCTGTATGTTTCCTTTTTTCTACAGCAAACGGGTTTCGGGCAGCAGGACGGTAACATTACTGCTACTGAGTGCTGATTGGTTGGCGAGCAGAGCAGCTCATTGGCTGTTCACGCTCACAGACAATATGAACGTACATGAGGCGCCAATTTTAAACTCCTAACTTGAGTTCAAAAGCTCTTAAAAATATAACAGCAGTGTTAAAATGTTTTATGCTGTTCTGTGTTCAGGAAATGATTGTATTCATTTACATTAAAAACGTTTAAGCATTTATAAACTATGATTTTGCTCAAATGCTCCTTCTTAACCCATTCATATTGGACTCGCTCGGGAGCGCCCTCTAGCGTTTGAGAAACCCGGAAGACATTACAGAGCGGCAATTCTCCTCTCTGTATGTTCTCTAGTGAAAACACAAAAATGAGCAGAGCATAGGTTCCCACGACTGGTTTTTGGGAACCCCTGTCTTAGGGCAACATGCCTAATGTAATTTAGTCAAAGGTTTGTCTAAATCGTTTAAATCATTTAAGTACTAAATCATTTAAATAACAACATAAAAATAGTTTTAAAATCACCTGAAGCAATTTTAACTTAACTGTGAATACTATTGGTCATTCATTCATAAAGGGCCTCAATAAGCCTCTTCACACAACAATAGCGATTTAATAGACTTCTAGTGTTTCTGTAGAACTGTGAAGGTTTGATTTTGCTGATTTGGGAAAAGAGTTACTGCTTGATTCATTATTTGTGTGCAGTTACCAGCTCTTCTCTTTCATTTCAGTGATTGCAGCGCCCCCTGGTGGTAAAACTGGCAACCAAACAATTCATTCAGACCCGTTCATGAGCTGCCTTTCATATAAATCCGAGCTGTGCGAGATGAACGTGGAAATTAAATTCAAACAAATACCAAATACATAGTATAAATACAAATGATTTCTTGTATAACTATGTTTTATCACCTGTCTGTAAAGCACTTTGAGCTGCCACCGGCATGAAATGTGCTATATAAATAAAATGATTATTATTATTATTATTATTATTATTATTATGATTATTATTATTATTATTATCTCTGACTGCACCAGCAGAAGACGCACTGCCTGTAACTGTAATGTAGTAATACCACTCTGTACATCAAACAATAGCATTTACTGTGAGAGGCTAGATAGACTCTATCAGACACACGTAACCAATACAACATTATTGGTCATGTATATGTAAAAAACATTGTCTTAAATAAGCCAAAAGACATTTTGTACCCAAATATAGTCTCTTTATCACCGTAGTCACACAGATAAGACAGGTAGTGTAGTGCATGTCTAAAAACTGGGGTTAATGAGTTTAAAAGACAAAGCAATATTCAGTGCTATTATTTCCTCAAACATCATATTCATGTTACATACGGTATGTGACCTCATGTTAGGCATCATTTCGCAAGTCACATTACTGATAGTGGGCAATGTTGACAAAATGCATGATATTTTCTAAATAACGGTATCAGACGACATTTGAATATGCATTAATAAATGTAATGAGCTCATATTTTATGCTTAAAAGAATGCCTGACACACAAGATCTTGTCTTCAATGGGCTGTTTTGTTCTGCTTCACTAAAAGTTACACCACTTATACACAGTATTGTAAACACTAACCAAACAGAGAGCACAGTTAATAAATGATACGCATTGTTGTTAACTGTCACCTGGATATCAAGAGTAAAACGCACAAAAAAAGAAAAAATTGAACAAAAAACATGCTCATTACTTATCAAATGTTTCTCTAAAATATTGCCAAAACAGATTTTTTAAAATGGTTTACTAGAAAATATATTGTCTGCCACTGCATTATATATATATATATAGGTTTCAGTTAAATCATACTTTAATGAAGCAAAAATGTATGTTAACCAAATGTGAAATGATACTCAAAACGTATTTTTGCACAGGCCACATTTTATGCTTATTTCCAGTATGTTAAATAAACTGCAATTATGTGTTATAATGTACAGAAATGTGTCCTGTATATTATTTTAATTTTAAAAATACAATTTGACCGGGGGCGCACCATTTTTTCATACTACTGTATATTTAAGGACTTTTATTTTGGCATTCAGTGAGCGCCAAAAGCGTCAGGAGGTCGGACACGGTACGTCAGCGTTGTTATCCAATAGCACAACGCCCTGCCGCGGTGGGCGGGGTTTATTGAGAGAGGAACAGCTGGACGGGTAGCTTCACCTTTGGAGCTTTGGAGCCTCTGACTGTGTCGATGCTGTGGGGGGCTTTAAAACACACTCACACACAAAGGCAGGTGGAGGATGACCACCTGGGTGACCCCGCTGGCGGAGTGAGCTGAATTTGAGAGTGATTTCTCCGTGTGTTTGGTCAGAGGAGAGCCGGGTGAGTGGTCCTGGCTCTGTGTAGCTTCGTTAGCTCTGTTTATTAAAGCTTATAAGCGCTAAATGACCGAGCCACGCTGTGTGGGTATGATCCCACTGTCACTGTCAGTGTCGCTGCTGCCGGACGAAAACCTCGTATCTTCATTTTTGTTGTTTTTCAGTTTTTGACATAATTCGAAAATACCTGTTGCTCTTTACATTGTATGTAAATTTCATTAAGAATGGGCCAGAAAAACTGGCCCAAAATGACTTGGAGAGACGTCTGGTTCCATTGACTTACATTAAAAGTAAAGTAGGTTTTTTCCTTCTCCTGTAAAGTTACCATTTTGGAGATGCGAGGTTTTCTTCTGAGGACAGCGCTGTGTTGGACTGCTGTTTTATTCCAGTTGTGCTCTCACAGCTGCCCACCTTTACTAAGTGGTCAGCTTTTACAGTTTTTTTTTGTTGAAAGATAGTTAAAACAGGAAAGAGGACAACTGAGGTCGCTATGTTTTGCTCCTGCCAGCCTGGCAGTGAAGTGCTGTTGACAAGGTGCATCACGTGGTCGCTGGGGGGTTCTGTGGTATCTGAAACTGACCACTAGATCTGCCACAAGGTTGAGAGGACAACACGTAGTTATGAGCTGACACAGTGCCAGGTGCTTTACCACACATACTACTACTGTCACTGCACGGCCTTGACTGTCATTGTTGTGTTTGGTGAGCAGGACACACTTCAAAAGATGATTCCTTAGTGAAGGGAATGGTTAAACATTTTATGCTTAAAATTCTCTCTGCATGGTGAAATGGTTCTTCACATTGATGTAGAATGTGCTGTCTATGGTTCTGAGTCATTCTGTGGAAACGTCCATTTTTGTCTCCCTAGCGTTTACAGATATATTACACTTGAAAAACATGTAAGGGTTACAATTTATTTATATTTTAAAATAAAACAATGTTATTTTAACAGTTACACCTTCTTGAGCCTCAATTTTGCAATATTGGTTTTTAAATCAATCATATAGAATTCCAAGCACCACAGAAGAGCTCGTCCCCACAGTGTGTGAAGGCTGAGGCCATATTTTGAGGTATTTTTCTGCTATTTCAACTGCAGTATTCTAAACGTGACTATGAAATATATGATTTAAATGACATAAAGAAAACAAATGCCAAATAAATATTATAAAATATATAATGAAAGTTGTGTTCTCCAGGAGTCGTGTCACTGGTGTTACTGTGTGACAAAAATTCTCTTATTTTGAAATAAAAATCACACTGATAGCATTGCTTGACTTCCTTTTACCTGTTTTCTGAAGATCTATGAAGAAAAGCACATGGTGAGTCCACTGTGTCTTTCAGTCATCAGACATTTTCTCATTTAGCTCATGATTTCAGTTGAAGCTTTTAGTTGACGTCACTTGTGTGACCTACTTTATTAATTGTGAAATGTATTTGCAAAATGCATTTTTCATTAAAAATGTCTCTGGTGTTCCTTTATTATGTGTAACACCAGTGACGATCAGTAACACCAGTGACGCCTATGGAGAGAGAGAAGAGTAGACGTTTCTGTAGAACCTTCTGTGTAGAACCTTTTTGAAAATGGCTCTATTATAGCATCAAAAAGAGTTGTTCTATTGTTACAAGCTTGACATTGTTATAATAGAAGAACCCTTTTTGGTGCTGTATAGAACCATTTTCAAAGATTTTCTATATAGAACCATATACAACACATTCTCCAGCAATCTGAAAAACTATGCAGAGAACCATTTAAGCATGAAACGGTTCTATGTAGAACTCATGGTTCTAAATAGAACTACTGCCTTTGCTGAAGAACCCTTGAAGAATCATCTTTAAGTGTGTACTGTGGGACCTTTGAAGCGCTTTACCAAAGAAACAAGTGTTTTCCTCTGTTGCCAGAGGTGGGTAGTGCAGCCTAACCCCATAATCAAGTGAAACTAGTGTTATTTCAGTCACATGAAGACTCCAGTAAAAGTAAAAGGATCTGAAAAACAACTTGTGTGGAAGTCCAAGCATAGCAGGTCAAAAAACTACTGAGTAACTTAGAATAGCAGTAGCAGAATGTATTAAGAGTCATTATGTTTACATGCGAAGATTTTTGCCAAGCTGATTGAATATATTCTGATTATAGATTAAGACTGAGGTGTTTTCTCACTCTGTTCAACAATCTGATGGAAAATCTCCGTTTACATGCTCACTACAAGTAATCAGATCCAAAATGACGCATGCGCGGAGTACCACTTAGAGTAAACGTTACCATGACAGCAAACATCACGTGAGGTCCAGTCACAGTGAGATGAGCAGCAGTGAGCAGTGCTTGTGTTTTTAATCGCTTTAAAATGATGTCAGACTCAGGAAAACGTGCTTCACATGTCCTTATTAAAGAAGGCCGAGAGGAAGACGTCGTGTTCTGAGACACATAAGCTGGACGTCCGTCCCACCGCCGTCTTTTAAAGATCAGAGCATAAACTTCGTCTCCTCTGCAGACCAGTTTCTGCTCCCACCGTTATAAACTTTCACTATGACACGACGAACATGATCAGAACGGACATTTTCCCCAAATCGTTCAGCCCTAGTACGGATGATGTCCCCACTATATAATGCAGTTAAACACAAAAACACGCTTAGTAGTAGAAGTAAATGTGTGGCCATTTCAGAATGGTCAGGAAAGTACAAATCTATCAAACATTCCTTGAGTGCATGGAAGTGAGATGTATGTAGTTAGTCTTCTAGCTGTCAGTAATGTGGCAGATTTATGTGTAACATCGAAGTGGCTCCAGTTCAGAAGAAGCCGAGGAACTGAAAGTTAAAATCACATGAGGGTTACATGACACAGCAGTAACATGACTCAGTGTCATTAGCATACTGAAATAGTTTAGCTTGCTATTTATTGTATACAGTTATGTACAATTTGTTAGTTATTTATAAGTTTTTATTACCAATGTGCAAACGCAATCATATTACAGTTGTGTAGTAACCAGGGTAACCTGGTCACTGCGCAGTCCTTAGGTAACACATGTCATGTTAAAAAAATATGACCTACAGAGAGGCCAGAGTAGAGTTAAGGGCTTTGGGCAAATATCTAATTGTTATTTTTCTGAACAATATTGTAACTGCAATTTTAATTGCTATTATTTTCTATAAATTAATTTTCAGGTCTGTTATTTTGGGCAAGAAGACCAGCATATTCACCTTTTTTGGCTTGAGGCTTGAACATTTACAGTTACTGCTGTTTAGTTAAAGTTGTGTTTATTAGGTTATTTTTCAATTTTATTATTTTTTTACCCAGTTATCTCCACAATTTGATTATTGATAATTCCACTTGGTAACTATGTTCTGCCCCAATCACACGATGCTACCAAGCTGGGATAGTGAAGACGAGCACATACTCCCTCCGAGACACGTGAAACATTGGGCAGCTCAGCGCGCTTGGAGGAGAACGCTAACTGCCAGTGATGTTCAGCTAACCTGTGTTGTTTTGCATCGTGCTAGGTGGATTTTGCTGTGTTAATCTGTCTTGGACTCCTGACCACAGATGGCTGGGGCATCGCCTGATGAAAAGGCCAACGCTTAGATAGTTGTGCCGCTCTGGAGCTCTATTTTAGCCCACTTAAGATGTAAGACAGTAATTAATAAGGGCTGTAATAAAAATTGCACTCTTAAACTGTGAATTTTAATTAAAAACATTCATATTTCAGCCCTAGCCCAGAGTCTGAGTTCTCTATTAGATACAGTATCATATTGATCAAAACTGAGCACTAACAAACCTGTAAAAAGTCAGAAAACTCTGGTGTTGTCTAAAGGGCCTGAAGGATTTCTGAAATTTGTGTTGTTGTTTGCTGCTTTTTCAACCTAAAAGATGATCACTCATAGTTTTCTCTGAATTGCAGATACAGTCTTTAAAAGTAATAACAACCACGTAACAGTGTTATTCAAATGCACTAATGCAAAAGGGCAGGAATTCAATTATTAGTCTCATGCAACTGCATAAAAATTGTATGTTTTATAGGATCTGTTTTTTCAAATTTTGGAAAAACAGCAATGTACAGCACTGTTCTTAAAGTAGCTGAACTGGGCTATGAAAATGTTGTTTTAGCCTGGTGGACTGCAAAATGAATATGTAAAGGAGAAGTTGGAGATATTTTGAAGAACTTGACCCAAAGAAATGACCCAAAATGACTTGGAAAAAAGTCTGGTTCCATTGACATTAAAAGTAAAGTAGGTTTTTCCTTCTCCTGTAACCATTTTGGAGATACAAGGTTTTTCTTCCAATAACAGCGATTTTATATATTTTTTTTATTTTGCAAATCAAGCAAATGAGCTTACTGGAATTATGAGAAGCAGAAAAACTGAAAGCAAAATCTCCCAAAATAATGGAAGCTGTAGTAAAGGCAAAGGGTGGAGACACTGAAAAACATTATAATTAGTTGGCTTCTGTGTAATTTTCTGTTACATGTCTTTTACTTTTTTTCCTGAAGTTGAAAATATGAATCAGTAATGACTCTGGGAATTGATTAAATGAAGAGTGGTCTCTGACTTTAGCACAGTACTGTATGTAGTAGTTTTCAGTGATGAGGAAACAGCACTACTGTGTTTTGTGTACTCTGTGTGTGTGTGTATGTGTGTGTGTGTGTATATATATATATATATATATATATATATATATATATATATATATATATATATATATATATTATATTATATATATATATTTTTATTTTTTTTTCCCCCTCTATTACAGATGGATCCAGCTGTGGGACCCCCACCCCCTGCTTCCCCCTCTCTAGCCTCTCTTGTGTCTGCACACACCCCTCCTTCAGTATCCACCTCCTCAACCCCTGATTCGTCCACTCGAGTGTCTCCGCCCCCACGTCCTGCCCTGCAGAGAGGTCGCTCTCAGCTTAACGCAGCCAGGGATGTTACTATGGTGACCGAAAACCCGCCGTCTGCTGGACCTCCTCCACAGGCAGCTTTGTCTCGTGCAGGTATAGATGCACCTGCCATGCAGACACCAGTGCAGATCACACTGACCTTCGAGCTGACAGATGCTCTCAGCTGTGCTGCTTCTATAAATGTCAGTGTAAATCTTTTAAGTGTCTGGAAAGTGCACCTCAAGATAGGGATGAACGATTTTGACAAAATATCTAATTGCGATTTTTCTGACCACTATTGACCAGCATATCCTTTTTTTTGTTTTTGGCTTGAGGCTTGAAAGCCTAACACAGAGCACCAGCCTGCCAGTCATTTGTGGTTGTGATGTCACAGCACACTGATGTTTGGTTGCTTCTGATTCATCTGAAAGCCGTTGACAAGCTCCATGTGACTATGTTAAATTTCCCTACCTAAACCTCGCAACATATCAACATTCACGCTTTAACAAGATGGTTCTTTAAGGGTTCTTCAGTGAGGAAAATGGTTCCATATAGAACCATGAGTAATCAGAGAACACTTTGCATGATTAAATGCTTCTTTGCATTGTGAAACGGTTCTTCAGATTGATAGAGAATGTGTTGTAGATGGTTCTATATAGCACTAAAAAGGGGTTTTATATTGTTCCAAGTTTGGCATCATAATAATAGAAGAAAAGGTTCTATATAGAACCATATACAGCACATTCTTCATCGTTTAAAGAACTTTTCACAATGCAACAAACCATTTAATCAGGCAAAGGGTTCCTTGACTGTTCATGGAATTATTTTCTTTAAAGAACCATCTTTTTTTAAGAGTGTTGTTGATAATAGACTATAAAACTATACTAAAAATTGCGGCTCTTATGATTTTAAATTTGCCCGCTTTCAAATTGCGATTTCGATATAAAAACGATTAATCTTTCAGCCCTCAGGACAGCAGACCTGGTTCAAAAGTAAGATGGTGTAATTTGAATGAAAGGCTTTGTCCTTAAAGGAAAGTTTACATGAATTCCGTCAGCAAACTGCTTTGACCAATCACTGCAAGTGTGGTCATGCAAGCAAGTGCATATGCAAAGGGGGCATTTAAATCAGGAATGTGACCCCGATGTGGCTCTCTCTCTCTCTCTCTCTCTCTCTCTCTCTCTCGCTCGCTCTCTCTCGCTCTCTCTCTCTCTCACACACACACATAAATACACACACAGAGAGAGAGGTGTTCCAGCCATAGATATACATTCCTAGATGCTGCATTGTCTGTTGTTCTCTATCTGAGACCATACGTTTGCGCGTCCGCCATGTTGGAGAGGTCAAGGTCTGCTTGTGAACAAATTCACTTGTATTGAGAGACGATGAGTCTCAGGATTAAATCAGCCACAACTTCCTTACTACTCAACTGATTTTCACCAAATTTGTTTTGTTATAATTCTCAGACACAGATTAATCTAGACTGCACTGACTGCTCTCGGTAGCTTTTATTACTTTAATAACTGATCGTGATAATTAGCCGTCCGGACCAGCAGGAAGGTATTCAGTCTGCACCTAAAGTGAGTTTAGCACTTTGGTAAAACATAATCAGCAAATCCATCAATGTGGATGTGAAATGTTTTCCCTTTCCACCTTAAATGGTGCAGCAGTCACTTTCTGGTGCCCAAAGCTGCACCATTTAAAGTGGAACGGGAAAAAAATAAATACCACATAAAGTTAATATCTCCTGAATAGACTATTAAATGAAATAAGCTTAATATAAAACCAGAGGAAAAACAATCACATCAACAGGTTCTCTGTGCCTCATTAACCACACAGCCATATCTACACACAAACATCACACAAACAATACACATCTCACAGACATGAGTGTGGATCACCTCCGTTATATAATCCTATCCCACTTTCTGAGTGTGATATTCCTGAAATAGTGTAATTTTGGACAGTATCTTTCTTAAACTGCCGCTCTGTAATGGTGCCGAATGCAGTCCAGCAGTGATGTTGACCGCCCCAAAATGGCGGCGCCGTTGACCTGCCTGGCTGGACCCAACGCGGCATCCTGGTATGTATATCTATGGTTCCAGCATGATGAGTCACTGTATAGACTTAGCTGATACCTCTATCTACCGTCTTTTTACATGACCGCTGTATTTTGAGATTATGGCTGATGGGCAGTGGAAGTACCGTTCATCACTGTTTTAGTCAAGGAAAGTGTGCTTACTTGTTATCGTTCTGTCCCGTTTAATGTCTCTGAGGCATTCTGGGATAAGGTGCAATTCATGGCTGTCACTACAGCTGAGTGAGTGCGAGCCGAACATCAAAGGTAGCTGCTAACAGACTCTGTGTAAGTGCTTTATACATTATATTACATGTATATTCTGCTGTCACTAGACCAGGTTAGCAGAAAGCTAACCGCTAACAGGCTGACGCTCCAATAATAAACGATGAGTTCAGGCCCTCACTAAAGGACTTAAGCTGACAGAAGCTGACCTCAAAATCCAGCATAATGCTGAGCTAACCCTGCTAGCTTGGCGCATCACTGCATCTCCTCTCCGATTAATACACACTGTGAAATATATCATAACTATTACTGTAGTGACACTTTCACTATGCACTTTACACTGTAATATTGATGCAACGCCGAGTCAGTTATGTCTATAATATGTGCTTTTAGTTAACCTCATACCACTCAGTGCCTGCTGTCATGTAAATACAGCAAATCTGTTCCATATACCATGTAAATATGTAAATAAATATACTTTTATTTTATTTCTCTTGTACTTTAACTTATGTCTAGATTTAGTTCTATTTTTCTGCATAGTATATGAAAGTTTATGTGCAATTATATGTTGCTACTGAAACGCTGCAATTTCCCTGGGATCAATAAAGTTCCATCCATCCATCCATCCATCCATCCATCCATCCATCCAAATACTATCAAAGTCTGTTAACCCGCTCCTGTCTCTTTGAATAGGGAGAGACCTAAATATTTGAAACTGAAAGTCAGATGAGCTTTTCAGAAGCATATTTGAAATCACTGATAAAATCTGAAAAAACCTCATAAGTAGTTTGTAACGTTTGACCCAGTAACACACAAAAACGTCTTTTTTTCGTGTTGATTTGGCTGCTGCGCTTGCACAGATCTCCATAAAAGGGGAGGGGCTTTCCCCAGTCATGGCGTAACCAGCAAGCTGACTGACTCTTTTTCTTGAAGGGTGGGACTTTCACAGTAAACAGACACCATGTAGAGCATCACAAGCTTTTTCATTCATATTTCAAGCAGTGACCAGTCTCCTCATTTATAATGTCTCTGATACCATAGAAGGAGCATTATTTTAGCTCTGGTTTAACTCTGGTTGACTGTGTAATTGTATTGCTTTTCTTGACAGGTTGATGACGGACATCGGCGCGAAAGCATTTCGGCCCTCCACAATGAATTTTACATTTTTCTTTATTCCCACATTTCTCATCATGTTAGGCTGTTATTAGCATTTAAATTATTTAAAATGTATAGTCTGTTTACACTTTGTCGGAAGTTCTGTCCGTAATCCGCTTGAAGCTTCATGGGGCTCAAGAACAAAGGCAAAGGGACTATTAGAATCAATGTGAATTCCACAGATTTGTCACAATTTCTGCATATTTCAGTGGTTAAGATGTAAACAAAGTCATTCATAATGGCTTGATATGAAATGCTCTGTTCTAGAAAAAACTTAACAATTTAGAATTGTTCACAGCAGTGGTGATAGGAATTGGACATCCAAAAGCATTTCAATTCTACACTGTAGAAAGCTACTATATGAAATGGTTTGCAGTAGTTTGGTGGAAGGTTTTTTAATCAACTCATGGTGGAGAGGTACATGCAATGCATCGCAAGAAAAAATAGTATTAAAAGAGAACTTTTTTCAGGTGTACCATTGTTTTACCATCAATAGCATTAAATATAAAAACTCATGAAGGTTCATGGGTCATTTTGGAAAGCAAACAAAATGGCCATAATTGCGAAGTAGACATGGCGACCCCTGGTTCCCACCACTAACACTGTAAAGGAATGAGAGTCTGTATGTTTCTCTACAGTGAATCACTTCACATCAAACCCTGAATGACTTTGTTTACATCTCGATTGAATTATGGAGAAACTGATAAATTGGTGGAATTCCCCTTTAAGGCTAATCTTAAACCCCATAAACCCCTTAAACTCATATTTTAATGCCTCACTCTCATAACTACAACAGTTACATTTCAACTACGTTTCATAGTAGCTACTGAATAATTCTTATAAAGTCAGTAATAATTGTGAAGGTTAAGAATGTTGAAATATTGTTAAGATGATCAGTTTTTGCCATGTTTTATTAGTTTTCCTAATTAGTTCTGACATTTATGGTTGTAGTAGTGATGGTAAGGTGATGTGTTTGACAAGAAATGTCATTAACAGCTACGTAAAAAGCACAAGCGTGGTGCGACAATGTTCAGTGTGTCAGTGACTCTATCTGTGTTCTCCCTCTAATCTCCCAGGGGACATTCCAGAGGGGCTGAACACAGAGGAACTTATGCAGAGAGCTAAGAATGGAGACTCCAAAGCCCAGACAGAGGTCAGAAACCCACACATGCGCACATGGACAGCCACATATTTATATGCCTGATACAACAGCTGAGCTTTACAGGACACAAAAGAGCAGTGACGTTTTAAATATCATGATGTTCCAACCACGTCCGCATTTCCTACATATTAACCCTCTACTGTACGCATTATGAGAGCAATTAAAAAACATATTCAATTCACTTTTCTTGCATAGAATTATTCTTGATTAATTTTTTCAGATCTGATTATTAAATTCGAAAAAAAAAAAGGTGTGCAGGCGTCCTTTTGGAGTATGTTGCCTTGAGGCAACATTTTGCGACAATGGGAAGAAATGATATAGAGCCGTGTTCCCTGAGGTGGTGAGACCTGGTTTGTGACTGGCTAAATCCATTCCACTGTCACAGTGTTGCTTCTAGGCAACAAATGTATTTCTGCAAAATCTCATAACAAAAAAATAAAAACTGAATGTTAAAAAATAGGTTTAAATGTGCCCACTAAGAGACAGCATGACCAAGTACATGGGTACATTAGACTGTTTTTCAAATGTACAATCAAAAATAAGAACCGATCCAGGTGGGAACTGACAAAACTTACAGTTCTAGTTCATTTTCCACTTGTGAGAGACCTCCTGATCCATCATAATAATAAACGATTTAATTGTCTTTTTGGTCGTTTTTATGTGTAACCGTCTATTTTAACTTATTGTTAGTTTACTATCTTAGTTTAACCCTAGTTGTGTACACATGAAATGACATTCCAGAGGGGCTGCTCTTCTGGACTCGAAAAAAAAAAGAAAAAACACTTGCTCTGTGGATACGTGCATAAATGATAACGGTGTTAGTGTTACTCTTTTAGAAAGAAATGATTCTAAAAAGAGCAATCGGCACATGAACATGAATGTCATTCTAGCTTATGTTCTTGCGCACTTATTGGTCATGTAATGGTGCTCCAACTAGAAGAGTAATGAACTCACTAAGTCAACGACATCATCTGCGAGTGTTATTAAAGACAAATGACAAATGCCCTCATGCACTATTATGTCCTGTTGGTCCCCATCTTGAGCAGTTAGCAAAAATCATAAAACCGGAACCTTCGGTACTAGACTGATGTCCAGTGGAAAAGCACACTTCCACTTTTCTGATACCTTGTGCAGAGGGAAAACACCCTAGAGCCCATATGTCAAACACAAGGCCTGCAGGCCAAGTCAGGCCCGTGACACAGTCCTATTTGGCCCATGAAATTAATTTAAAATAATGAAATTATTTTAAATTTCTATCCTTATTAGCCCATTTCACCCTGAGATGCACTGCAGTCCCCAGCATGCACTGCAACATAGTGTGCGTTTTGACCCCCAACAACAATATATGGGCCAGCAGTTACACAAAAAGAAAATATGCGTGGTGTCTATTTAAAGTAAATAGGCAGTTTTTAAAAAAAATACCTAAAACAATTTATTTTTATTAAGAATTATTTTTGAATAAGTATTTAATGCCTATTTTGCTGTTGCAGACATGGCAAAGTGTTAAGTAAATATGAAATGAAAACACAGCTGGTCCATGGATTTGCTGAGATTTTTTAAATATGGCCCTTTTAGTGGTATCGATTTGACACCCCTGCCCTAGAGGCAGGTGCTATTACCAGTATAAGAATATGTACGAATTGAACCTTTTCTTGCAGATTGGCAGGTATTACCTACGGCTGTCTGAGCTGGAGGATGAAGAAGTGAATAGTGTCACTGCCGTAACGTGGCTTCTGCAGGCGGCCAAAAATGGCCGCAGGGATGCTGTAAAACTGCTACAGTGGTGCCTACATGAACGAAAAGGTAGGAAAAATACAAAATTCTTATGAACTCCTTTTAATGGAGCTCAGAGTTGATTAGAACTGACTATGGACTGCCAAATCTATTGGTGTATATTTGCGTGGCAGGCATCACAGCGGAGAACAGGGAGGATGTGCGTACCCTGGCATCTGAGTCACGTTTTGAGCGCAGTGTTAGAAAAGCAGCTCTGTCCATGTACTGGAAACTCAATCCAGAAAGGAAGAGAAAGGTGACTGCGTCAGAACTACTGGAAAACATAAGCCAGGTCAACACAGAAACAGGTAAAAATCCTATACTACAATGTAGGAATATTATTATGTCATCAATAGATCTATTTGAGTGGCTGTACTACTTCTGTCCTGCTAATTCAGCCCTTAACAGTGTAATACCCCTTCTGCTCCTCTAGATGGTGCCTGTAACAACCTACTCTCAAGCTCTACTCTGAAACAGAGGAAGGTCTTGGAGAGCCTTGTCTCAAGTGATGGTGAGAAAGATAGCTACACCGATCAGGCATAACATTCTGACCACCTCCTTGTTTTCTACGCTCATTGTCCATTTTATCAGCTCCACTTACTATATAGGTGCACTTTGTAGTTCTACAGTTACAGACTGTAGTCCATCTGTTTCTCTGCATACTTTGTTAGCCCCCTTTTACCCTGTTCTTCAGTGGTCAGGACCCCCACGGACCCTCACAGAGCAGGTACTATTTGGGTGGTGGATCATTCTCAGCACTGCAGTAACACTGACGTGGTGGTGGTGTGTTAGTGTGTGTTGTGCTGGTACGAGTGGATCAGACACAGCAGTGCTGCTGGAGTTTTTAAACACTGTCCACTCACTGTCCACTCTATTAGACACTCCTACCTTGTCAGTCCACCTTGTAGATGTAAAGTCAGAGACGATAGCTCATCTGCTGCTGCACAGTTTGTGTTGGTCATCCTCCAGTCCTTCATCAGTGGTCACAGGACGCTGCCCACAGGACGCTGTTGGCTGGATATTTTTGGTTGGTGGACTATTCTCAGTCCAGCAGTGACACTGAGGTGTTTAAAAAACTCCAGCAGTACTGCTGTGTCTGATCCACTCAGACCAGCACAACACACACTAACACACCACCACCACTACATCAGTGTTACTGCAGTGCTGAGAATGATCCACCCCCAAAATAGTACCTGCTCTGTGAGGGTCCATGGGGGTCCTGACCACTGAAGAACAGGGTAAAAGGGAGCTAACAAAGTATGCAGAGAAACAGATGGACTACAGTCTGTAACTGTAGAACTACAAAGTGCACCTATATAGTAAGTGGAGCTGATAAAATGACTGTGAGCGTAGAAACAAGGAGGTGGTCAGAATGTTATGCCTGATCAGTGTATGTGGGCACTTTTGGAAGGCTGAAGCGTAAAGGCTAAAACATGATCTTTTGTGTTTATGTCGATGTAGGAACTCACTATGTAGGAGTAGAAGAGTTTGTTGAAAACACTAAGCGGTATGCCCAAGGCATCTCGCCAACACCAGCTCTTGACTCAGCTGCTGTTGATGACGATGATGACGAAGAGCCTGTGAAGAACCCTGATGAGCTGCCTCTGCATCAGAAGGTACTAGCTAAAGCATGAAAAACAGTTAGTTTGAGCCTTTGTGTTGTCCTTTGGGTCAGTGTTTCTCAGGCCATTCCCTGAGGCCCACTTGACAGTCCACTTTTTGCTCCATCCCAAGAACAAAGCAATCATGAACTGAATACCTGGCACTGTATCAAGGACCGAAAACCTGCAGCTAAGAACTGTGTTGAGAAATATTGCTTTAGATGTAAACAGTGGCCGTCAGATTTACAGTGTCTAATGTTCACAAAACTGTATTCATCTATGTGTAGATCAACAATGATTCTTACACCCTATATCCTCTGTTTCTTCATGTCCCCATAGATACTGAAGTTTCCCCTCCATGCAGTGACTGAGGTAAAGGAAGTGTTGATTGACTGGGCCTCCCGTGCTGGAATGCAGTGGATCAGCGCCCTCATCCCCACTCACCATGTCAACACCCTCATTTTCTTCTTCATCATCTCCAACCTGACTCTAGACTTCTTCCTTCTCGTCATTCCCCTCATTATCTTCTACCTCTCCTTCCTCTCTATGGTCATCTGCACGTTGAGGGTCTTCCAGAACAGCAAGGCCTGGGAGAACTTTAAAGCGCTGACGGCCATGCTGGCTCATTTTGAGCCGGGGTTGGACCTGGAGCAAGCCGAGTCGAACTTCACGTGGACCCATCTGGAACCTCACCTCTATTTTCTGGTTTCCACACTTTTCCTCATACTCTCGTTCCCTGTGGCAGATAAGTCCTGGCTACCATGCTCGGAACTAGCCACAGTGGCGGTCTTCTTCACCGTGAGCAGCTACCTGAGCTTGCGTCCGGTGGCGCAGCAACACGCCAGACTTGCTTTTCTCACACAAGTCACCTCTGCCGTTTGCTCCTGCGCTAATGAGCTGGTGGGGGGCTGGGTGTTTTGGCTGGTGGGAGGGTCATGGTTCAAGGTGCCAATTTGCGACCGGTTGGTGTTGCATGTGGGTCTGCCTTGTATTCTGTACCTTTACCTGCTGTACTTGTGTGGGCGCATGGGCAGTGCCCAGGGATTTCATGGGACCTACAGCATGCTGCTGCCTTACCTACTTTGCTTCACGTGGTGCGAACTGTCTGTTACCCTTCTGCATGAGTCCACCGTGCTGGGACTTCTGCGCACTGCCGTAGGCTACTTCCTCTTCTTCTTCGCCCTGCCTGTGCTTTCTCTGGCCCTGGCAGCTGTACTGCTGGTGCAGTTGGTGCAGTGGTTCCTTGCACTGGAACTGGCCAAGATGGCAGTAACTGTATGTGTGTGCGTGCTGCCTGTTTTGCTTCGGTGGTGGACTCGTTTCAGCGTGTCTCCTCTTGCAGTGCTCAGATCTCTACGGCACAGCAGCATCGTCAAGCTGATCCTGGTGTGGATCTCGGCCCTGCTGCTCTTCAGCTGGTTCTATGTTTACCGCTCCGAAGGCATGAAAGTGTACAACTCCACCCTGACCTGGCAGCAGTACGGCGAGATTTGTGGCCCTCGTGCATGGAGGGAGCGCAACATGGCACATACGCAGATCCTCTGCAGTCATCTTGAGGGACACCGTGTCACCTGGGAGGGCCGTTTCAAGTATGTCCGTGTGACGGAAATAGAAAATGGAGCACAAGCGGTTGTCAACCTCCTGCCCGGCGTTATAGCGGACTGGGCCCGCTGTCTTTATGGTGAAGAGTATCCAGCCTGTGACACAGCTCAGCTAGGGCCCACTGACCCGCTCTGCCAAATAAAGGCGCTCGCAAATCACCGGTGCCACGTGAAACGTTTTGACCGTTACAAGTTCGAAGTGACCATGGGTATGCCACATGGGGAGAAGAAGGGGAAAGGAATGCAAGACTCTGACGATGCAACCAAAGACATAGTGCTGCGGGCAAGTAATGAGTTCCGTAGCGTGCTGTTGGCACTCAGTTCAGGCAGTGTTGTGGAGTTCAGCACTGTTCTAGAAGGCAGATTGGGCAGCAAGTGGCCGGTGTTTGAGCTGAAAGCTCTTCACTGTAGAACTTGTACCTCTCCTCTGGTGCCAACACAACGGCAAGTCAAGATAGAGCAGGACTGGAGGGTTAATGCCCGCAATGCCTTTGTCTTTGCCTTTAACTTCCTCTTCCATCCCCTGCTCACTGCTGAAGCAGATGTTGCTGTGGCTACAGAAGTGGCCGTCTAGGCTTGGACACTGTTTTCATTTTGGTAACCGGAACTACAAAAGAGCAAGCGTGGCCTAAGGACTGACATACCACACTAGAGCCGTGTTGAAGTTCTCCTGTCCAAACATCCAGGTGACCTACAGTTCACTTTTGGAGAGGAGGTCTAGTGAGAAAATGATAGGTCATCTCAGTAAAACTGACTGGGTGAATCTTAAAGATAATCCAAAAGGCAAGATTTTTTAGGATGATGTTGCTGTCTGATGAATTAAATGAAGATGCTTCAGATTATTTGGCCAGCAGCCTAGTTGTCTGATAGTCAGGCTGCAGGTACTGGATACTCTTTATGGGCTGATTTTCCTGGCCTGGACTAAAAGTTTTCAGAGGAAAAAAATCACTATTGACAAAAGTACTTTAAGTTCAAGACAGTGGGGTACGAGTTTATCCCTGTTCTACATAAGAATGTGAATAAGTGAGTGGGAGAAACATGAAAACCTTCAGTAGTTGCTACAAAAACCAAACAGCCAGAGATAACTATAAACCCTTGACTGTATCAGTAGGGGGCATTTCACCGGTTAGAGGACAAGAATCAGAAAGGTCTGGGCAAAACCTGCAGTTTATCAACTCAAGAATAGCATTTGCACAAAATGTGCATTTGGAAGAGTGTGTGCTTGGAGCAGTTTGTGCTTTTCACCAAAGATTTCACTTTTCAGACAACACTGGGGAACATGAGAACTTCATAAATGTGAAGACAACCAAATGAAGGATTAACATGTATTCAGTTTTTTTTTTCTCTTTTTATTACCAATATAGTGTCTTATTTGGCCACTTAATAATTAATTTTCTTTGAAGACAGTGGTGTGGAGATCTGCTGCCTTAGATAAGTAGAAATGTGTGAAAAAAATGTATTTGTGAGGTTTTTGTAAATATGTTAGATATATTTTAAAGAAACAAATGAGCCTTTTAGAGTATTTTAAAGGGCGATTCACTCGAAAGAGGCCTCGAATATTCTGTAATAACTCTTTCTAGAACGACGCAATCTGAACGAAACAACATGCAATGAGCTCCTCAGCATATGGAGCTTTAAACAAGCCAGGATGCCCCTTGCATCAGAGCGATGAAGTAGGCGCCGGACAGCCGTTGCGACGTTTAACCTCTGTTTGCAACTTATAGTACCCCCGCACCCCTTCATGTGTCTGGCAGAAAACCGAGAGCATTTCCAGCATCACATGTAATGCAATCGATTACACATACGCCAAGGGTATGTAGCGTATTTTTTTGGTTCAGATTGTTTCATTCTAACGGGAGCTACAACAGAATATTCAGGGCCTCTTTCAAGTGAATCTCCCTGTAGAAGAGCAAGTGCATCTTTTTTTCTGTGTGCATAAAATCAACACTGTACATCGGGGTGGGAAAGACTTGAGCTTAGTGACAATTACAATCCCTTATGTTTTATTTAGGAAGTTTTGAACTTTACTCGCGTATTATCAAAATTTAAATACTTGGAAAACATACATTTCACTCCTTACACTGTTATTTAGACCTTCAAAGGTCTTGAGATTTTCTTAATTTTTCTTCTTGGCAGTCAGTTCAGTTCCTATACATTAATAATTTTTTTTATTAAACATCTGACCAAATTCACATGTATGTAAAAGGAAATTGCCTTCAAGTATGCTAATTTGCCTTTGGGCAAAGAACGTTAGACACTGTATCACACATCATTGCATTACACATCTCCAAACAATATGTCCTGACAATTCAATTTAACAGGTAAAACATTTGTTTTACATGTGTTTCCCTGAGTATGTTTAAATATAGATACTTTCAGATTTTCAGATACATTTTTGACTCCATATTTCCACTTTTGATGAAGACTTTGATGCAATACTTGCATATAAGTATGGTTTTTCTGCCTTTTTTCCACCCCTGCTAGAACATTCTCCTAGTTTGTTAAGCCAACAGTAATAGTTGTTATTACATCAGCAGAATTATGGAGCACAGACCAAGTGAATCGAAATACTGTGCATAGAGAGTCAATTTCTTTATTGAAAATGTCAACAGTTCCACTTCAGTTCAGTCTCTGGCTGTAGGGTGCTGATATGTAAGCAACCACCATCGATCTGGCTGATGACTCTCACTGCATAATGTACCACATTAGATAATGTACTGTTTTTAGACAGACAGAGATCTGCCACAGACAGAGATACGCAACACCCCCCCCACAAGCTAAGGCACTCTGCTCACCTTCTTCCTGAGCTGGTCTCTACTCCTATGATTCCAATGTATGACTATTGACTACTGTAATGTTGCACTACAAGGAATAAACCGTAATTTAGTCGACTCTTCTGTCACATTTCTTGTACAACAGTACAGACATACACCGATCAGGCATAACATTATGACCACCTCCTTGTTTCTACACTCATTGTCCATTTTATCAGCTCCACTTACTATATAGGTGCACTTTGTAGTTCTACAGTTACAGACTGTAGTCCATCTGTTTCTCTGCATACTTTGTTAGCCCCCTTTTACCCTGTTCTTCAGTGGTCAGGACCCCATGGACCCTCACAGAGCAGGTACTATTTTGGTGGTGGATCATTCTCAGCACTGCAGTAACACTGACGTGCTGGTGCGAGTGGATCAGACACAGCAGTGCTGCTGGAGTTTTTAAACACTGTGTCCACTCACTGTCCACTCTATTAGACACTCCTACCTTGTCAGTCCACCTTGTAGATGTAAAGTCAGAGACGATAGCTCATCTGCTGCTGCAGTTTGTGTTGGTCATCCTCTAGTCCTTCATCGGTGGTCACAGGACGCTGCCCACAGGACGCTGTTGACTGGATATTTTTGGTTGGTGGACTATTCTCAGTCCAGCAGTGACACTGAGGTGTTTAAAAACTCCAGCAGCACTGCTGTGTCTGATCCACTCAGACCAGCGCAACACACACTAACACACCACCACCACGTCAGTGTCACTGCAGTGCTGAGAATGATCCACCACCCAAATAGTACCTGCTCTGTGAGGGTCCATGGGGGTCCTGACCACTGAAGAACAGGGTAAAAGGGGGCCAACAAAGTATGCAGAGAAACAGATGGACTACAGTCTGTAACTGTAGAACTACAAAGTGCACCTATATAGTAAGTGGAGCTGATAAAATGGACAATGAGCGCAGAAACAAGGAGGTGGTCAGAATGTTGTGCCTGATTAGTGTATTATGGGCCATATTATATTAGTCTACAACTGCATGCACACATCTTTCCTACAGTCAGAATGAATGACATAATGACAACCTTAAAAAATGCTAATTTTATATGTCATATTGTTCATGATGTACTTCTTCCTGTAGGTTGGTAGAGACGTTTGAGCATGGTGCTTTCAAATCGCCATGCTTTAGTTAAAAACAGACTTTTAAAGCTGAATTGTTGTAAGAAAATAAAATATCAGATTGTTATCAGCCAGTAGTCAAGGTTTTAGCATCAGTATCGAAAAGGGAGAGGTGGTATTGTGCCGACTCTAACTCTAGCTACTATTCGTTCCTAAAAGGGCCATAAAACTGGCTTCAATCTTCTGAGAGCTTATAATAATGCATGGCGTGATGTAAATCCAGTAGATGTCAGTATAGCCAAAGCATGCTTTTGACATTCCCATTCACTGCTGTGAGCAGGAGGAAGTTTCTACATAGTCTCCTGAAGCATTCTGACAGTGTTTAAATGCTACTGTGTGTACAATAATATATAAACATAATATATTTTCATCTGGTAAGTTATAATGACAGGTGGATTTATCTTCTAGAATTTCCCAAAAAGGGCAGATTGAAGTAAGCCAAGTTCAGAGTTCTCACTGGTGGTGTTTTTGTTCAAAGTGAGACAGGCACACCGTGCCCTGTTTTCAAATCAGGAGGATTCTCCATGCAAGCAGTGTGCCAGTGGATAACTTACGTACCCAGTAACTGGTCATTTGAGTCTTCTGGCTGGAATGTGCATCACTATCCAAAGCTGAAGCCTGCAGAGACTATTAAACATTAAATAATGTGAATAAAATAGAAAGTAGTATAAAGACTGCTATCCTCTGGGTTTTCTACAGCAGTGGGTCCCATCTCTTGTCCTGGAGTGCCCCTTGCCTTGCAGTGTTTTTCCAGCAACTAATTGGACTAATCAGCCAGTTAACCAGCCCTTCGTGAGTTTAAATTGATGCATGAGAGCAGGGGGTACTGCAAGACCAGGGTTGAGAACCATTCTATACCATGATGATAAGAAGCAATAATCAAAATTCACTGTCTTCGTCCGATCAAAACATAAAAGATGGAGGATGCCGGGTTAATGTCATGACCGTGGCAAATCCAGGACAGAGACTGGATAAGATGGACAGCTTTAGTTTTAGAAAACGATGTAATGACTTTATTATTTCATTTAAACTAGTGACAAACACCTCTGTAGTGGCATTTTACCAAGATTTAATATAGTTGAAAGTAAGTCAATCTCTCAATATATAAACAGTGATTTTTATTATTACTCATTTTGCCTATTTGTGCCTTGAGCAGCCAGCCATATAAATAATATATATAAATCCTGAAATAAATGCATTCAAAATCCAAAACAATCTGTATTATGAATTGTTTGCATACAACTGGAAAACTGTACTGGACAAAACTGTAGTCAATTAAGATAAAACAACAAACCCACCTCCTTCCCCAGCTTGTGGATTCAATCATTTAAACTAATTCATGGTATTTATAGCTAATTCAATATGGGTTAACAAAAAACAAGTGGAAAACAATTTGTGTAACCCCACTTGTAGGAGGCATTACCTCATATGAGGTAAAAAAAAAGGCCTCTGATCTGACTGCTGCTGTTTTCATACTATCCTGGTCTAATTTAACTGGTCCCAGCTCTTGTTTTATAGGTTTGAAACAAATCTACACCATAATCCATCTTGGGCCACTTATAACGTGAATAAAACACCCAAATTCAATGAGTTTGTTTCTCAAACATGACCTAAGCCTATTTGCTCTAAAAAGTTTCGATGTCAAGCTTGTAACAATATATAAACCCTTTTTGGTGCTGTTTAGAATCCTTTTCAAAAAGGTTCTACATAGAACCATCTACAGCACATTTTTCATCAAGCTGAAAAACGCTTTCACAACATAACGAGCCATTTAATCATGCAAAGGGTTCTTTGAGTGGTCATAGTTCTATATTGAACCAGTTTCTTTACTAAAGAACCCTTGAAAAACATTTTTTTTTGTGTGTTTTCACCATTAAGAATCCATTTTAGTCTTTGCTTAGACTGAATCAGGGTCTGAGAAACTGGCCCCATGTGGGATGCTGGTAGAGAACCCTCAGAGAAGGCCTAATGATTTCTGGGAAATTATATATATATATATATATATATATATATATATATTTTTATATATATATATATAATTTTTTTTTAATATAATCATCATGCTTGTTGTATTTAAACTCTGCAAGTATTGTCCTAATACTTTTTCTATCAAGTTTTGTTTGGAAACAAAAGAGTTAAGCTCTTGACGCAGCCAATGGAAAACTGTCCAATCAGATTTATTTTCTCCGTAGTATTTGGATAAATACAGCCTATTTCTCCCATTAGTTAGGCCTTCAGGAGCTGGACAGAAGGCATATCATGATAGATTAACCACTAACATAATTAGGAAGTGACAGTGGAATCAGCCAATCACATTTTAATTTCCAAAAAAAAAATGGGACCAATTTTGTTAGAAAACCGTCACTCCAGGTCTTCTGGATGTTCGAGATACATCAGTGACTGTGAAAAAAGTGGTAGCCTGACTGCTGCATTTCAGTCAGATGTTCTGAAACAGTAGCAGCTCAGTTTCAGGGCTTTTTACTGACTGAGTCACCGTAAAGTATGCGGACATCTAACCATCATACCTGTCACACTTGTTGGATGGTCCATTCCAAAACCACAGGCAGTAATATGGAGTCAAAACTCGGTATTTTAAGCGCTACGTGCTTCAGCACTCAGTGGTGAGTTTGCATGGTCTGCTTCTTTGTGGCTAAACTGTTGTTGCTCCGGAGCCGCATGCAGCTCTTTTCCTGCCCTGTTGTGGCTCCACAGCAGAAATACACTTTCAGGTAAAAATAAAATAATCCTCCTTTACAGTAAAATAAAGCTCTGCTGATCGTTCAACACAGTTTAACAATAAATGGTCTTAAATGCTGGAGTTAATGTAGAACTGCTAATTCACCCTTTAACCCTGAAGTTCAGCGCAGACTGCTGGTCACCATAGTAACACAGACAACAATCTGGCCTAGCTACTAGCCGATGAAACAACAAAGAGAAAGATTTAAGATGAACATTGATAATTTGGAGACAAACGGATTTATTTGTGTTTATAATCACTCCAGCTGGTTTCCTGATATGTTTGATCTGCAACAAGAAACTGTCAAACACTAAAACGTTGCAAAGCTGAAATCAGTTTCTCCAGCTTCTTGTGCGAATTTTCCTGTTCCACCTTAAATGGTGCAGCAGTTACATTCTTGCGCCTCAGGCACCATTTAAGGTGGAACGGGAAAATTCGAACAAGAAGCTGGTGAATGAGAAGCGACTTCAGCCTTTTCTGCCGGAGATGCAAGAAAAGTGGATACAGCTGAGCTAAAGCTTAAAGCAAAGTAAATCTGTGTTTTTTGTTTATATTATGTTTTTTAGTCCATACTGGTAAATTAGCACATACTGAGACATATTTACAGCCAAGATGGACATGAAATGTTGTGGCTCCCGAGGTGGTTTGGTTTTTGTTGAAAGGACAAAATGGCTCTTCTTAACATTTGGGTTGTCGCCCCCTGTCCTAGACGCTTCCATTTCACAATAACAGCACTTACAGTTGACTGGGGCAGATCTAGCAGAGCAGAAATGAACTGACTAAGGTGGCAGTTTATTATAGTGACACATTTAAAGTCACTGAGCTCTTCAGTACAACCCCACACACGTGTTAGCAATGCATGTGGTTGAAACACCTGATAAGTAGGAGGAGGGTCCACATATTTTTGGCTCTATAGTGTAATATATGTTAATATATGTGTCAGAAATAAAAGATGGGATATCTGTTACAAGCTTCAAACGTCTGTATAATCTAGAACAGCCAAAAATATGTTCATGTGAATCACTGTTAGCTTAGGGCTAATAAACTACTAAAATCCCATAGGGAGGCTAGCAGAATTTAGCATTATCATTATCATTTTTCTTCCATTCTGACAGAGTTTTGACATTTATGGCCTGGCTTTAACAGTCATGGCTCACCACTGTTGGATGCAGAGCAACAACAAATGGTAAAACAGTTATTGTAGGACAAAAAACTAACAGAATATTGTCAACATAAAGATGTCAAAAGTCATTCGCAACATAAATAGATACAGAATTTCACTCTTTATCTAAACAATTCATTAGTTTAACTTTAATACAGAAAGTCATCTTGCTTTATATATTCCGTGACCCATAGCCAATGCCTGGAAAGGAAACCGGACGCTGTTTTTTCCAACCTTTGGAAATCTGAAGGAGTTACAACCTTTGGAAACCTGAACGAGCAGCTGGAAGTTTGGCGATAAGTCTTCCAAGCATAAAAAGCAGATGGGATGGAAATGATTTCGGGGTGAAATCTAACCGTCTTCCTAAATATAACCAGTCACAATGGATAGCGAGGCAAAAGCTTATCAAGTCATTTATCATTGGTTTCATTTATGGTCGTCGAGAGTTAAAATGCACTGCAAAGTCGATTCTGCTGTGTTAACAGTTGCGTTCGACAGCCACAGACGTGGTTAAAGCCAGGACTTTCCAGACTTCCTTTTCCTGAGAGTGACTGGAAGAGTGTCAAGGCCTGGCAGACACATGAGTTACCTCAATTGAATGCCAACTGATACAAGATCAGTTTCTGAGTTTGGCTTTGAAGGATAACATTAAGAAGACATTTCAAGGAGCTTATCCTGAAACAGTTAGGCATGGGTTGATGTGACATGAAACTAGGGCTGACATCATATAAAAGATACCCCAACTTTAACCACAATAACGTAAGATGTTTTTATTTTACCCCATGATTTTAGACTGACCTGAATTCGAGACGATAAACACACTTGGTTATTGGCCTGTTTACGTCTATATGCTTGAGTTTGGTCAAAGAGGTATTGCGTGTACTACATATATATAGCTTGTGGGGAAATATGAGCTTGGTTCAGTCTTTGGATGGCGAATGCATGCAAATATAAACTGTACAATATATTTCCAGGCTAAAACTGGTTCCACTCGTTCCACTGCCATGTAGGCTTTGAAAAATGCTCAAAACAATACATCAAGTATCTAATTTTCTAAAGCGAAGTTCTTTAATAGGCCCATATTGTCAAAAACCCACACATTGATGTCATAAAGTTACAAGGGGTGTTTCAGCTCTTTATAAATGCTTCTTGAGGCAGCCAATCAGAACAGAGGTCATTTACATATGTCATTCTTAAAGGCACAGTAGAAAAACAGCCTGTTTAATTCTAAGCAATAAAGAGAGACTAGAAAATGGTCATATAGGAAAGGTGTTAAAACTGTTCTTGTATATAAAGTAAAACTGAATTCATCCAATTGTAGGATATGATCCATTTCAAGTCCCTCACAGAACCTCACAGAAGAAAAGGAGGCGAGGTTTTGGAATCAGGTCCAGTCATGCATTAAATAATCTTACGATAACGTTGGCATCATCAGATCTAGAATAGCTAGTAAGGAAACATTAAACTACTTTTAAAAGGGCAGAGTAACGAAGTGATAAGGAGAACAGCCCAAATGAAAAACAGTAGTGGAGAGGCCTGAAAAGACCCTTTTCCAAAAGGAAAGTGGTTTTGGAAGAGGGTCGATTTTGGCTTTGCATTCACACATTCCTATTTGTTTTTCTTCTCAAATACAAACACGTTTCCACAAATGGGTCTGACTTGACCCACATTCTGCTACTCTGCAGTCCACGTGAGGATGTAGCTAGAGGTTCTGTTTGGCATGTGATTTCCATTGACATTCTTCACCATTAACAGCTACTTTTCCTGGCCTTTACAAGGACTCATGAGGTTGAGTTTGGAAAACACTGTAATGAAGCAACTTATGCAATTTCATATAGGCAACACTTTCAAACAGTTGGTCCTGAACTGAAAATGCACCATGAGAAAGGGTTAGAAACTGGATGATAAGGCATGGTAAGTATTTTTGTCATTTAGGTTCAAAATGGCTTGAATTCACTTTTGATGGAGCGGAGATAAGGACTCTATTTTGCACTATTAGATGACGACACTGAGTTTACATGCACTCTATGGCTGTGTTTACATGCAAAGGTTTTTGCCAATCTGATTGAACACATTCCGATTACAGATTAAGAATGAGGTGTTTATTCTCACTCTAGTCAACAATCTGACGGAAGATCTCCGTTTACATGCTCACTACAAGTAATCAGATCCAAAATGACGCTCTTGAGTGGAGAACCGCTTAGACGTTACCATGGCAGCAAACATCACGTGAGTCCAGTCTGAGTGAGAGTTTTCAGCTGGCGCGTTTGTGTTTTTATTTACTTTAAAATGATGTCAGACTCAGGAAAACGTGCTTCACATGTCCTTATTGAAGAAGGCCGAGAGGAAGCCGTCGTGTTCTGAGACACATAAGCTGGACGTCCCTCCCACCGCCATCTTTTAAAGATCAGAGCATAAACTTCGTCTCCTCTGCAGACCAGTTTCTGCTCCGCCATGTTGAACGGTATAAACTTTCACTGTGACGCGACGAACATGATCAGAACGGACTTAAACTTTCCGATAGGGAATGTAATCAGATGCAGCCGTTTACACAGATATTATTCTCTATTTAACGGATTATTTACAGGATTACCCACCTCGATCAATTGGATGGAAATTATATTCCGAATGGCTTCAATCGGACTAGACTGTTCTGATTGAAGTGTTTACATGGACGTGTTCTATTCCGATTGAGCTATTAGTTGGATTAATAATGGATTATTAGGCTGCATGTAAACGTGGCTAATGATCCATTCATAATCGGATTTCTGCAGTTATGGTCATGTAAACACCATAATCTGATTAAGAAATCCGATAAAGAGAGCTCGATTTAAGATCAGTAATCAGTTTTCTCGGTGCATGTCAACTCTTACTCTGATTTCTTTCGAATTTCTCAGTCTGCGCATGTGCGGAACAGACTGCTGTACTGTAAATAAGTGAGCAGTGTTGCCGCAAGACGTATCAAAACAGTTTTGAAGTGATGCTGAAACCAAATACATGCTTAACGAAATAAAGGATTTAAATATTCTTCGTCTTCTAGATGATGTATGTTCACATTTTCAGGTAAAGTGGCACAAAATGCCACAACATGAAGTTTGAGTTTTACATTATGTTTCATCATGTCTTGTTGAGTTTGTTAGCCAGTTGCAAAGCAGAAATCTGATTACTGTCTGACTCATGTAGACCTGGAGTTTCCCCATTATCTGATTACTCTAGTGCATGTAAATGCATTGAACGCATTACTGACAAAATCAGATCTTCTGCAGTTATCGGATTATTATGTGCGTGTAAACACACTCAGTGTTTCTAAGAAGACAGCAACAAGACTTCGAACTGAGATGGCATTGTCTTTTGTGTTGTCTTCAAACAAAAACGACAATGTCTTTTTGGCCAAAGTGGCGAAGTTGTTTGAGCTTGTGCAGTTTGATGTTCACCAGATGCTGAACAGAACTTCTAATCACTGTGTTGTTTGTTTTAAGCCCTCCCCCGATTTTTACAGGTCCACATGGTATCACATGGCTGCCTTTCATCACTGCCTATAAGTTACATGTACCTGTAGAACCCTGTGTATAAATATTACCTTCAGCACCGTATTTGACGCAGGATTTGTGTCAGATCTTGCCATGGAACCTGGTAATGCCTATTTCAAGCACAGAACAATTGAGCCAATTTTGAGGCCAGTTCCCCCGTGACCTCAGGAAAGGTGTCCTCAACTCAGGCAGGATTTAAACAACCACCTTCCCAGATTATCCTGTGGTGAAGGGTCCAATCTTTACACCTTCAATCTACTCATGGTCCAGTTGTGACCGGCCCGATTTCAAATGGTAAATAATAAACATGCCTCAACATCCAGTAGTGCGGTGAGAACAGCACTAAAACTACCACTATATGGTACTAAAAACGGTTTTGCTACTGTTATGATGTCAAGCTTGTAACAATAGTAGAAACCCTTTTTGGTGCTATATAGAACCATTTTCAAAAAGGTTCCACATGCTCCATCAATCTGAAGAGCCTTTTCACTATGCAAAGAACCATTTAAGCAATGTGAAATGGTGTGAAATGGCTCTACATAGAACTCATGGTTCCAAATAGAACCATTGTCTTCACTAAAGAACCCTTGAAGAACCGTCTTTTTTAAGTGTCCAGTTCTCTCAAATGAACCGCTGATGCTGACATCATGCATGAAAGAACTAACGAGAGCCAAGCTGACTAACAGAAACCAACTGAACGGAAGGTTAAAAATAATTTTATCTTAATCTACACTGTAAATTCACACATAGCCAGCACACTAATCTGTGCCTTGCTGTCATCTGCCATGTTGGTGTTAATCTAAATTCAAATTTGTTCACGAGAAATTCTGTAAGAAGATTCTCAAAGACGGGCGGCACGGTGGTGCAGTGGGTAGCGCTGTCGCCTCACAGCAATGGGTTCGATTCCCGGCCAGGGTGACCAGGGTCGTTTCTGTGTGGAGTTTGCATGTTCTCCCCGTGTCTGCGTGGGTTTCCTCCAGATACTCCGGTTTCCTCCCACAGTCCAAAAACATGCAGTTAAGCTAATTGGATGTGCTAAATTGCCCCTAGGTGTGAGTGAGTGTGTCAATGTGTATGTCTGTCTGTCTGCCCTGCGATGGACTGGCGACCTGTCCAGGGTGTATCCTGCCTTCTGCCCAATGACAGCTGGGATAGGCTCCAGCACCCCACCGCGACCCAGAAGGATAAGCGGTTTAGATGATGGATGGATGGATGGATTCTCAAAGACGGGACTAGGCCACTGATCAGGCCATTGATTCGTGAGCATAGTCTTCAAGTGTGTGGTGTTTTTTTCCAAGCAAATCTTATGGTGTGGGAGCTTTTATGACTGAAAGAACAGCCTCTTAATGCTCGTGGGTATATCTCGGTATTTCTATCTGAATTAACATGCCCAAATCGTAAGGCAAATTATTCAGTAACTGCATCAAATAAATGTAAATTTTCTTTTTTTTTAAAAGTTCCCCTCAAATTAGCAGAACATGTGTTTTATGATCACACATATTGCTATATGCTTACAATTTACTGCTGAAAGCCAAAAATCTTACACGCTCTTTGTATTTTTGTATAAAAATAATTTGTACAGAGCAGATCACTGAAGAGACGCCATCTGTTTATAGTTTATAGCCCAGATTTGTGTAAAAATGGGTCGACTTTCAGTAGAAAAAAACATTTGTGAGTTCAGCATCTTTTATTATAAGGGTTTAGAATTACATCACCCATCTATTTGACTGGAAAGAAGACAGTTACAGCTCTCATACGACCCCCACCTTTAGAATGCAGCTTATGAAATATGAAAGTTATGAAGTAAAGAATATGATGAAGTGCTTTTTGGAACCACCGGTGGTTCCAAGGAGTTAAAATGGTTAAGAAAATAGTGTGGGCCAGGTATAAGGAGGATATTTAGACGCTTTGCACAAGGAAACCGGTCTTAGAGCTGGTTGTTAGATAAAACACCCGAGTATTACTGGAATCATACAGTTTGCAATCTAGGATTATGCTGTCAACAGAAAGGGAGCAACTGCATGGCACTCACTTCACTCATTCGCATGGCACTCGCACACCTGATTTGAGGTGTTTCATAGATGAGGCATGCAAAAAGCAATGCAGTCTCCAACTGTCCTTAATATCCGTGTATCCCCCGTCCCACTTCGTAAACACACTTGCTTTGTGGCAGGACGAGTACATGCAGTTTTGTCCTCCACACCCACCACTGCACCCTTGTTTATTATGGCTTAGGTTTATAATTTTACACATTGTACACATCTCGGGGATGAATAGCCTGAGTCACCTTCCATTTGTACAGTTAGATCGAATGGATTTTTCATGCATGTAGGTCTTGTCTAAACTTTTCTTTGGAGCCTAAGCAACAAAAAGGAAAAAAAAAGATCACACCTCAATGTCTCCATTCCAGTTTGCAGGTGTATTCATTTTTTAGGAGACAGTTTTAAAGAGATTAGATATAAGTTTAATATGGAAAGGGAAGGTCAGAGTAAAATAACCGAAAATAAACAGAAGTTTCTAAAACTGGAGTGAAAATATTTTAAAAATATACAGAAGAAATGGGCCTCCTAATCGTACTCCATCATGCAAGACCTTTCATCTTTGAGAGAAAATCAAGCTCCAGTTTTGCTTCTAAAAAAAACCCAGGTGTTTCTGTCCATCCTTCCACTGTGAGAAGACAACTCAACACTGTGGGTCTGAAAGGATGTGTAGCTGTCAGAAAGCTACGAGGAAAGGAAATGGAGAGAAGAGAAGAAATTTTGCAAATCAAACAAAGAAGTTGCTGGTGTGCTCTGAACAATGTACTGGCCGCCCCAGAATCCAGACCTCAATATCATTGAATGTGTTTACTTGGATAGTGAAGAGCAGAAAACACCACCAAATTCAAGACTGAACTTTGGAGGTGTGGAAAAATATCCCAGCGGATTTCTTTGAAAAATTAAAAGCAAGTCTCCTGAAAAGAATGGACACTTTAAAAAAAGCCAAATGTGGATGCACTAAAAACTAAAACATGGAGTTGTGTTTAGTGGGGCTGGACTCGAATATTCCACTATTCGGATATTTGTTCGTTGGATAGGTATTTGGTTTAAAATTTCGGATATCAATAATGGTGAACGGCGAAATACTGTAATGATCAGGGTTCTCCAAGGAAACTCGAGGTCACAGTCTGTAATGCAGCTTTATTTTTAATTAGCTGAAAACTGCAGCAAACAAGGTGAGAAGAAACACAGCCTCTCCAGCAATAATGGCTAAAATCACTGCCCTCTGCTCTACTCCAGACAACCCACCACCAGAGAACTTGTAGAGAGGAGAATTATCATTTTCTAATGTCTTCCAGGTTTCTCAAACGCTAGAGGGCGCTCCCGAGCGAGTCCAAAATGAATGGCTTAATATGGAGCATTTGGGCAAAATCATAGTTTATAAGTGCTTAAACATTTTTAATGTAAAAGAATACAATCATTTAACACTGCTGTTATGTTTTTAAGAGCTTTTAAACTCGAGTTATAGGAGTTTAAAACGGCGCCTCATGTACATTCATGACGTTTGTGAGCGCGAACAGCCAATGAGCTGCTCCGCTCGCCAACCAATCAGCACTCAGTAGCAGTAATGTTAGCGTCCTGCTGCCCAAAACCCGTTTGCTGTAGAAAAAAGGAAACATACAGGTGAGTTTTCTTTCCTTGTTTAGTGAAATCCATCCTTCTACTGTCTAAAATTAAAGGAAAGTTCTGGGTGAGAGATTAGAAACTATTTTAACTGTTCGTTTTTAGCCGTTGAGTTCCATTTACTCCCATTCATTGAGGACTCGCTCGCGGACGCCCTCTGCTGTTTTGCAGTCCTGTTTTTGATATAACGGGGAAACAGGAAGAGACCAGGCTCCTCATAAACCGGCTCCACCACCACTCCACCTGTATTCAGGCTCTTCAGTATAAAAGTCCTTATATAAATGAACCTAAAAGAGCCCAACAAACATTTCTTCTCTTTATCCTCTTATTCTCCAGGGTATATTTTGGTTTGTCCATCTGAATTTACATGACCAAATAGTAAGGCAAATTATCCAGTAACTGCATGAAATAAATTCATACATTTTTATTTGTTTATTTTTTTTTTGGTAAAAGCTCCCCTCAAATTAGCAGAACATGTGTTTTATGATACACATATTGCTATATGCTTACAATTCACTGCTGAAAGCCAAAAATCTTAGACGCTCTTTGTATTATTTTAAAAAAATCATTTTTACAGAGCAGATCACTGAAGAGACGCCATCTGTTTATAGTTTATAGCCCAGATTTGTGTAAAAATGGGTCGACTTTCAGCAGACAAAAAAATTGAGTTCAGCTTCTTTTATTATAAGGCTTTAAAATTACATCACCCATCTATTTGACTGGAAAGAAGACAGTTACAGCTCTAATATGACCCCCACCTCTCTGAATGTAGCTTATGAAATATGAAAGTTATGAAGAATATGACAAAGTGCTTTTTGGAACCACTGGTGTTTTCAAGGAATTGAAGAGGTTAAAAAACTGAAGTACTTACAACACGGCACGGCGATGCCACAGTACGTTTCATCAGCACATTCTTGTACTATATTTATACTTTTTAATTGCTGTAAAGCGTTGGCTGACCCATGCATGCACAATGATATTACTCTCTAGCCCGCTGCTAAGAGAGGCTAGCGGGCCTGGTAGACAGAACAAAGGGCTCTGCGAGGAAAGCAGCTAACCTGGAGATTCAGATTTTACAGCAGATGAAGCCACAGATGTGCTTTCAACATAGGCATCAAACGAGGACTTCCTGAACGACAGGACAGCCCTAGTGTTTGGTTGTTGAGGCTTCTGTGCGATTTCTCTTAAAGCTACACTATGCATGTTTTGGGGATTTGGAGACCTCTCTGAAGGAAATGTGTAACTGCACAGAGAACAAAAGAACATTTTGTAATGTAAGTTGCGCTGCGCACTCCTTCATCAAGCAGATAAATGTAAGAGTAAAGAGTATTCAAGGAAATGTCTTCCAAGGATGTACATGAATTATCTACAATTATACAACAGTTAGTTCCGGCCGTGCAAGCCGATTGGTTGAGAAGCGTTCTAACCTTTTTTTTTCACAAACACTGTATCACTCTGCTGAGACGCCATTGCTAAGCAACGAATTTGACAGCTGTAGGAGACGCTCAAGACATCTGAATGTTTTTACTTCTTACTTTGCCACAAACAGAAAATGGACACTTTTTAGATCACATTTGACCGACAGCCGATTTGGTCAGACTCTGAAGATGAGACGACACTAAATTCCCAAACTGTCATCACCACTGAGCAGCTTTTCAGTCGGCAGCTGAGACAGAAGAACAGCTAAACAACCTGGAATCAGCCAGAAATGAACCCAATACCATTCGCCAAACTAAATGGGCTGTAAGATGCTTTACAGACTGGCTGGAACAAAACAACATTAATACTGATCTGGCAAAAACGGACAAAACTGAGCTAAACTTGATATTGCGGCAGTTTTATGGTTCAGTCCGCACTTCAAAAGGCGAGGCTTACAGCAGACTGTGCAGTGAGTGGGTGGAGCTCGTTACTCTGATGTAGCAACAAGCTGCTTGTTAAGGAACTATAATTTGGCGAAGGAACTGCGAACATTAAAACATATTAAACGTCGCGTTCACGGCCCAGTTTATTAATTTCTTACTTTATTTAACTGTTGTATAAAAGCAATAGAACACTCGAGGTCGTGTGTTATCGCAAATAACATCATCTTCGGCTCGTGCCTGCGACCAAATCACAGCCGTGATGTTATTTTGCGATAACACACTCCCTCTCGCGTTCTATTGTTTAATTGTCATCATATCTTCATGAGAACAACGTTGAGACCTAAGTATTGATTCACATTAATACGCAATCAGGGAGATGAAAGACTTTCCTTTAGAAAAGAATGAAAGTGACCTTGTTTTTAACACAGCTTCGATAAAAACTATTTTTGTAGTCTGGTTAACATCATATTTCAACACAAATCACTTGAGTGCAATACCTAAAGACAAATATCACCATATCTCCAGCCTCTAAATATTTTTAAAGATGTCATGGTAATGGCATAAATACAAGTTGTACATGTTCTACATGTGGACTTCGTCTTTGAAAAACAACATAACAACATGCAATTTATAAAATGCAGCATGTTTTCCACTACAAAATAGTTTTCATCTAAGCTGTGTTAAAAACAAGGTTAGTTTCATCCTTTTTCAAAAAGGAAAGCCTTCCTTCTCCCTGATTGCTTCCAAGAATTACGGCATCATCTGGAATGCACAATTGTTTAAAAACTCAGGCCTGAGTGCTTTGTGGAATAACAAAGGAATAAATTTACATGCTATGATTCTTTAATCTATCATAAACAGACTGATGTCCAGTTCTTTCCGGGGACCTTTCCAGAAATTCTTGGCATCACCCTTTTTGCACATGGCCTTTTTTGCTGGTTTAAAGCCACAATCTCTAGAGTAATTGGGGTAATAGTTGGAAGATCATCCAAAAAGTTATCTGGCCATTTCATAACAATGATAGACAGAATTAGTCTTTTCATTTAAGGCAAGTAAATGTGCACAGACACTCAATGACATGTACACAAAATTCACACAAACCAAAGGTTATTTGCCTTACATGACTTCAGTTCATGCTTGCGTCTGTTCTGCATCATTCAAATCCATCTTTATTCTTCATGACAGCTAGATTACTTTACATCTGGGTAACCCCAGCAGTGGTCCCATGTTTACGATCTTAAATTAATCTGAATATGGTGGAACAACTGATGCTAAGCTGCATGGCTAACATCGCTGTGAGAGAGCAGAGGACTGGAGAAAAGTCTTGGCTTCAAAGAATAGCAATATATTGCTCCTCTTGAAATATTCATCCCATGGTGACAGAGCTTAGGTGGGATTAAGGCGTACTAAACACTCCCACCACTATGCGGTTACAATGAACTCATTCTTTTTGCGGCTAAAGATTCTGCACCAGACTAGGGACATTACGCGACTCAGTGAGTTGCATAACTTTTTCTATTGACCCCTCTGCCAGTTCAATGGGGACGTTACTCACGACGTAGGAAAACATTAAAGTAGACTTAACAAAAGCCGATCTGCCAGCCAATCAGCCAATCACAGCTAATACCTAACACTTCATTTTTCCCCTAACCTTGCTTTCCTCATCTCCTTTATGCATTTTGCACCTAACAAAACAAAGGAAAGCCCATTACAGGATTTACTGTAATGATGGAGTACATTTCTGGAAGTCATGGAGCTGTCAGGCTGCAGTAAAATGGTAGGAGACCTTTCATCAACAGACGATCCATAAACTCCCAAAAGGGGGCTAACTGAACCTGTGGCACAGGAAGAAAAACTATACAGTAAACAGAGACTGAGGTGTGAAAAAGAGAAAAAACAGGCAAAGTCATGGGCAGCCGGCAAGAATTTACTTTAAGAGGTCTAACAGCTTAAACCACTGCAGCAAAAGTGTGGAGAAATGGTCTCACACCATCAATAGGGTTTGTAATTTGGCCTATGCTGCCCACAATGTGTGAGATTAATATTTAAAAGCAGTGTGGTGCAATAAAACATGGGAAAATTGGATTCTATCTTTAAAAGCAATATAAGTACAATATTGTTATAAAAACTGACATTTGGAAAAACCAAAATGTTGTTCAGTCAGTCACAATTAGATGCAGAATAGCTGATAGACCTGAAGACAAGGAAGATGATAAGCTGATTTTCCATTTTTGGGCCTCACTGGGCTGCACTGCCAAGACAAGTGTTTAGCCCTCAGTTCAGGCCATACAAGTCAAAACTCTGCAAAAAATTGAGAAAAAAACCTACAATTTCTGCTAATTTCTGCTAGCACCCCTATGGGATTCTAGTAGTATGCTAGCACACTGCTAATGGCAATCCAGGTGAACTTTTCTTGGCTGTTCAAGGTTAAACACAAACATTTCAATCTTGTAAAAGACATTACCATGTTGTATTTGCAGAGAGCAACAAACTAACTTTTTACTTTGTATGTTAAAGTTTTACAGTCTTTCAGCAAAGAGTTGCTGCTGCTGTTTTCCACTTCTAACATCCAACTGAGACAGGTTAGACTACTGCTTATTCTCACAATCAGTGACATGTTTAGGACTTCCAGAAGGCCTAGAGCCACTGGAAATCATTTAATCAATTGGATTAAAAAATTTTACCCTTTTGTTTCCATACAAATTTGAAACACTGAACTAATAATAATAATAATAATAGTAATAATAATAATATTGATAATGATATTACTACAATGCTTGCAGAGATTAAACACAATTTAGTAGATGATTCCATTAAATAAATATTAACTAAAAACAACATTCATTATTTTTATTTCACAGAAATCATTAGGCCTTCTCTAAAGGCCTAGAAGGCCCTGAGGGTTCCCCTCTGCTAGACTGAGCCAATCCAAGATAGCACAGCAGCCAATTTTAGCTCTGTTAAACCTAACATCTAGCCTTTAACCTTGTCAACCCCTTGGGACCACCGGTGGTTCCAAAACGCACTTCGTCATATTCTTCATAACTTTCATATTTCATAAGCTACATTCAAAAAGGTGGGTGCGATATGAGAGCTGTAACTGTCTTCTTTCCAGTCAAATAGATGGTGATGTAATTTTAAACCCTTATAATAAAAGAAGCTGAACTCAATTTTTTTTCTACTGAAAGTCGACCCATTTTTCCACAAATCTGGGCTATAAACTATAAACAGATGGCATCTCTTCAGTGATCTGCTCCGTAAAAATTATTTTTATAAAATAATACAAAGAGCGTCTAAGATTTTTGACTTTCAGCAGTAAATTGTAAGCATATAGCAATATGTGTATCATAAAACACGTTCTGTTAATTTGAGGGGAACTTTTATTTTACAAAAAAAAATAAATAAAATACAAATTTATTTCATGCAGTTACTGAATAATTTGCCTTATGATTTGGTCATGTAAATTCAGATGGAAAAACCAAAATATACCCTGGTGAATAAAACCTGCTGCTGGAGTAGTTAGGCTGCGTCCATGTCGCTCATAGTAAAATAGATCAGCATGGTGCACTACCCACCCACTGCTCATGCTAAGTGTGCTAAGGAACTTCTAAGCATGTGGCTTTGCTCATTCACTTACTACAGCCTAAACTACCAAAGGGAAAACCATAACATTCTTATGAGCTGGGGCAGCAAAGCCTCTTTACATTAATAATGACCCGACCAATGCTAACGTCAAAATCAGTGTGTTACTGAGTCAATCCAGCCACAGGTTATTTAAAAGGTCCAATTACAGCCATCTGCTATTTCAGATATAACATCGATGATGCCCCCTATTTGACACTACAATTAAACAGGCTGAGACTGTTTTCAATAATATAAATCCAACTTCTTGACAATACATGTATAAAACCATTCTGTTATGACGCTGCCACTCCATAATGTCAAACCTTAATGAGGAACAGAGCAGTAGATGATTCGAAAATGACCGAGAAAGCTGTATAACATAATGCTGGATCATTTGTATTGGTCCATTCATCACACAGTATGGGCAGCAGGTCTTTTATACACACAATGTGTGTATTTATATCATTTATAACTCACTTCTAAGGATTAAACTGCTTCAGAAAAATCAGATTGTTCACCTATGAATTCCTCTTACTCACAAGTAGATATTACATGTTGCTTTACTGTCCAATATTTTGATCTTTTTAAAAAGACTCCTTTTTTATCATCTGATGACTTATACATACATATATATGTATTTATATATATATATATCAAGATAGACTTTCACCATCTCATCATCCATTACTTTTAAAGAAGTAATTCTACAGTTCTACTGTGCTGGAAAATGAATATCACTTTGGGAAAGACACAGTAAATCATGTTCTTTATACCTCCGGCCTGTGGGCAGACAGCATCACACTGGGAGATTTGGATGGGAATAACATAAGACTCACTTTGCAGGTCAGCAGAGAACCTCCCATGTTCTTAGAGAAACTCTGTCTCAGACCACCTGGGAAAGTGGTCCGTCCGGGGATGTTTAGTCTTGAATTAATGTAGATAAAAACGCATTAATAAGCTAACAGGGACTGTTCAGTTTTTTTGGCAATGGACAATTTGCACATAAAGTGGTTATTGTTATTGCTACAGTTAATATAATGTGCTTTTGTAATACTAAGCAGCATTAAATAACGTTTCACTACAGATGTTCAGGTTACAGTTACAGACAGGTATGATTTCCTTTCTAAGGCTGAATTTCTTTCTGCTGTAAAAGCATAAATATTGCCAAGAATAATATAGAATTATTGGCATCACGTCTGTAACTGCTGCATAGTTATTTCATATGGTATGAGGTATGATTCTCTCGCTCTGGTTTTGTGATCACTGAGGGGTTCATTTGCCAAGACTCATTATTCCTCATTTTTGGTTTAACTACTGTATCTCAGTCCACAGTACAGAAGTGCTACATCTGCATTTGGGAGTAGAGTGGGAGGTACGACAATTAGCAGGAACTGAGTGGTCTATGTGTTAGACTGCTGAAGCACTATCTTGCCTAAAATCAAATTAAATAAAAAATATATTGTATATACAATACAGTTCAAAAGTCACATAAAGCCCATCATTTATTTCATTTACAGTCAAAATGGACATTAAGTACAAGTTATTCATATTTGAGGAGATATTTCAGAGGAGATTAGATGTAAAATAATCCACATGCACAAGAAAGGAGAAAAGTAAATGGAAATAAGTGAAAAAACAGTTTCGAAAATTAAAATTATTCAAAAAGTTCCAAAAGTTGTTTAAAGATATAGAGAAAATGGGACTCCCAACAATCATGCAAGGCCTGAGAGACCACCAAAACTATCACCATCAGGTAAACAGTAATTAAAGAACCTTCGTCATTGGGAGGTTCTGTAAGCCTTCCACTGTGAGAACGCTATGGGTCTGAAAGGATGAGTAGCTGTTGAGAAAAGGATACAGATGTAAAGAAGAACTGAACCTCTGAGACGGTGTAGTAAGTTTTTATGAACTGGTGAGTCTAATCTGTAATCAGGAATGCTCGGACAGCGAGATGCCGAGAATGCAACCAACTGGGCAAAGGCTCTATAAAATGGGATTAATAGACTCTGAAATCTGTATACACTGTTCACTAAACACTCCTGACATGCCTTGTGGCACTGCACACCAGTCAAGTACTTCTGGCAACTTGTTATGAATCAACTAACTCCATTGTTCAAACAACCCATCTCCCCATCCCCATCACTCTGTTTGTTAGGTGACACATCATCAGTCCATCTAAACAAGGAAGAAAACAGAACACTTTTGGTGATGCTAACCATCGAAAAAAGACAAAGTGGAAAACAAGGAAAAAGATTACCATCAATCAATGGAAAAACTTTCTAATAGAACACAAAGCTACGGAGAAAATCTCAGCATCTATCAAAAACAATCATGAATACGAAAAAACATGGTCAACACTTAATAGCATTCTACAACCACCTTAACGTCCATCGGCTTTTATACCTACCTGTGGTGCCTCTACCCGAATGTTCCTGATCACGTATTAGTGCACACACACACACACACACACACACACACACACACACACACACACACACACACAAATAAAATATATGGCAGATATTATAAATAGCTATAGCTTAATTTATTGTCTGAGGGTACAAATATCATAACTACCGTTTATTTTATTTTTATTTATTTATTATTATTTTTTTTTCCTGTTTACATGTTCTATATGTTTGTTCTTTTCTTCCAATTTCTATACTTTTTTTTTCCCTTTATTCCCCCTTGCAATTTTTGTTTGCTTGTATGTTTGCAGTTTGTTGTCCTCCCTCTACACGATGACAGTATATACTAAAAGAAATTTGTAGTAACAATAATAAAGAAAAAATTGGTCCTCCAAAGAGGGGAGAGAAAAAAAAGAGAATGCAACCAACTTCTAATACTGAACTTTTAAGGTGTTTACAAGAAGCCAGTAAAATATCCCTGCAGATTTCTTTGAAAAGCTGACCAGCACAGCTTTTGAGTATGTATCCAGAAAAAAGGGCCACAAATACTGACTAAAGAACTTCTCCTAAATTACAGAGCGTGGATCCTCTTCATCAATATCTGCACCTCTTTTCTCCAATAACCTCTTTCAGCACTGCAGGTTATGTGGTAACACCATACTGAAGCCTGCTGCTATGTCATATAAGCTAATTGTGTTCTTTCTATAGTTCAGTAGTTCTTGAAATGGTCATTTACAGCCTATAAATTGTTTCTTGTTAGAATAATAACAAGATAAAGGCTAAAGCTGACCACATGAAGTCAGCCTGCTGTTACTGTACCTTTCTTTTACTGTTACTGTAGCCCATTATTGTTATTATTCAACTATTAATAACAATAGTAGGCTTTGTATCAGTTTGTTTTCATTTATTTTGATGTATCCACCATTCAAAGATGGAGGGCTTAAATGAGAGAAGCCCAGAAGTTCCACGCATGAAAGGCTGCAGCACGGCTTTATCTGTTTAACCACCAAGCGCTGCATTGCTCTACACTCTAAAGAAAGCATGCTAACAGAAAAAGATTACAAGACTCAACATTTAAGTCATCAAACCTGAATGGCAATAAAGTGCACATCAAACATTTTATATTGTATTTAGTTATGCTAAAGATATGTTTTCTGCTTTTTTTCCTGATGCTGAAAAGTAACTTGTACTGAATAGCTTGTACTTAATGGCCATTTCGATTGGGAATAACTGAATAAATGAAGGGTGCTCTCTCTCTTTTGTGCAGTACTGCATCTTAATAAGGCTTTGAAGTGTGTATGGGGTTTCTTAACTGTTGGCATCACAGATGGTTGTAATATGCAATTCAGCACCACCACAAATCAAAAAATACATTTGGGATTATTAAAAAAGAAAGAAAAAAAAAGAATAATAATAATTATTATTATTGTTGTTGTTATTGTTATTATTATTTATACAGTTAATATTTCTACATCAATATTACTAATGTATAATATTAATAGCATTTTACTTTTAAAGGAGTGATTCTGTTGAGGTGAATGCATTTAAAGAAAGTTACTAGACGAAAGAATGTAAGGTTCCACAGAGGTACAAGTTTTTTGATCAGCAAGTTTTAGTTTTTGTTCCACTTATGGAACAAACGTTAACCATGTGTGCTGTCTACTGGAATGTTGGAATGGCACTTTCCTATTAATTTAGCTTAAATTAGTGTGAAGCTGGGTGTAAACACCCATAATAGGTATGTTTGTTCCAGTTAATACCTCCCCCTCAAGTTGCGTATGAGTAATCAAATCTAATCTAATCAAATAATCATCAAACTGACGTGTTTTAATAAGGAATTATGAAAACATGTCATGTGAACACTGTGAAACATTTTGTGATCGCTGTGTAATTTTACAGCTAGTTTTATACAGTAAAATTACAGGGCAGTATAATGTAATTTTACTGAATAAAACTGACTGTAAAACCACAGGTCAGTACTGTAATTTCCTTTTTTTTCACAAACCAAAATTATGATCAGTGCAAACAACAATAACGGAGGTTTAACAATGTTATACTAAAGTTGACCAGTGCAAGGCATATTATATATCACTGCTGTCAGAAAAAAACCTTGTATCTCCAAAATGGTAACTTTATAGTAGAAAGAAAAAACTTACTTTACTTTTAATGTAAGTCAATGGAACCAGAAGTTTTTCCAAGTCATTTTTGGCTGGTTCTGTTTGTCCATTCATCATGACATTTATACAATGTGAAGGGCAACAGGCATTTTCAAATTATGTCAAAAACTGAAAAACAACAAAACAGGAGATACAAGGTTTTGTTCCGACAGCAGCGATATACAGCAATATAATTGCAAAATATTATACTGGTTAAAATTTTGTTCAGTTCTATCTAATATGCATTCCTACTTGCATAAACAGGCCATCAGCTTTGCATTAAAACTATGATCTGAATTATTTGTCTGAAATTGTTTTGACTTTTAGGTTATTCACATAATTGTCACAGGCATTTGTGTTTCGAGGCTGGAGAGTCTCAAAAACAGATTAACTCGCCACATTCTCACTGAAAGGGAAGTAAACAAGTGTTAGGGTGTGTCTGGGCTGTTGACAATTTTGTGGGGTGGACAGAGCCAAAAGATATGTTGATTTTTCCCAGATTACTGGTCATGGTCTACATGAAACAGTGGAGATACATATCAAACATTCATGCATTCCTAATCAAATCAAGCATTCAGTGCCATAAGTTGAAGGATGCTTGAACAACATCTAGCTGCAGCTCTGCAAGCCAAGCATGAGGTTGGGCAAAGCTTCAGCGTGGGTGGAAGAAGGTGCAGCTTGGGCAGTAGTTAGTAACTGGCTAGCAAGCTCCAAGTTATCTAACAATGGTAAATAAACTTAAATGTTAGGTAAAAGCCAGGTTATGAAAAAGTTTGTTTTAGATAAAAGTTTGTTTTACTGATCTGAAAGTAATGTGAGCTAGCTTGCTGGCTAAAATTCACACAAACCTGGTCTTCTTCTGCTCAAGCTGAGGCTTTGCCCAGACTGGGGCTTGGTCTGCAGGACTGGATACTAATATAGATGCTTTAAAGGAGTTTTGAATGAATCAGGCCTACAGTTGCATGCAAACGTTTGGCCAAATTACATATTTTGTTGATTTTTGAAGTGAAAAGTAAATATCAACTCTGACACTTACTTTATATTTTAAAAATAAAATAGTAATTGTGGCAAAAGTTTGGACTCCCTTCTATTTGTAAAGCCTCAGAACTTTATTACTTTACTAGGCCTTAATTGTCCCGTTAAGACTGGTTAGGCAGGTCAAGAACTGTCATTAGGAATTCATGCGCTAAACTTTGCTCTAAAACTAAATGAATGAAGCTAACCAATGTCTAGAAAGCAGAGGAAGGCTAACAAAGCATTTCTAAGCACTTTCGACTTTGTCAAACGTCATTGAGAAATATGGAACTGTGGAAGTCAGGGCATGAACTGGAAGATCAAAATCTGGATGAACTGCTCTTATGCTGGCCAGAAAGGCAAAGCAAAACCCCCATATGGCAGTAAAAGATCTGCAGGAAGTGGTGGTGCACCATTCTACTGTGCACAGTTGCTTGCACAAACATAATCTGCAAGGAAAAGTCATCTGAAGAAGACCTTTCCTGAGACCTCATCACACAAGTCAGCGTCTAAAGTATGCAAAACAGGCATTTTGATAAGTGCTTTGGACTGATGAAGTTAAAATGGAACTCAAAGGTAGGTTGATGAAAATAACACCTTGATAACTGTTCAGCATGGGCTGAATCTAGTATATTTTGTGGTTGTGTGGCAAAGGAAACATTGCACAGGTAAATGGAAGAATGGATTCCAAAAAATATCAGCAAATTCTGGAAGCAAATGTAAAACAGTCAGTCAAGAAATTCAGACTGAAAACTGTCTTCTACAACAGGACATTGTGCTAACTTGAACATCATTGAAAATCTATGGGTCCATCTTAAACTTGTAGGCAAGGTGGCCCAGGAATGCTGCCAAACTGAAAGTGTTCTGAAAGGAAAAGTGGGTAAAAATTCCAAAAACAACAACAAAACGACTTTTAGCTGACTATAAGCATTTGAAAGCTATGATATCTGCCAAAAAAGTTTCCTCGTATATGCCACAATCACTGTTTTTTTTTCTATTTGTTAGGTTAATCAAAGTTAAAGTAACTGTAACCATTAACATTTGCAGAAAAAATGTTTTTAAAAGTAGTTTCACAGTTGGCGTTCTTTTCACTTTAAAAACTAACAAAAATGTAAATTGGCCAGGGGTACCCAAACTTTTGCACATATCTGTATCTCTCTCTGTGCTGTGTTTTGGGCACCATGGGAATAAACAAAGCCTCAACAGGATTTATCCAAACAAAAGTATGCTAGCAACTTCAAATATTCCAAGTTGGCAGGATATGTTTTGGCAAGTTTGGTGAGTAAGTAAGGAAACAATGTTGGCACCAAACGTCTTATGTTCCACGTGTTACAGGAAAATTTTACTGTAAACCTAAATATCTTAGAGACATAGTTGGTTGCAATTGCTCCCACCACTTGTCTGATGGCAGAAATCTCCACACAAACCTTTACATCTGCCCAGACAGTCTAGGCCTCAAATCAGCCCCTACAGCAAGTTATTTCAGCAAGCTGGCTAAGTGTTCAGCAGCCACAACAAAGCAATGCTACCTATTTTAATACATTTATGAATAATGATTGCTGATGAAGAATGTGTCTGTCATGACTGCAGTAAATCATATTTCAATCATATCATAATCAACCAAATCATAATTCAACCATAACCTGTGGCTTTAATTAGCCAGACAAATAATGATGGACATACTGTGTGATATCACAGCAGTGGTTTCATGGATCCAGGCAATACTAGAACTTGAGGCTTGGAAAGTAGCTACACCCTTAAAAAGAAAGGTGTCAAGTGGGTCACAGACGAGCAATTTATGAGAGGATGAGATGTGCAAGTGTGAAGAAGCTTTTTAAAGTTTCTAAATTGTTCTTGGTTTGGACGTATTTTTCTAGGGGAAACTTTAACTTGGTGTGAAACATACTTTATGTGGATTTTTTTAAACCTTAAAAAAGTTTTATAAACTTTTTGAAGTTTAAAAAACTCCACATAAAGTAAAGGACCTGCTATAAAGTAGCTACACCCTGAGAAAAGAAAGGTGTCGTGAATTATTGGTAGCAACGTCATACACAAACAATTTTTGATTCCCTACAGAACATTTTAATAAAAGGTTCTTCAAAGAACCATTTTTGTATATGAGCTACACAAGTGTGTAGAAACTTGTTAAAGTTTCCAAATTGTTCTTTATATTATGTGAATTTTTTTAAACTTTAGAAAAGTGTTAAAAAAACTTTTTGAAGTAAAAAAAACTGCACATAATGTAAAGTTCTACACCAAGTTTGAGTTTCCCCTGGAAAAATATGTCTAAACTACGTAGCCCCGCTGGTGACATCCCGTATAAATAAAAATAATGCGTGGCCACGACGTAGTAAAGCGTGGGAACGAGATCCTAATGCGTGGCCACAACTTAATAAGCCGTGATCTTGTTCCCACGGCTTACTAAGTCGTGGCCACGACTAAATCGTCTCATTCCCACGCCTTACGAAGTCGTGGTCACGCATTAGGATCTCGTTCCCACGGTTTACTAAGTCGTGGCCATGCATTATTTTTATTTATACAGGATGTCACCAGGGGGCTCCATACCAAACCAAGAGCAATTTAGAAACCTTTATTTTAAGAGTTTATTTTCTGTCCTGACGACAACATAAAGGCCTTTTTGTGCCTTTTTCAGGCAGAATTGAATAAAAATGAAAAATGAAGAGGTACAATATCTCAACACCTAATGCTGTTGTCCAGAATAGAAAAGGCAGTTATTAAGTATAGGTTAGGGCTGATCTGAGGTGACTCAGTTTCCAAAACAGCACAATTCAGGATGTTTACAGTCAGGCGAGTCAGACAAACTACCGACTAGACTCCTATTAAAAAAGGGCATTTGTGCAATCTACATTTCATCAGGGTGCCTTTGCAGCGTCAGGTATTTACTGCTTCCCTCCTGTTGCAGATGCAGACGCAGCCCCTCTGTTCTGTATTTGATCTCAACGTTTTGCAGTAGCCCCACACTGACCACATGCAGTGACATGTGACACACTTTAAATGAATAATGAAAGATGGCTGACACGAGGTGACCTCAGAGTGACACCAAACCATATGTCCAACACATTGCAATGCCGATCTCCAAAATGACTCACAAGAAACAGATACTAAAGGCATGTCCAGAAAAGAAGAGGAACTGGACGCTGCTATCTTAAAAACACACACAAACCTCTCGCTGCAAATTAAGTGTCAGAAAAACTGAGAGAGTTTGGAAAAAGGTTGGGGAGACAAAACGTGAGCATGTGGAAGCAATTATGCGCTGCATGCGGGATCGGTTAGCTTAAGGGTTAGCGGGGGTGCCGGGTGCCTCTAACACCGCGGAGGCGGCAGCCAAGTCTGTTTCCCCACTCAAAACCGCCACACCCCACCCTTCTCACTCTCCATCTCACTTCAGAAAAAGACTACTACTAAGCTCTACATCCACGGTTTCCCTGAAGAGTTTTGCCAGGGAGGTGGGGGGGAGGGGAAAAAAAAATGTGTCTCTTGATTCCAACTATGACCTACTTGCCTAAACCGAGATGCTTGCTCATGGACGAATCCTATACGGAATCGTAATATGGAGTATGGAGAGCTCGTTGCTGGGAGGGGTCAGGAGGTTATTGATATTGTTAGACTGTGGGGACCGTGCAAAGGAATAAATAGCTGGAAAGAGCGTTCGGGTCTCGCAGTCTCTCTTAGACAGCCCAGGCATAGGTGACCTCCACTCCACTCAAGCTCATCTGTCTCTGCAAACCCTGTAAGTAACATTCATGCTCTATTTAATCAAATATGGTGTGACAATATTTCCTTTTTTCATCACAAAACTTGGTGAACCTAACAAATTTATTCAGGATGTTGCACTACTGCAGATGCCACAGATGTGTGCAAGATGTGTTATCTGGGTTAGAGAGAGAAGACAAATGTCTACAGTACATGCATAAAAATGTTCTTTTAACTTTTTTCCCAATATTTCTGCACAATTAAATCATTAAGATGTAAACAAAGTGTTTCAGGATTGATTGGAAACGCTCCATTCTTGCAAACCCAGAATTGTTCACAGTGGTGGTGATAGGAACCAGACGTCTGAAGCCTCTGAAAGCTCCAGCACATAAATTATTCACACAAAATGGTTATGAATAATGCCGGAGACATTGTTTTACGATAGGTTTGACACAATTTTTTGGGCTTAAATATATATTTTTTTATTAATTCATGGTGGAGAGGTGAATGCGGGGCATTACAAGACAAAATAATATTTTACATTTTAAACTTTATATATAAAACTCAGAAGACACATGTAGGTTTACTGGTCATATATTTTATAATAAATAAAATAGTAATATTTGTGATGTAGACATCACAAACTCTGGTTCCTATCACCACCTCTGTAAAGAAATCTGAGTCATCAAATCACCCTGAATCACATTAAACCACCCTAAATGACTCTGTTTACATCTCGATTGAATTTTGAAGAAAGTTTATAATGGTGTTATTGCACATCACTGGGTGTTCTCAGATCTTCTTTATTATTTAAGGCAGAGCATAAAATTTCTACATGGCAAATCCTTTGTGATCAGAAAGTGTGCTGAATGTAGGTATCACACATGGGAGAAACCTATGCATGAGGCACAATCAATTTCTATAGTTTCTTTTCCCTATAATTTAGCATAACAATCAATTAATACCAGTGCATCTCATGCCAAAGTCTGGCGACTAGTTAAGCAGACCCACATTCCATTCTCATTAGTAAATATGTCACATGGCTATTTAAAATCCAGACTTTTCACTGCTTCTCCACATGTTTGGACTTGTCGCCTCGACGTTTTAAGACACACCTCAGAGTTTCAATGTCAGTCATAAAGACATGACACGTGTCCACATTTTGGTAGCCAATAACAAGTTCATTATTTCCGTGCTATATTCTCAGACAGCCAGCATGGAGAAGATGGAATCCGTAAGTCAGAGCCATGCACTGCAGTGGTGCACCCTAATACTGACCCTGCTGAGTGGAATCAGTGCCATGCCTGTGAGCGTGGACTCCGTTTGCTCGGCAACGTCCACAGCCAAGTACAGCTTGACATTTACAGGCAAGTGGAGCCAGACTGCTTTCCCCAAGCAGTACCCTGTTTACAGGCCCCCTGCTCAGTGGTCTCCGCTTATTGGTGAGTAGAAAGCTCTGACAGACATGACTAAGTGATTTCGCCTAAAGGTAGCTTGATTAGCTTTTGATCATTGGCAAACTTTTAAGGTACTAAGTATTTAAAGTACTAACAAACTAAAGTACTAAGAATTAGGCCACAATAAAAAGAAGCAAAAAGATATCATATAAGCTACCGACTCTTTGTTTTTCCTGCATTTAACGAACAGTTAACATTGCATAGCCTTAGCATTGCAGCTGATCATATTTACATCGCATTTACTGTCATACGCTGCGAAGTTTTACGTATTAGTGCGACAAAAATCTAAATCTAACACTCACTCTGTAGGGGTAACGCACAGCTCAGACTATCACATCTGGCAAAAGAACGAATACGCCAGTAACGGGGTGAGAGAGTTCTCGGAGAAAGGAGAGGCTTGGACTCTGATTAAGGAGGTGGAGGCAGCTGGAGAGCGCATCCAGAGTGTATATGGCCTCTTCTCTACACCAGCTGTGCTTGGAGGGACAGGCCAGACGACCACAGAGTTTGAGGTCTATGCAAGACACTCTTTTGTAAGTTCAGTACTCGATGCCACATTCAGAATAATCCTTTTTTCCTATTGTGGGTCATATTTACACCGGTGGACAGCACATATTTCAATTCTGACAAACTGTAACAGGATCATCAAACCTACACGCTTAAAAATGATGGTTCTTCAAGGGTTCTTTAGTAAAGAAAATGGTTCTATTTAGAACCATGAACACTCAAAGAACTCTTTGCATGACTACAGGGCTCTTTGCACTGTGAAATGGCTTCTCAGACTGATGGAGAATATGCTGTAGGCGGTTCTATATAGAACCTTTCTGAAAAGGGTTCTATATAGCACCAAAAAGCGTTCTTCTATTGTTACAATCTTGATGTTAAAACAATAGAAGAACCCTTTTTGGTGCTATATAGAACCATCTATAGCACATTCTCCATCAATCTGATGCAGAGAATCCTTTAATCCTGCAAAGGGTTCTTTAAGTGTTCATGTTTCCATATAGAACCATTTTCTTCTACTGTTACAAACCTGACATTAAAACAATAGAAGAACCCTTTTTGGTGCTGTATAGAACCATCTACAGCACATTCTCCATCAATCTGATGCAAAGAACCCTTTAATCCTGCAAAGGGTTCTTTGAGTGTTCATGTTTCTATATATAAGCATTTTCTTGAGCAAAGAACCCTTGAAGAACCATCTTTTTTAAAGGGTAGTTTAGTGTTTTTTAAAAAATAAAAGACATAATTTATGTTACAAGTTATGCTTTGTAATGTATAATTTATTATAAGATGATTTTTGAAACTAGCATTTACTATAATATTATAGGTGCAATAAATAGCATTACTATACTTGGTAAGCCAAAGTGTCCAAAGCACTATTTTAAAACAAATGCAGAACATATACTGCATTATTCCTCAGGGCATTCTGTATAAAGTAAATACACAATTAAAGAGAACCTACTCATTATGAATAATAAACCTTTCCAAGAAAAACCTATGAGGAAAAAGTCCAAGTGCCAACTCACAACAGCCACATGCAATTGCAAGTTACATATAGACTGCAAACTCAACAGAACGCTAACACTGTGCTCATTTTGCAGTTGTCCTTTATTATGCGGATTGTGCCCAGCCCTGACTGGTTTGTCGGCGTAGACAGTCTAAATCTGTGCGAAGGAGACCATTGGAAAGAAAACATAAGCCTTGACCTGTTTCCTTATGATGCTGGCACAGACAGTGGCTTCACTTTTTCTTCACCCAACTTTGAGACCATTCCCCAGGACAAAATCACGCCGGTAAAACATCCCTGACCATGAACATCTGAGTTGACTATTTCATTGACAGTCTCAATATTTACAGTCTCGTATCCATGATCAGGGAACATGAATCACTCCGGTTTCTCTTGTTTTTCTCAGATTACGTCATCGTTTCCAAGCCACCCAGCTAACTCTTTCTTCTATCCTCGACTGAAGCATCTGCCCCCAATAGCCAAGGTCACGCTCACCAAGATCAAGAACAAGCAGATCTTTAATCTGCCCATTGAGCCAACGCAGTCCAACCAGATCCCCACCGGCAACGAAATAGAAGAGTCTCTCATAAGTAAGTTCTGAAATATTACAAAACCATTTTGCACCAATCAATTCACAAAAGTGTTGTGCAGCTCAAACCAACAAATCCTCAAAACACAACTGTACTTTTAATAGACTGTACTTTGGAGACAAAGGGAGCTTTTAGCAGACAGCATTGATATCTCTATACTAAATTATACAGAGCTTTAAAGGCAAACGAAGATACTTCATGAGAATTTGTGTTAAGCAAATCTATTGTAGGCTTGTAGCAAACTGTGTCAGCAAACCTTTTCATCCATCCCCATGGTGACCTAAACAACAAATCCCAAACAAGCTGATGGGGGCCAGCCCATTTGGAGCTTTTCTGCCACTCAGCAGTCAGGAAGTGTTTGTCATGGAAACAAAATGCGATGTCAACTCCAGCCATCCTTTCCGTTCCATGTTCCATCCTTCTGCTTTCCTACTTGTACAAAAAAGACTGAATCTGTGATAGAGATTAACATTTTACAAGGTCACGACTTCTGGGTGGGTCTACAGAAAGAGGATTTCCAGTCAAGCTCAATAGGAATGATATTAATAATTATTTATGTTTCCATATCATATGGGAGACATTAAGAGTAAATTATAATTAGCAAGTGCAGACTGCAAATAATTAACATGTTTTTCAGTGGTAAACCTCATCTAGAGAAGGACGCAATCTGGCTTTGGTTACATAAACACATTTTCTCCATTCAAGCATTTTGGCTCATTAACAACATCCAAGGCTGATCCATCATATTGCTCATTTTGGGTGGCAAATCAGAAATTTTATGCTCCTCCGCAAAATCTTTCTATGGCGTCACATGTATTGCAGGACATACATACCTGTACATAATGTCCTATAGGATTTTGTTTTATTCTACCTATATCCAGCTAAGACAGCAGTCACTCTCTACCATGATACATTACATAAAAATTTCTTTTGCCTTTTAAACAATTCACAGTTTGGATGAACATGGCGTCACAAATGCAGCAACGAAAGTTTGAAAAATTAAAATTTCAAATTCATCTAAAAAGGATTTTTGATTAGCAAATTATCTTCTTTGCTATGCAAATTATGTAATGTTCTCATATTGAAGATCCTCGAAGATGCCTGAAATCTATCCTCTATCCTCTGCCAGTTTATCTGTTTAGTTAAGAAAAGGAAGTCGTTGTTGTGGGAAGAAAACCTCGTATCTCCAAAATGGTAACTTTACAGGAGAAGAAAAAACCTACTTTACTTTTAATGTAAGTCAATGGAACCAGACATCTTTTCAAGTCATTTTGGGTCATTTCTTTTGGTCCATTCTTCATGAAATTTACACACAATATAAAGAGCAACAGGCATTTTCAGATTGTCAAAAACTGAAAAACGACAAAAATGGAGATACAAGGTTTTCTTCCAGCAGCAGCGACGTTTAGAAAGACTACACAATAGACTAAATATATTTATTATGAAGTGGCAGCTGACTTTGAGGTCTGGATCCATCCAATATAAACATTATAAAGGTTCTTATTTGCGAGTTCAACAAGCAGCTCCTCTGTCTCTGCGGTCTGCTAAACATGCAGCGTGCATAAACAGGTCTTCGCCCTATTTTCTCTCTCCTGACTGTTTCATTGACTGTTGCCAGAAACATGGGTTGAGCTACGCCAGAAGGGCGCTGGTCAATCCAGAGCTAGATTGGAAGGCTAAAGATTGATTTGTTTCCCTTTTCACACTACCAGATCATCTGAACTGCCCGATGCTTCTGAAGAGGAAAACTGGGGTTATAATCAGGCTAAAAATCATGTAGTGTAGGCCCAGCTTAATCGCTCATCACTGTTTTTACTAAAAAGTACAAGATGAAATATACTATGTATTTACTATTGTATAAATCATTTTCTTTATTTATACTTTCATTTATATTCCAGTAAATTACCACTACCGTAGCCATAGTCACAGTGAAATAGAGATTTTTAGAACTTCTTCATAGTTTTCAGACAGTCCTCGTTAACCTGTGAATTTATGGCATGTGCCATAAAGAACCTGTACTTGAATGGCTGACAGTCATAATTGCAAGTGGTAAAAAGTTACCCAAGTTTATAAATTTACCAACCACAACATTGTCTGATACCAGAGATTGTTCTCCAAGTTAGCACTGGTCCACCCATGTGTTTATACAGTCATATGCAAAAGTTTGTGCAAACTTACTCTTAGTTTATAGAAGTGTTTAGTAACAATCTGGACCAACCTGTGGCTCCTGGCAATTTAAGGGCTTCAGTTATTTTCACTTAGAAAATCAAACCATGTTATTTCACCAGAGGTGTTAAAACCTCTGCATACAAATATACATACTGATCATATGATACATTTACCAGTTGCGGGTAAACCAACACAAACGTCTGGCAGTTACAGTGTGACCAGGCTAATAATGTTAGCTGAGGTAACAGATGAATAGCAATTGTCTGTTTAGACTGACTGCCTCTCTCTGTGTCAATTTAAAGCCCCATCACCCACTTTGGATTTGCGATCTCAGTCTGGGTTTAATATAATACAGTAACACTAAGATGCTGAGTGGTGTCACTGACTTTGGTGGCATCCAGTGGGTGCATGGTAGACTTCTTTAACAAATTACCCCAGAGAGCTGGGCGGCTTAGTCATACTTTATGAGTCACGATTTAGCTCGATATCGGTACATTCCCACACTCCTCCCACACATTTTTGTAACGCTGCCATTGTGTTTGTCCTCAGATACTCCTCTTGACTGTGAGGTGTCCGTCTGGTCACCTTGGGGTCTGTGCAAAGGTCAGTGCGGTGAGAAGGGAGTGAGACATCGGACCCGATACATTCATTTACAGCCTGCTAACAACGGTGCTGCCTGCCCTCCGCTGGAGGAGGAGAAAGCCTGTGTCCCTGACAACTGCGTGTGAGGACCTTCTAAATGAGATCTAACAATTTGCCCCCTCAGCGTTATGCAGAGCGCAATGTGGCTTGGACTACAGACGGAAAAGAAGGCTTTAATGTCATCACAATTCCATAATATGACGACTGTTAGCGGTAATCTCCATACCGATATTTCCAAACTGACTAAAGCATTCCATAAAGACTAGTTAGGGCGAGGACTGGTGGCTCATGTGGGGAAGCCAATAAGATCAAAAGAACTACATAATAAGTGGCATACTAAAGCCAAAAATAACATGCCCAAAAAGACTTTTGAAAGTGGTTCCCATAAAAAAAAAATACCTCTAAGAAAAAAAGAGAGACTGGCACGAGAGCCTGCACTGTTTACTCCATAGTGCAATAAATGTCCTCCAGTATAATGTACTGTAAGAAAGCAGCGTCAGCTAGGCTATGCCTTTCCTTTCTTACCAATGCTATGGAAAGTAGCAAAGGTTGCTATGAACTGCTGCCCTGATGAATGACTGACCAGACACAGTCCAGTATCAAATCAAGTAACTAACTCAAATAAAGGCATTAGGGCAAAATAGTTCTTGTCTATAATGTGCTGTATGTGTCGTTAATGCTTGTACATTAATTGCAATACATTGTACATATAAGCTGTAAATATGAACAAATAAACTGTTTCCTGTCAACATGGGTGTTGTTGATTTTTTTGTTGTTTGTTTTGTTGGCAAAAAATGTAGTTTACACAAATTACCTCAAAAGACAAAACATGTTTTGTGATCGAGGTTTATAGAGCTAACAAGCAAAGGAGGTTTATACCCCAAATATCACATCTATTTTTACTTAAAATAAAATGAATGAATAATAACTAATTAATTGAACATGATGCTATTTGTGCATTCCCCAAAAACTTTAGCATAGCACGGCAATGAAATGTTATAAATGCATCTGTATTACTTGTCATTGATGTTCGCAACAAACCGCTAATACAGACACTGTAATAGGGCGACGACTAACGGCTATTTTCATAATCGATTAGTTGATCCATTACAACTTCCATTAATCAGTTAATTGGGAAACAAAAACCTGCAGTTATTAGTCTGGCAAAAATATTTCATTCAGCAAATTAACGCTTCAAAATCCCAGGCTTATTACAAACCAAGGCTTATTATTCGGTAACTACAGGGACATCAGTGCAAACTGACTGAGATATTCTTAGGTTATAGAAGTTTGTAATAAAAGTAGGCCCTGGCCATTTAAGGTGTTAAAATACAGGTATTATTCTTCCATAAAACACCCGTTTTAAGTTCTAATTCATATTTTCAAAAGTGCCTCTTATCAATATCACAGCAACAGATTTTCTATGACAAAACTTCACTTTTACATCATCTAAAAAGACTTAGAAAGACTTAGAGTCATCAGGGCTGCTTGTACGCTTATGCAAAAAGATTAGCTCAGATGCTTTTTAGTGTTTTCTCCAGGTTTTAGCCTCCTGTCCATATGAAAACAGAGCTTTAGGTCACCAAAGTTTTCCAGATTCTATTTTGAGTATTTGGATTAATGAAAAACGCATATATTTTAAAACAACAACGTTGTTCACATGATCACTGCCGTTTTCTGTGTGAAGAGCAGGGTTTAGGTCTCTGTATCTGACAGGCTGATGACTGGACTGTTCCTGAGTGATCTGTAATATAACATTTCCTTACATGATGTTATGAATCACACATAAAAGTATTTAATTTAAAGCAGCCTGTCTTGGACTGCCACGTAAGATTTGTTTGTGTTGCTCCTTTATTATTCCTGCACCTTTCAGAAGAGTTTATAGGAGCTATGTCTTTTTGTAAATAATGTAAAAGTAAAGTATGCATCTGTATTTCCCTCTGTCATAGGATGTAAATGAGACACACAAAAGTTGTCAAGCCAACTAATCGAAAACGTGATTTCTTGGCACAATTTTTTATTATCAATGTTATCGATAATATTGATTCATTGTTGCAGCCCTACACAGTAATGTGCATGACTAACATCGACTAAACCTCGAAACAGTCTGCTGTTTGATGTCTGCTTAAAGCCACAAGAAAGTCATCTGAAAACTATTACTAGCATTGCTGTCTGGATATAATTTGCAGGTTTTCATGTTCTTTTCATCGTCACAAAATATTGAGGATAAATTGTAATTATGGAGATTTGAGCTCGGTCTCTTTATTTGCTAAGGTAATTATTAACAGCCAATCATTTGGTAGCTTTTATGTAAGTGTGTCATTTTTTATAATTGTGTAAATTAACAGCTACAGCTGAACCTTATTTTAGAGGATTAGCTTAAAAAATTGAAACACTATCATTCAAAAGTTTGGAATTTAACAAAATAAACCCCGTCTGATTACAGTTAATTGTATAAAATGATTCTAATATGCTAGCTGTGTGAGCCTTCACAGGTTTCAAACAATTAGAAGGAAACTGAGAATCTGAAAATGAGAAGACAATCACTGTTGTGTGTGTCTAGAATAATGAGCTGTAGGTTACTAAAATGACTGGTAAATCTCACAACAAGAATAAAGTTATAATAAACATTTACAATGCTTTGTGTGTCAATAACGGAGGCCAAATTTCGAGCTAGACAGCTTGACAGAAACTTTAATCATTTCTTATTGTTGCCAGGAATACTTGAAATAATGAGTAAAACATCTACAAATGCCTTTTGGTGTCTAGTTATTCTATTTAATTTTTTTTATAAGTTATTAATGAATATAAAACAACAGCAAATGGCAAGTGATTCTAAACTTGAATGGTGTTTGAGTACTCAGGTTTTTTTGCCATTAAATCACCACCACCTGTGTCAGAGAGCATTAGCCAACACTGATCCCAGCCTCAGATGCTCCACCTACTGAGGTATGGATGCAAAGCTGGTCACAATTATCGGAAATTTGTCAGCTGCACTCTGATTGGCTGTCTGCATATCCATGCACTGTCTAAATCTGTACAATACCTGTTCTGTGATGACTCCTTAGGAGCAAGGATTGGTTGGATAGTTGCTGGACTGAAAAACATTCACAACATTACATCTTTAAAAGGTATGTAACAGTTTCTTTGAGTCATTTAGAAGTTAGCAAGCGAAATTTCCTCATGTTTGCCAGCGCATACTAAGTTTGTTTTGCTGTAGGCCCATTTTGGGAATAGCCCACCTCTATACATCACTCAGAAACAACAGTGCAGTTGGTTATTTTGTAAGTGAGTCAAACGACCCCTTTCCTGGGCTCCCAAGTGGCAGAACGAACATTATCAGGAGATCGAGGGTTTGATCCCTGGTGATGCTATGGCCGTCCGTGGCTGGGAGCCCAGGACAACACAATTGACCTCGCTCTCTCTGGGCGTGTAGCATGGCCCCCTGTCTCCCCCCCATCACCCAGTGCAATGCTGGCCAGCGCAGGTATTTGTTAGCTTTCGCCCTCCTAGCACTGGTGGTATCAGGTGATTGGGGGTCCTAATTAGTGGGTGGAACTGGATACTTTTACATTGGGGAGAAAATTGGGGAAAAAATAAAGAAACAAACAAGAAAAAAACAACCATTTCCTGTTAAAGTAGGCGATTCTTAAGCAACAAGAGAAAGAGCATTATAAACCATATAGAGCATTATAAACTAGCTGCATTAGCCCAAGCTAAAGAACCAAACATACATTGGCCATTTGACTACATTTTGGATAAGAAGCAAATTTGATAAAGTTGAATTTTTGCCAAATTGTTTATTTAATAGCTTCTATCTGCGTCTAGTCAATTTCACTGATTCCTGATCAGCAATCACCACTAAAAACTTCAGGTTTTTTGTTATCATATATATCATCATTCTATAACTCATCACTGAAACAAAAGTGTAATTCGCCTAGCAGTCAGCAAGTTACACAGGGGCCTTTATGAGGCAGAACAACTAATAGGTTAACTATTTAGGTTTCTTTATCAACGCAGTTGAGCCCTTGCTGTAGTCTTATCGCTCTCTTTTCTCTCAAGTTTGTTTGAGCACAGAGAAACACACAAAAAAATCACAGGTGGACATTTCACACGCTGAACTCACCTACAGCTCCCACAGATCTCCATCTTGACCATTTCACTGCATTCTTGTTTTGTATCCTTTTCACTTTAGACATTATATCTCAAGTTATCATGATGAATTCACGCTGGACTTACCTCTTGATTGCATGCTTTGGGAGTCTGGCATCTGCAATGTACTTTGATTTGGTGCAACAGAAGGAAAAGTGCATCATTGAGGAGATTCCAGAGGACACTCTTGTCACAGGTGAAGCAAGCATGCTACGTTCAATATCTACCAGTTCTACCTATTTTAGATATTCTGTAATTTAGTTGTATGCTCAGACTAGAATGTTGCTGTAAATGTTTAAGGTTGCATCTATTTACAGTATAAGCAACGTAAATGTAGCATTAAAATTGTTCACATTCATTATGAAGCTACCTAATGACGGTGGTAAAACAAAAGCTACTGAGTTTTCTCTTCCCTTCAGGTTATTTCTTTTTAGAGCACTGGGATGAAAAAAAGCAAGACAACACTCCACACCTTGGCTTAACTGTCACTGTCAAAGACCCTAACCATGAGGTTGGAGAAACAGATCACACCATATTAATTACACAGTGTACACTTTAGAATCATTTCCGCTACCTGACCGCATACAAGAACCATTGAACGTCTTCTATTGTACGCAGGTACTGCTGATGAAACGTTTTGGTAGATATGGAAAATTTACTTTCACATCTCATGCTTCTGGTCAGCATTTCATCTGCGCGAAATCAAACTCTACCAGATTCTCCGTGTTTGCAGGCGAACGGCTGGTGAGTTAAGGCCTTATAAGGGCTTATAATTTAAGGTGGATTATACATAAATGACTTATTTATTAAAGTCTGTCATGGAGAGTTTGCCTATGGATGTTATGAACCAGAGTGTGTTTAAATGCAAAGGTGGACATTTTTAATTCTTAAGCGTCTTTTTTGTTAACCCTTGTGTGGTGTTGGGGTCTGTGGGACCCGTTTTGAATGTTTACCAAAAAGAAAAAAATACTTTTTCTTTTAATATTTATTATTATTTCAACCTTAGATTCTTGGCCTTTGTTCATTTTCTGTGAAGAACATATAAAATAACCCATTTACATTACACATGTGGTGTTGGGTGAACCTGCAGGGAATAAAAGTGTGGAGGTGCTGTGTCCTTCACTCTGTTCTCCCTCCTACATGGCCTGCTGTTAGTGTGTGTGTGTCTGTGTATGTATGTGTTTGTATATCGCTGCTGTCGGAAGAAAACCTTGCATCTCCATTTTTGTTGTTTTTCAGTTTTTGACATAAATTAAAAATGCCTGTTGCTCTTTACATTGTGTGTAAATTTCATGAGGAATGGACTAAAAGAAACGACCCAAAATGACTTGGTAAAAAGTCTGGTTCCATTGACTTACATTAAAACGTAAAGTAGGTTTTTTCCTTCTCCTGTAAAGTTACCATTTTGCAGATACGAGGTTTTCTTCCAACAACAGCAGTGTGTGTGTGTATGTGTTTGTATATGTGTGTGTGTGTGTGTGTGTGAGGGTGGACAACATGGACAGGCTGCTGACTGGCTACAGCTGCTAAAGGAGAACGCTACGCTGACCACTTGTGATATTTTAAACATCTGGCATTTTTACATAAATTGTTATGACTGTATTGATTTAAAAAAAAAAAAACAATAATACGGTCTGTCAGACCCACTGAGTAACAACAACATCAACACCACACAAGGGTTAATTTTAAACAGGATGTGTTTGAATTCATGACATAATTCCTGATTTTTAATTAAAACACTGAAGCTATTTGCCTTGCAGGACGAGTTCCTTTGAAATGCTTGCACTTGCCCCTGTGATATTCTGTGTACTGAACAAATGACTGAAACTTTCAAATGTCAGACTTCAGTTTGAACTAGTTCCCTTTCTGTTAAAGCACTGATGTAACGTTCCATTTCAATTCTGAATCTACATGATCAGCCAATGCATCGGCACAGTAACAAAACACGTTACCTTTACTCCTGATGTGCAGAAGGTGCACATGGATGTCCAGATGGGAGAGCATGTGATTGATCCCAGCGCTGAAAAGGCAAAAGACACAGTCAAGACAATGGAATACAAAATAAGGCACCTCATTGACCAGATCCAATACATTAGCAAGCAGCAAGACTTCCAGAGGGTGAGGAATCAGTTCAAACCAGAAAGCGTTTAGGAATTACTTGCTTGACCTCAGACAAAAATGAGTGTACTTCTGACCATGTTTTACAAAAGTGTACTGTCTTTAAAGGGCAATTCCACCGATTTTTCAAAATGTCTGCATAATTCAGTTTTAGAGATATAAGCAAAGTCATTCACAGTGGTGAGATATGCAATAGATCATTTGTAGAGAAAGTTAGAGACTTTATAGTGGTGGTGATAGGAACCAGAGGTCACCATATCTACAACACAAATATAGCCATTGTATTTACTATCCAAAACCACCAGTGAACCTAAATGTACCTTCTAAGTTTCATATGTAATGATGAAGATGGTAAAATAGTGGTAAATCTGAGTAAATCTGAAAAAAAAATCTTTGGGGACTATTTGCCTGAGAACAATCTTGATGTATCCCTCCACCATAAATAGATTAAAATAAATTGATTACAATACGTTTTAGGCCAAAACTTCATCACAAAACTATCATAAAATAATGCCTCAGACATCAGGATGAGAATTCCTAACCATTTCGTGTAATAACTTCCTGTGAGGGAGCTTTTATAGGTGGACGTCTGGTTCCTATCACCACCACCGTGAACAATTCTGACACTGTTTCACACCAAACCACTCTGAATGACTTTGTTTACATCCTTACCATTTAATAATGCAAAATTTTGAGAAACTGGTTCAGCTTTAAGTAATTATTGAGTATTTAAGTGCAATTTGTAACAGTTTATTGTGCTGTTACTTGCAGGATCGTGAGGAAACCTTTCGTCAGATGAGTGAAGAAACAAATGGAAACGTTTTGTGGTGGGCAATTATACAGACCTTGATACTGCTCACCGTTGGAGTCTGGCAAATGAGAAGCTTGAAAAACTTTCTAATTGAAAAGAAATTGGTATAATAACTCAAGCTAACATGTCATGTAAAATGAGCATATTAGCCTACCTGATATTACCAACTTCAAGTTAGTCAGCCTTGTTACACTAATAAATATGTGTATAATTATGTTTTGATGTATTACTTGACTGATATAATAAAGTGCTGTTACTGTTCATAAGTTGTCCGATTTTGTACCTCAGCTTTAAAGAGGATCTTCACAGATTTTTCAAACATTCTTCATAATTAAATGGTTCAGATGCACTCAAAGTCATTCAGAGTGGTTCGGTGTAAAATGCTCCGTTATAGAGAAACTTAGAGTCATTATTGTTCACAGTGGTGGTGATAGGAACCAGACGTCCACCTCTGAAAGCTCCCTCACAGAAGGTTATTCCATGAATTGCTATACACTGCCTGATGTCTAACACATTGTTTTATGATGGTTTTGTGATAAGGTTGTGGCTTAAAATGTATTTGAATCAATTTATTTTAATCCATTGATGGCAGAGGGGTACATGCAGGGCATTATATAGTCTTATTTTGACCCCAAAGAAGAATTATTTACAGTTTATTACTATTTTGCCATCATTAGCATTACATATAACTCAGCAGGCACATGTAGGTTCACTGTGGCTTTGGATAGCAAAGAAAATGTCTATATTTGTGTTTTAGTCAAGGTGACCCCTGGTTCCTATCACCACCACTGTAGAGAAATGTGAGTCTGTAGGTTTCTTTACGATAAGCCATTTCACGTCAAACCTCTTTGAATGACTTTGTTTACATCTCAGTAAACAAAGTTTTCCAGAAATTTTAAAAAATGGTGGAATTCCCCTTTATCCCCTACTGGGCCATAGATATACATACCCAGTGCCGCGTTGTCTGTTGTTTTCTATCTGAGGTCTGCGCGTCCGCCATGTTGGAGAGGTCAAGATCCGCTTGTGAACAAAATCACTTGTACTGAGAGACGAAGAGTCTCAGGATTAAATCAGCCACAACTTCCTTATTACTCAACCGGTTTTCACCACGTTTGTTTTGTTATAATCCTCATAGATTAATCTAGACTGCACTGACTGTTCTCAGTAGCTTTTATTACTTTAATAACTGATCGTGATGATTAGCCGTCCGGACCAGCAGGAAAGTATTCAGTCTGCACCTGACGTTAAAAACCGACTTTAGCGCGAGTTCCGGTAGAAACATAATCACATACACATCAGCAAATCGACCAATGTGCGAATCACTTCTAATATTAATTCACATAGAAAAGAAAGTAAACCCCCCAAAACACAGTGAGAGGGACGAAGTTGAAGTTGGCTCTCTTATTCGCCAGCTTCTTGTTCAAGTTTTCCTGTTCCGCCTTAAATGGTGCAGCAGTCGCTCTCTGGTGCCTGAAGCTGCACCATTTAGGTTAAGGTGGAATGGGAAAAGCGGAAAGTTGGAAATTCAAACAAGAAGCTAACTTTATATCCGTGTAAGGTGCCAACGTTAATCTATTAAAATATCTACACTGATGAAGGAATGCTATAATTTACCCAGCTACAAAGCTTTAACCATCACTGTAAATACATAACTTCTAAATAAAGTTAAGACCCCCTGAATGGACTACTAAATGAAATAAGCTTAATATAAAACCAGAGGAAAAACAATCACATCAACAGGTTCTCTGTGCCTCACCAACCACACGGCCATATATACACATAAACACCACACAAACAATACGCATCACACAAACATGAGTGTGGATCGCTGCGTTCCCTCCGTTATATAATCCTATCCCGTTTTCTGAGAGCAATATTCCTGAAATAGTGTAATTTTGGACAGTATCTTTCTTAAACTGCCGCTCTGTAATGGTACTGAATGCAGTCCCGCAGCGATGTTGACCTCCCTAAAATGGCGGCGCCGTTGACGTGCCTGACGGGACCCAACGCGTCATCTAGGTATGTATCTACGTACTGGACAGTTAGTCTGCTTTCCCGCGCATCGCTAAATAGCAGCCAACGTCGCTACGAAGAAAATCGAAGCAGCGCCCTCTCGCGATAACTAACGATAACTAGCGCAGCCCTGCTAGTTTGCAGAAGTAGCCGAAAGATAAACAAATCAACAACTGCCTAAATCTGCAGAACAGACAGCCGGCATATTTACGCTGTTTCTGAGAGTTGTTTAAACACTTTATTCAGCCATTATTCAGCGAATTTCCTCGTCTTCATAAACCACGAGCTAGCCGGCTGGCTAAGCTAACAGCCCACAGCCAGAGCGGAGGAGGCTAACTAGCTAAAAAATTAGCTTTCCACCTTTTACTTGCTGCTTGTGGGACGACGTGGGTGAGTTGAGGCTTTTTGGCTAACTAGATAACGTTAGCTAAAGTATTAGGCCTTAAGAATATGTACTTATTTTCCATTTATCCGTTTACCAAGAAAATATTATCATACTGTGCTTTGTGTGCACCTTTAACTGTCAGAATAAGCTTCAGTCTTCAGGCAGTGTTTATTGTCTAGTTTATTGTCTTCAGACTGAACTCTTACCCTGTTTTGTAAAACGTCTAAAACCACACAGAATATGTCCAGTTGGATATGCTGTAACTCGTGCTTTAAGTCTCCAGGACCTGACCGCCAACTGGCCGTGACAAATTGTGGTCATATCATCTGCAACGTGTGCTTCCAAAAAGGTATTTTTTTGTTGTTGGTTTGTTTTGCTTTTTGCTTTTCTTTTTCCAGAGGTCAACTTGGCTTATTCAGCACTGTGCAAATGTTTTAGGCCAGGCGTGTCTGCAGGGTTTCAGTCCAAACAAGCAGGAGCACATCTGATTCTGCTTGTTTAATTAGTTGGTCTCGGTCTTCAAACAAGTGAAATCAGTGTGGTTTGACCACCCTGGCCCTTCGCAGATAAGACTGGACACCGGTCCATGGCCTAATACGTCTTAAAAAGAAATGTAAAGCTGGTTATCTAGCCAGTGAGTGTTGATGGGTTGTTTAGAAAACATATTTTAATCTAATTCTTCATTAAACTAAATTAAGTGTGTTGTTGATGGAGTTTAAGATGGATGGATGGATGGATGGATAGATAGATAGAAACTTTATTGATCCCGAAGGAAATTTAGCAGCCAGTAGCAGTCACGCAACACAGGACAGTAATAATAATAAGGGTGAAACAATATAAAAAAAGGAATAAATGCAAAAAACCTATCTACAGGCATATATTCAAATAGAAATATACAAAAATCTGCAATAAGATCTATAACCTGAGATAAAAAAGGCAGTGCAGTAACAGCATATAATGACAATACTGAATAAATATGTGCATATATTGGTACTGAAATAAAGTGTCTAGGTGTGGAGTGTCCAGATGTGCAAGATGTAACAAATCCATGAAATGGTTGGAGTGCATGGAGAACCAAACCTCCAGAACCAAACCTGTTCTTCTAACTGTACTTCAGACCAAAATATTAATTGCTTTTTTGAGACATTCTTTTTCCTTTGTACTGTTTTATGTTTATTATTTTAATGTTATGTAATGTTTTACATGTGAAAACATCTAACTAGTAAGATCAGTAGTTGTGAAACGTTTTTATGGTTACACACCTAAATCTTCAAGGGTGCTTTAGTAGAGGCACTGGTTCTATATTGAACCATTTCATGCTTAAATGGTTCTTTGCCTGGTGATATCATTCTTCAGATTGATGGAGAACATGTTGTAAATGGTTCTGTACCTAAAAATGGTTCTCTATAGCACTAAAAAGAGTTCTTCTATTGTCACAAGTTTGACATTGTAACAATAGCAGAACACTTTTTAGTTCTATTTTTACAAAGGTTCTGTGTAGAACCATATACAACACATTCTCCATCAATCTAAAGAACCATTTCACCATGCAAAGAACCATTTAAACGTGCAAATGGCTCTGCATGCACTCTTAAAAGAGAGAGCTCTTCAGGGGTTCTTTAGTAAAGACAGTGGTTCTATATAGAACCATGAGCACCCAAAGAACCGTTGGCATGCTTAAATGGTTCTTTGCATGGTGAAATGGTTCTTCAGATTGATAGAAAATGCATTGTATATGGTTCTATATAGCACCGAAAAGAGTTCTTCTATTGTCACAAGTTTGACATTGTAACAGTAGCAGAACCCTTTTTAGTTCTGTTTTCAAAAAGGTTCTGATTGATAGAAAATGTGTTGTGTATGGTTCTGTATAGCACCGAAAAGGATTCTGCTATTGTTACGATTTAAAGCTTGTAACAATAGAAGAACCTTATTGAACCATTATAGGACCACTGTCTTTACTAAGAACCCTTGAAGAACCATCTTATTAAGAGTGTAGGACTCATGTTTCTAAATAGAACCAATGCCTTTAACCCAGAACCTTTGAAGAACCTTTAAGTGTGTACCCAAGACTTGTACACAGAACTTTATGCAATGTACCATTGGACAAATTCTGGATATGAATGATCACACCTTGTTCTCGGTTCACGTGTTTTTGGTTTTGGGCATAAATCTGAGTTTTATCAAATAAGTTTGTGTGTTTACGTTCCACATGACTTTAGCTGCATATTTGCTTTATAAGATTAGAGCTTACATTCATGGAAAAATCTATCTTCCTTTTTTATGGAATGGGAGCTCATCAAATGTTAGAATATTCCGCCATCTAGTGGTCGTTATGTATGTTTACAGAGTGTCACTAAATGGCCTCCTTGTGTTGTTTGGTTGGGCATAACTTTTAGGAAAAGAAGGCGAGTGTCTGATCTGCAAAGCAAAATGCCAACTGTCTCCACTCTCAGACAAAGTAAGAGGCATCAGACGTTTTAATTCTTGTTGATTTATCACACTTAAGGCTACAACATATGATAAAGCTTTTTATACTCCTTGTTTCTACGCTCATTGTCCATTTTATCAGCTCCACTTACTATATAGGTGCACTTTGTAGTTCTACAGTTACAGACTGTAGTCCATCTGTTTCTCTGATACTTTGTTAGCCCCCTTTTACCTTGTTCTTCAGTGGTCAGGACCCCCATGGACCCTCACAGAGCAGGTACTATTTGGGTGGTGGATCATTCTCAGCACTGCAGTAACACTGACGTGGTGGTGGTGTGTTAGTGTGTGTTGCGCTGGTCTGAGTGGATCAGACACAGCAGTGCTGCTGGAGTTTTTAAAACACCTCAGTGTCACTGCTGGACTGAGAATAGTCCACCAACCAAAAACATCCAGCCAACAGCGTCCTGTGGGCAGCGTCCTGTGACCACTGATGAAGGACTAGAGGATGACCAACACAAACTGTGCAGCAGCAGATGAGCTATCGTCTCTCACTTTACATCTACAAGGTGGACTGACAAGGTAGGAGTGTCCAATAGAGTGGACAGTGAGTGGACACAGTGTTTAAAAACTCCAGCAGCACTGCTGTGTCTGATCCACTCACACCAGCACAACACACACTAACACACCACCACCACGTCAGTGTTACTGCAGTGCTGAGAATGATCCACCACCCAAATAGTACCTGCTCTGTGAGGGTCCATGGGGGTCCTGACCACTGAAGAACAGGGTAAAAGGGGGCTAACAAAGTATCAGAGAAACAGATGGACTACAGTCTGTAACTGTAGAACTACAAAGTGCACCTATATAGTAAGTGGAGCTGATAAAATGGACAATGAGTGTAGAAACAAGGAGGTGGCCATAATGTTATGCCTGATCGGTGTATGTCTCATTTTTTAGAGCAGCTCAGAGGTCAAGGCACTCTTCTCGGATATCAACATAATTGCAGCCAAGTACCTCTCAGAGATTAACAAGGTGATGTTTATAGTGGTTATGATATGCCTGTTTAACCTGAAGTCTTTCCACTGTAATACTCACAGTCTGACCCAATAACAGTTACTATTTTAAATAAAACACATTGTTCCCCCTGTTTAGGTCTTCCAGTTCCAGGCAAGACACCAGAAAAGGTTACTAAACCACTATCAACAAAAGGCAAGAGTCACTTTCATGAGCCAAATCATTGTAATATGTATGTTTTGCTTATAAATTATATTATTACATATTATTATATGTGTTATAAATTAGAAGTATGTCAGAAAATTCCTTTTTCTTTCATAGAGTGAAAAAATGAAGGAGACTGTGATCAAAATGCAAGAAGAGATGCAACAAATGTCAAAGTAAGATTTTCACAAGACGTTTCATGACTTCGGAATGAATTTCATGAAATTATGCACTGTTTCCTATTTAAATGTTTTGCCTATTGATTTTGTGTAGAAAAATTACAGAGCAGAATGCCTACATATCAAAGTTGGAAATAACTCTTCAGCATCAAAGGTATTTTCAACATAATGATAGTTAGAGAACTTAGATACTTGTACTAATATTGTGGGAGAAAAATGGTTTATTTGAGGTTATAGTAGTTTACTAGAGGTTTTGATTTGCAGTTCATTCATACAGGAATAAAGTGATCATTTGAGTTGCATAATTTTGCAGAAAAGCTTTCAGAGAACACAAACCTCCTCACAGCATGTGCTTTTGTAACTTGCACTTCTTCGCCAGTTCCAGATTGGCCTCACAGTCTAACAGGGATGTTCATGCATCGGCTAATTTCAAACCAGGTAAAGGTCGTACAGTGAGGGGAAAGTATTCAGAACATTTTCTTTGCTCTTATTTAACGTACTTTCAGTGCATCTGTCCACTTCAGATTTACACACAATGCATTTTCAGTTTGTACTCAGATATCAATAAAAACAGTGTGTTCATAAGTATAGACAAAGATATTTTAGACAATGAAATTGATGGGTGGTGGAGAACATGTTGTATACGGTTCTATACGGAACGTTTTAAAAAATGGTTCTATGTAGCACCAAAAACAGTTCTTCTATTGTCACAAGTTTGACATTGTAACAATAGCAGAACCCATTTTAGTTCTGTTTTCAAAAAGGTTCTGTGTAGAACCATATACAGCACATTCTCCATCAGTCTAAAGAACCGTTTCACCATGCAAAGAACCATTTAACCTTTTAAACTTCTTGAGACCACTGGTGGTTCCTAAACGCACTCTGTCATAATCTTCATAACTTTCATATTTCATAAGCTGCATTCTAAAGGTGGGAGTCATATGAGAGCTGTAACTGTCTTCTTTCCAGTCAAATAGATGGGTGATGTAATTTTAAACCCTTATAATAAAAGACCATTTTTTTTTCTACTGAAAGTCGACCCATTTTTCCACAAATCTGGGCTATAAACTATAAACAGATGGCGTCTCTTCAGTGATCTGCTCTGTAAAAATTATTTTAATAAAAAAATACAAAGAGCGTCTAAGATTTTTGGCTTTCAGCAGTGAACTGTAAGGATGTAGCAATATGTGTGATCATAAAACACATGTTCTGTTAATTTGAGGGGAACTTAAATAAAAATAAATAAATAAAATAAAAATTGACATTTATTTCATGCAGTTACTGAATGATTTGCCTTATGCTTTGGTCATGTAAATTCAGATGGACAAACCAAAATATACCCACGAGCAAAAGAGGTTACACATGCAAAGGGCTCTACATACACTCTTAAAAGATGTGGTTCTTCAGGGGTTCTTTAGTAAAGACATTGGTTCTGTATAAAACCATGAACACCCAAAGAACCGTTTGCATGCTTAAATGGTTCTTTGCATGGTGAAATGGTTCTTCAGATTGATAGAAAATTGTATGTGGTTCTGTATAGCACCGAAGAGGATTCTGCTGTTGTTATAATTTCAAGCTTGTAACAATAGAAGAACCTTATTGATTATTGTCTTTACTAAGAACTCTTGAAGAACCATCTTTTTAAGAATGTAGGACTCATGGTTCTATATAGAACCAATGCCTTTAATCCAGAACCCTTAAAGAATCTTTGCACATTAATAACGTTAATACATTAGTACTGCAAAATCACTGTGGGCAGTTACAGCTTAAAATGTTTATGATAAGAAGAAAGCTGTTCACATTTTGCAGCACTGTGGCTCAGTTTTGGCCCATTCCACTTGGAAAACCGTCTTCAGTTCCCCAAGATTGCGAGAGTTCCTCTGATGGACTTGCAATTTCCAAGTTCTCCATAAATTTCAAAATGAAAGTCAGGAGGTTGGCTGGCAGTGTAATTCCCCAGGACTGTTTCCAGAGAAGAAGCCCCACATCAGGATGCTCCCACCTTTATATTTCACTGTTGGTATTGTGTTCTTAGGATCACACATACAACTGTTCTTACTCTAGACAGAGCAGAACTATTGCCAGAGTTCTGTTTTTGATTTGTCTGAACGCTTGTGTGCAAATTTTAGATGTGCATCTCTTTTTCATAGCGTGTAAGAACAGAGATAACTGCAGTGTCGTCCTTTGCTTATTGTTCTCTGCGTAACTTCTGTTCCTGCTGCTTTCAGGTCGTTTCTCAGGTCGTCAGCCTGACTCTTTGAGTGACTGCTCATGAAAAGCATTTACATGCACTCAATAATCCGATCATAATCAAATTTCTGCCGTTATCCGTTTATTGAAATTGTCATGTAAACACTATACTCCGATCTAGAAATCCGATTAAGAAATCCAGTAAAGAGAGCTGGATTTTAGCTCAGTAGTCAGATTTCTTGGTGCATGTAAACTCGTACTCTGATTTCTTTCGGATTTCTCAGTATCCACATGTGCGGAACAGAGGACAGTACCAAAAACAAGCGAGCAACGTTGCCACGAGACGCAACTAAGCACTTTTGGAGCGGCACTGAAACCAAACACGAAATATAGGATTTAAATATTCTTCATCTCCTAGATGATGTATGTTCATATTTTCAAGTGGCGCAATGTTTAAACAAAAGCCATGAAGTTTTAGTTTTACGTTACGTTTGTCACGTCGTCTTCTGTGAGTTTATCGGCTGGTTGCAAAGCAGAAATCTGATTACTGCCTGACTCATGTAGACCTGGAGTTTCCCCATTATGTGATCACTCAACTGCATGTAAACACTTTGTTTGGATTACTGACAAAATCTGATTTTCTGCAGTTATTGGATTATTGAGTGCATGTAAACGCACTCACTGATATATATGTATATAAACATATATATGTATGTATGTATGTGTGTTTTATATTAATGAGTACAAAGTCAAAATGCACTTTGTGTGAATTGGAAGTGGATATATGCACTGGAGCCATATCAAATAACAAAAACAAAATTGCCTGAATACTAGAATACCCCATGGTAGTGTATATACACACTATGGTCTTTACTTTCTTAAAACATTTTAGTAGTACTGGATCAGAAACCATAAAAACAGTCTTCTGATGATCACTGTGTTCTGATGAGTTGTGGAGGAGTAGGAGAGTGAAGGGCCTCCTGTAGCTTATCAGGTCTGACAGGTCTTGCTAAAAAGTGTCAAGAGAAGCACTTTGTTACCTGTAGAATGTCAGACTGAAAATACGGAGTAAAAGAAAGTGAAGGCTTGCAAGATTCAGCATTATTCTCTGCAATAATTAGAGTAGGAGTAATATATGTATAACAGAAGAGGGAGCTGCTGAGTCATTGATGACATTGTAGCCATTTGACAGAAAAACTTTTGTATAGTTATTTAGTAAATCAAGCCTTGACTAATAGATAATTTTTTTTTATTAATTGATCTTTTCCACTCCATCTACACAAGTGTCCTCAGGGGTGAAAATCCCCTATTCCTCTCCAGTTTCTCTGTCCCACCATTTATCCACCTCAAGCCTGTGAGTACCATGATCTGTATCCTTATTCATACTTTTTTTGTGCATGAACTCTTTTACTATGCAGTCTTTTATTGTGTATGTTTTTTTCTTTTTTGCTGTGATGTTATCCTCATAAAAAGATAGGGCAGCTATTATAAAAGACAACCTCCCTGCTTAAATTTAGAAACAAACTGGATCATTTACAATTCTAAGAATATTTGTTCTTGCCTTCAAAATGGAATCAGTGTCGTTAAATGTTACGTGTTGTAATGTGTTCCCCAAATAGTCAACAGTCGCCCCCCTCTACATTCCCCTAGCCCCAGTCCGCTTGGGCTGAATGACCGTAAATGGTTGACATATGGGGACTGTGGCACATTGTTTGCTTTAGCATTAGCATAGAGAATGGGGGTTGTCTCCAGTGCTTTCCTCTGTCTCGCTGTAGAGCCTTCTGCTCCAGAGCTGCTATCACAACAGTTCTGCGCTGCGAGGCAGAAAGGTGATCCTGTCCATGTAAACTCGGCGTATCCTGCCTCCATTCATCATAGTCCGTGATTAGTCTATAGTTGTTTGGATAAGCTTAGCTCTTATGGAGTAGGCGCCCACCACAGAGCTACAGTGGAGCAGGGATGATGGTATAATGGTCTGGATGGCTTTTAGATGTCTGGCTTGGCTGCTTTGACACACCGCCTACTGTCATGTCACGTGATAATGATAAAGAGTAACTTGCGCAGACTGTGATTTGACGAAGGATCCCATTCGATTTTAGTTTGATATAACAGTGAACCAGCTAGGGGGCACTGCCGAATCGTTTTTGATATCGGTTGTGAACAGCAAGGAAAAACACAAGAAGTGATGAAGTGGCCTGAACTGTTTGTGCTGTGCAACCACTCCCAATCACCTGTGACAGCTATGTGATTATTCTTTATTAGGACTGAAAACATGGAGGTTGACAGCAGGGGGTTTTCCCGTAAAGTAAGTTTACGCTTCAGTTTTAATCTGATTAAGTCGAAGGCGTTTATTTTTAGTCACTGTGAATGAACCATGTCGTCATTGTTTATCTACATTTCCAGAGTATTTGTACATTATTAGTCAGCCTACCTCTTAGTGGATTATCATTAGTAGGTCTTATGTGTTGCCACAATCAAGTAACCCATTAATAGCCAATGTGTTAATTTTTTTTCTGTCACTTACAGCCTGAAATTTCTGGAAGCGTGTCAAGACTTTGTGTCATCAGCCCTCCACAAGATGGCCGGATAGGTTAGTGAACAGAGGTCAAGTTTTTCATTTCTTTCTTATGCATAGATACTGGGGCTGAAAGATTAATCGTTTTTAAATCGCAATTGAAGAGAGTGCAATTTTCAAATCACAAGAGCAGCAATTTTTTTGTAGCCTACACTCTTAAAAAAGATGGTTCCTCAAGGAAAAGGTTGGTTCTTTAGTAAAGACAGTCATTCTATGCAGAACCATGAACACTCTAAGATCCATTTGCATGCTTAGAGGGTTCTATGCATGATGAGATTGTTCTTCAGATTGATGGAAAAAGTGTTGTATATGGGTCTATATAGCACCAAAATGGGTTCTGCGATTGTTATGGTGTCAAAGCTTGTAACAGTAGAAGAACCTTTTTGGTGCTATATAGAACCGCATACAAACACCTCCATGCAAAGAACACTATAAGCATGCAAATGGATCTTAGAGTGTTCATGGTTCTATATATATTAAAGAACCCTTGAAGAACCATCTTTTTAGGTTTGTACATTGTGAAAAATGTTGTCTTAAGTTTTCAGAGTGGAAATTGAACCTAATAACACAGAGCTTGTGAAATGCCTGTAGATTAAATAGACCAGTCAGAGGCAACCAAACCTCCATGTGTTGTGACATCACAACCACGACTTACTGGCAGTTTGGCCATTCAGGGGTTCAGCCAAAAAAGCTGGATATTCTGGTCTTCTTGGCCAAAGAAATCAAGCCTGAATCTCAATTCATAAAAATAATCGCAATATAAGTTGGAAAAAAATCACAATTAGATATTTTCCCCAAATCGTTCAGCCCTAATAGATACATGGATTTTCTTTCATATTCGTTTAGTGTCATCAGTGGTGAATTTTCACAGCAATTTAGCAGACATTTCTTGAGGTTCGCCAATTAAGACTGTTTTTGTGTGAAGAATTTACACATATATTGGTTTTGTTTCACCTTCTTGGTAACTGAAATGTAGCACCATTTTTGAAGCATATAAACAACACTTAGTAAGAGCTAGCCAGGCCAAAGTCCAGCCCCCACATGATCGGTTTGGTTTTACACCAGTAGAAACTAAGCTAACCCAAATTCCTCCCATATAAATTCAAGACAGCTCATTTTTTAAACTAATCCGTCACATAAATAAACGTACTATAAATGTCATGCAAATACATTTTATCATGCTGGTATTTGCTGTTCTACTTTATGGGCAAGAATCATTTTGCCAGTGTTTTTCACTAATCCTGTTTATAACAATAATATTTTTATGGTTTCAAATTGAAAAACTTGTTTAGTCCAAACAATGTAGAAAAACTGTATTGAATTAAATGTGTCGGCACAAATTTATCAGGCATTGCATTTGGTTGAGTTGTTCACAGATGGTAGGAGCTCAAAACAAAGTTTACTTTTTCATTTGTTGAAGACGTGTCGGTCGTTTTGAATAGAATATGTATTAATCTTGCTCACATACTTTAGCATAAAAAACACAATGTATTCGGTTGTGCTCTGCTCTCCCTCACTCCAACAAATATGTAGGCCAATGTACAGTACATGTTGTCTGTTATTAGGTACAGTTCCTCACAGAGCAGCAAGCCAGAGCTCTATGGGTAGCCACTCAGTGCGAAGTGCCACTGTCAGGTATTTTATTTGCCCACTTGTTATATCATAAGAACATAACTGAGATATGTGTACATAAAGCAGCATTGAAGCATATCTCCTCTGTTCCTGCCTGCAGTAGAGAATTCTCCAGTAGTCTGAAGGAGCCCATGCTGTCCTCGTCCAATAGTGCGCTTTACCGCAGAGAGTCTCCGTGGGAATCGCCCGTATTTAAACTGGCCCCAGCTTACAAATACCCCTCCACGTCCTCTCTGGGACCTCCGCCATGACATATCATAACATCCATCTTAAAATATCACCAGTCACTATAGAACAAGCGGCCTATTTTCGAATGGCTTCAGTACGAAGCTGCCCTGGAAACACAGCAAGTTGGCCGTATGCAAGAGCAAAAATATGCGTATTTATGCTTATTCTGAACGACTGTAGCCATTTGTAATTTACCCTCTGCTGATGCCGCAGTACTTCCAGATTAACTAGCGCTTTGGGGTATGAAATAATAGCCCCTCTGTGTTGTGCTTATGTCCATAAATGTCTCCGTATTTGCAGTAATCAATCACAGGCCTAGCTGTGAATGTTAATTTTTATGTGCTGTACCGTGATTCACTGTGTGTCAGCTGCACCTGTGAATCTGCTTCGGCAGTACGCGTTTTATTCCCCAAAGTCATAAATACCGTATCACTGAATAGTTTGAAACTGGTTACACATAGACAGCATGGTGTATGACTTATTAAAGTGATTCTAAGACATTTTGGACAAGCTTCTCTGCTTTTAATGTATGTTTCCAAGAAGCTGGAGACACTGTTGTCTAATCAAATCAATATGAATTCTTTTTTTTTCTTTCGTGCATCTAATTACAACAGCTGAAAAATGGGCAAAGTGTAATTCATTTGAGCCAAGTTGGAGAAAAAAAAGGCCCTTGGGTTGGTGAAATTAGGCTGGAGATATGGAAGGACGTAAGAAACGAACTTCAAGCCAAAATGAGTCACCTCAGCAACCCAATCCAACCTGTCCCTGTAAGGCATGTTCAGCCTAAATGAATCAAACCACCGCGTGGAGAGACATGCTAAATGTAATTGTACCATTGCTCTAAATGGCTTGTGTAACATGGCAGATATGACATATTAGAACAACCTCCACAGTCTTTTTTTTTTTTGCGTTTGATCTCTCCACACCCTCGAGGCATGAAAGTCTCTCCTTACCGTGCGCTGTTCTGGCTGTCACAACTGCTCTTAAGATTTACACAGTGGGATGGCAGGCGCTCAAGTGCTGTACTGTATGCAGCCATTATTTTTATGGGGATTGTTTTCGAGACAATACAAAGTACCGTGGGGTACCTGGAGGCGTTTGACATTTCAAGGTACTGGAACTTATTTAGCCCTGCTAGTTTTCCATTGGTAATAAGTGCACCGGGATTGCTTCAGGAAATAGCTTTTTAGGCCAACTCAATACTCTGCTTTGTATTCTACAGCAAAGGGAACGTTCGAAGAGCCAGCCGCACAACCATTGTCACTGGACAAAAGAACAAGGATGTATAGGAGTGTGCGAGATGTGTTCTTGTTTTGTAGGAAACCAAAGGCTGAGGTACAATATCTGAGCCAACAATACAATCCTGGCTTTCTAAAGCGCTTTTTACCAAGTTAGATGTGTAATTTTTTTCAAACTGAAACGGGAAAGCCATTTCTTTTTGGTTGCTTAGGTCAAGTTTGGAGTTAAATCGAGGTTTAGGCTTAAAAAGTCTTATTACATTTACAAACTTACATATACAGTACTGTGCAAGTGTGTTGGACATGTGAGAAAAATATATGTAAGGCAATATATCTAAGCGGTAAGCATTTATTTGTTCAAGTAGAATAAATGCAAATAAACAAAAATGATGATTTTGTATGCACTGGTAAGTTTAATCATTTCTAACCCACTGCTTGAGGAAGTGCAGTATTCACGGTTACCATCCAGTACCTAGTTCAGCAAATCAGTACTTGAATCAGCTGCTGCTGATGGAATTGAACAAATGCATGCAACGACTGGAGTGCAGTGAGAAGTCGGGAACCAAACCTGTTTTCTTCTAACTGCATTCATCTTACCAAGATATTTATTCTTGGAACTTTTCTAAGAACTTTAATAAAACTAAACATTCCTGTTCAGTCTCACTGTTTTCAACTTTATTTTTGTTCGCAAAAACACAGTTACTGCATTATCATTACCACAACAGTCATTTTTGAAGATAAATTTAGACTTTTCCCCAGCTCTTCTTTTCATAATCATTATACTGCTGTTGGACCAAGTATTTTAGAGCAGAATATTTAAACAAATTTATTTTACAAAATATTGAATTTTGCAATCTTATTTTATTACTGCAGTACATCAAACCATTCCCTTTTTTCTGTTTACTTGTGGAACATAACATTGTTTTGGTTTATGTTATCGTTATTAGACTTTATGAGGAAACGTGAACACAACGTTAATGCAAACGTTTTTTTTTTTGTGTATATATATATATATATATATATATATATATACATATGTATATGTATATATATATATATATATATATATATATTATGTATGTATGTGTATATATATATGTGTGTGTATGTATATAATAACTGTTTTTTTGCAAAAACTCATTTCCAAAATGGTAACTTAACAGAAGGAAAAGACATACTTTACTTTAAATGTAAGTCAGTGAAACCAGACATTTTTTCAAGTGATTTTGGGCCGTTTCTTTTGGTCCATTCTTCATGAAATTTACACACAATGTAAAGGGCAACAGACATTTTCAAATTATGTCAAAAACCGAAAATGGAGATACAAGGTTTTCTCCTGATGTGTGTGTGTGTGTGCATGTGTGTATGTGTATATGTGTGTGTGTGTGTGTATATATATAAAAATAGAAAATTCAGTAATGTATATAGAGTAGGTATGTCAAACTGGGGACCTTCTGGGCCAAATTGCTGTGGATATCAGCGCCTACCCTCATCTAACACTCTGAGTTCAGTTGATGAAGACTTTGCTAATTAGCTGATGCGCTGAATCAGGTGTGTTAAATGAGCCAGTGTGCTGAAGTCTGCAGTGTTACGGCCCGTGAGGACCTGACACGTGATATAGAGCTCCAGTTGATTTGCTAAATTGTATGAATACTGTATCTGTGATGATTATGATGCTCAAATATTCATGAACACAATTTGTGCTGTTTTCATTACAATGACAACATGGGTTGTGCTATTACTACATTGAGATACATACATACAGTCTGTTTCTTGGTTCTTTCCTAGCAAACTGTAGTAGGTTCAGTTAGGAAAAAGTATCAAGGGATCAAACAACTGAAAGCATCCCTCTTAAGGCTTGAAGATGACAGCGTAGAAAGATTTAATGGTCTTCTCGTGACTGAAGCAGTCCTGAACATGTTCAGTGATGCTGAGGTCTGGACTCTGGGGTGGCCAGTTCATTGCTCTGGAAACACCAGTGGCTTCTTTGTTTGATTTCTTCTTTTTTTTCTGTCTATTTCCTTTTCTCAGTAACAGTTTCTTGACAGCAGCCCATCCTTTCAGACCGACAGTTTTGAGTTGTCTTCCCACAGTGGAAGGATGGACAGAAAAGCAAGAGTGGAGCTTGATTTCTCAGATCAATCCAAGATGAAAACTTTAAGTAGTGTATATCTGATGGTGACACGTTTGGTGGGCAGCCAGGTTGCTGGGATAAGGGATTAAACAACCAAAATCATTTCTTTTCGAAATTGAAGATGATGCTGTAGGAGGATTTTGACATCTTTTTCATCACAGTGTATTACAAATGCTTTCACTCTCTGCTTAACAATGTCTTTCTGTCTTACCTCTTGGTACGTAAGGTTTGCTCTAGTAATGGCACATCTGGTTGCTGTTTTCCCCTGACGTGGTGGTATACTTCAGTGTGGGGCAGTGTGTGTGTGTGAGTGAGTAGGAGAGAGTGTGTATGTACAATAATCACTTCCCACAATTACTACAACAGGGGGAAAAAAAAAAAACGAACTCTTTGCAGGCAGTTAAATTTCCAGGCTGCTCACCTCGATGGAATGCAAAGGAAACTCACAAAATCCTGCTGGAACCTGGCGATCAGGGAAAGCAGCCTGAAACTGAAACCTGAAGCACTTTAGAAACTTCTGCAGATCAGGCCCTACCATAACGACACTCCAAAGCACATGGAATATGAGCATCTTTCTTTTCCTATGATGAAAAGTAATTCTTAACGATGCAACAAGCTGATCATTTGCATTCAGAAACCTCTAGAGGGAGGTAGAGGAAGAGCTGAGCATGTACTAATGCATATAGCTGAGGTATGGGCATGCACACACACACACCTGGTGCTCATTAGCTGTCCATATGCAGAAAGACGGGCCCATTGTGTTGGTATGGGTTCACCTCTCCGCTGCCTCTGGCTTTGGACTTCAAACTGTAGATTTAAATAACACAAATCTCAAGCAGTCAATATTATATACATCTGAATGGGCCCAGAATAGGCAACTTAATCCAAAAGGCTGACAGAAACAAAATGCCTTCTCAAAAGTTGGCATGGCGGCCCAGTGCGTTTAATGGCACTGCTACAAATCAAGAAGACATGGCCCGGCATTAAGTTACACGTGGCTAACTACAGCTTGACGAGCCGCCCAAATGGCCGTAATTGAATGCAAGGTTACATATGTTTGGCTTATGAAGTTCGCTCAGGCAGTGGAGGAGATTGAACAATGGCTTAATTGTGTTGTACAGATGTACAGGATACATTATGCGGTTCATTAAAAGACATGCAATCGAGTAATTCCACTATTAGGATATAGCTGTTCTTAACAGAGTCAAGGTGAAGCAGATTGAAAGTGAGAGGTAGACTCTGAATGACTGGAGCTTCGGAAGCCAGAAGGCCCAAAATCTTGAGTCTGATGCCATATAAGAGTAAACAAACAGCTGTCCTTATCGCCGCTGTCGGAACAAAACCTCGTCTCTCCATTTTTGTTGTTTTTCAATTTTGACATAGTTATAAAATTCCTTTATTTTGTGTAACTTTTATGATGAATGGACCAAAAGAAACAGCCCGAAATGACTTGGAAAAAAGTCTGGTTCCATTGACTTATATTGAAAGTAAAGTATGTTTTTTCTTTCTCCTGTAATGGTGTTATTTTGGAGATGTGAGGTTTTCTTCCGACAGCAGCGATATACAACAAACAAGGCATAGAACAAAATAGTCTGTGATGTTCTCCCATTCACCGTCCTCCTGTAGCAGAAGGCCTCACCTGCATGCCCTACTCACCCTAGAACGGTGGTGCATGGAAGCTTTACCTAGAACTATTCAGTCTTGATTTTTTTTTTTATGTATTTGTACTGACAGGTCATCATGATAGGCTTCTAGCAGTAATCACTGGTTTTCATGGATTTCTCATTAGCCATGTTTACATGCAGTCTAATAATCCGTTAATAATCCGACTAATAGCTCAGTCGGAATAGAATACGCCCATGTATGCACCTCAGTCAGAATAGACTAGTCCGACTGAGGCCATTCGGAATACAATTTCTATCCGATTGAACGAGGAGGGTAGTCCTATAAATAATCAGTTAAACAGTAGAATAATAGCCATTTAAACGCTTGTATCTGATTATGTTCCCAATCGGAAAGTTTAACCCTCTACTGCACGTGTTATGAGAGCAATCAAAAAAATATATATTCAGTTCACTTTTCTTGCATAAAACAGACCTGATTATTAAATTTCAAAACTTGAAAAAAAAATGTGTGCTGGGCCGTTTCTTTTGGTCCATTCACCATGAAATTTACACATAATATAAAGGGCAACAGGCATTTTAAAATAATGTCAAAAACTGAAAAAACAACAAAAATGACAAGATACAAGGTTTTCTTTCAACAGCAGCGATATGTAAACCACACATGGGTTCACTGGTGGTTCTGGATATTAAATAAAATGGCTATATCTGTGTTGTAGACATCATGACTCCTGGTTCCTATCACCACCACTGTAAAGAAATGTGTGTGGGCAAGTTTCTCTACAATGAACCACCTCGACTCAAACCACTCTGAATGACTTTGTTTGCATCTGAAGAGCTGAATTATGTCAAATCACTTTCAAAGCTGTCAGCATGTTTAATTTGCTTTATCCAGGGAATTACAAGCGAAGTTCTAGGAATTCATACTGGAGAAAACACAATACGACAGGTAGCAGGAAAACCAGGTTTTACGAAAGTCCGTCTTAATGCACAGACAACAGAAAATAAGAATCAGACATGACCACATCAGACGCACTGACAGCTACAGAAAGCAAAGAAGGAAAAGCAGCTCAAGAACCACAACAGAGCAACATTTTCAAAATAATATGAAAGCAAACATGGCATCCATAACCACTTCAAACGCTAACGCTCAGGCCATGAATCACCAAAGACACACACACGGCTTCCTCTGCGCTGCATGAAAGCCTCAACATCTTGCCATAATCACAATAATATTTTAAGTCAAATGCTCTGGCAGTTCTGTACTTCACGCTCGAGATCAGAGAATTCAATTCAAGTTGGAAATGAGAGCGATTGTGAGTTATTTGCGCCCTGGTTGGGTAAACTGAAGGTAATTGAGTCGGTATTTGGATGTAAGTAAGTCTTGGCCGAGCGCGAGTAGACCGATCAAATGGAGACGGACGCCTGAGCCAAAAATAACATTAGGAAACAAAATGTCAGGCTTCATTGAGTTATGGCACGGAATCACCCAAACACTGGTATTAGAACATAGTTATCTAGTGGATGATCATTTAGACTGGTTTAAAATACTATTGATTAGATGCAGTACATCATAAATAACGCAGTGAGTTTGATGGGTCTACTGTAGCTTCTGTTCCACCTGTTAGAGTCCTTATCTGAGTAAGAGTGTATGTGTGCCTGTATTTAGCTCTTTGTGGGCCGTGTAAGGAGTACTGCAGTACAAAGTAACGTGTTACAGTAATGTGAAGTAATGTAAGGCATTACTTAATGCTTTCTTAATAAGAATGACGTTACTTTGTTACTCGTATGTGTGTCGTTTAACCCTTTAAAATCTCAGGCTTATTACATACTAAGGCTTATCAATCCATTACTACAGGGGCTTCAGTGCAAACTGGTTGAGCTAATCTTGGGTCATAGAAGTGTGTAATAAAAGTTTGGATCCATCGGTGGGCTCTGACCGTTTAAGGGGTTAAAAGAGCCGTAATAATTACATGCAGTAGGGCTGAAATATCTGTGTATATAGATTTATTTGATCAATATTGTGACTTGATTTGAATTGCGATTATTTTCTCCAAATTTGACGCTCAGGTCTGTTATTTTGGCCAATAGGACCACCACATCCTCTTTTTCTGGCGTTAGACAACCAGGACAGACTCTGCCAGACTGCCAGTTAGCTGTGTTTGTGATGTCACAGCCTATGAGTGTTTGCTTGCTTTTGATTGGTCTAAATCATCTACAGGCAGCTCACTAGCTCTGTGTTGGTTGGTTATATATCCAATGTAAAAAGCTTAAGACGTGCGCTACGTGTGACAGGTAACCGCGTGACCTTGTGAATGACCTTGGTAATCTGACCGCTGCAGCGTGGAAAGCTAGGTAATCTTGGCGAACAATCTGTGGAAGAATCTAATCACGCTAATATGAAACCGATGGATAAAGATAAAGATCCCCACGCTGAGTCCAAACAGGCCAGACTTGATTTTATACCAGTAACAGTCATAAATCATGATTATATGACCATCTTCTGACCTCTGTTTAAGACAGATATATAAATGACCTCTGTTCAGATTTTTTTTCTTTTATTATGTCTCATTTAAAAAGCAGGCAGGACTGAACCATTCCTTATAACTTCAGCATGAATGGGTGGAGCTAGACTGCTGTAGGCTGAATAGGTATACCGATCAGGCATAACATTATGACCACCTCCTTGTTTCTACGCTCATTGTCCATTTTATCAGCTCCACTTACTATATAGGTGCACTTTGTAGTTCTACAGTTTCAGACTGTAGTCCATCTGTTTCTCTGCATACTTTGTTCGCCCCCTTTTACCCTGTTCTTCAGTGGTCAGGACCCCCATGGACCCTCACAGAGCAGGTACTATTTGGGTGGTGGATCATTCTCAGCACTGCAGTAACACTGACGTGGTGGTAGTGTGTGTTGTGCTGGTCTGAGTGGATCAGACACAGCAGTGCTGCTGGAGATTTTAAACACTGTGTCCACTCACTGTCCACTCTATTAGACACTCCTACCTTGTCAGTCCACCTCGTAGATGTAAAGTCAGAGCCAATAGCTCATCTGCTGCCGCACAGTTTGTGTTGGTCATCCTCTAGTCCTTCATCAGTGGTGACAGGATACTGCCCACAGGACGCTGTTGGCTGGATATTTTTGGTTGGTGGACTATTCTCAATCCAGCAGTGAGACTGAGGTGTTTAAAAACTCCAGCAGCACTGCTGTGTCTGATCCACTCATGCCAGCACAACACACACCAACACACCACCACCACGTCAGTGTTACTGCAGTGCTGAGAATGATCCACCACCCAAATAGTACCTGCTCTGTGAGGGTCCATGGGGGTCCTGACCACTGAAGAACAGGGTAAAAGGGGGCTAACAAAGTATGCAGAGAAACAGATGGACTACAGTCTGTAACTGTAGAACTACAAAGTGCACCTATATAGTAAGTGGAGCTGATAAAATGGACAATGAGTGTAGAAACAAGGAGGTGGTCATAATTGGATCGGTGTGTATGTAAATGAGTTGGTTTTCATGACATCACGAAAACAAATCACAGGCTGTTTTTGTAGCTCAGTTTCCGTGTGTGGTCTGTATGGACGGTCTGTGAACGGTACCTTTTGAAGCCTGAACAATATTTACATATTCTCTTAATTCAAAAAAGCAGGGGACATTTGATTTTTCTTAAATCAATGGTTTAAAAGAATAAAAGCCCAAATGTCTTTTGGTTCCTAGGGTTAGGCTTAGGGTTGGGTTAGGTGCGGCTGTACCATTGTTTAACTAGGGTCATAGACATCAATGGCAATGCCACACAATGTGTCCAAAAGTTTGTAGACATCTGCTCATCTATCATTTCTTCTGAAATCAGTGGTATTGACAAGGAGTCTGTCAACATGGTGCTGCAGTAACAGCCTGTACTTTTCTGGGAATGCTTTACACTGGATGGTGGAACATTGCTGTGAGGATTTGATTGCATTCAGCCACAAGAGCATTAGTGAGGCTGATGTTGGATGTTTAGTTCTAGAATATGAGCACAGTCCCAGTTCAACCCAGAGGTGTCGGATGGAGCTCCATCACTCCAGAGAACCCAGTTCCTCTGCTCCACAGCCCAGTGCTGGGCAGCTTTATACCACTCAAGCCAGTGCTTGGCACTGGGCAGGGTGACTGCACGTCCCATTCTGTTGGCAGTGCTTTTCTATGGAGATGATACAAGCTGTGTGTGCGCATGTTTCAGTGACGGGTGCACTGTAAAGAAAGGGTGTCTGGATACTTTTGGACATATAGTGTAGGAATACAAACATGTGTGCGTGCGTGCCGCTCAGGTCTTCATGCTCTTTGCAGTACATGACAGATAATGGATGCATGTGAATGAAAAGCGATTATCATCGCTGTAAACTTGTTGCGATTTGCCCGAACAGGTAACTCGCAGTCATTGCACGTTTGTTTCCGTTGTTGCCCACAGCGACCAGCAGCCAGCGTGGTAGCGTGTCTGGTTCATCGAAACATTGTGAAAGGGACAAGGTGTGAACAGACGCTATTGTACATGTGAAATGTGCATGAACTGTGGAGCTTTTGCAGGGATTTGGGGTAATTTCCTGTGCTGGGTCCATCGAGAGGGGAACTTTAGGCCTCAGGCTAGCTGTCATTGTGTCATGTGGGCAGGGAAAAAAATCTAAATCAGGCCTCCTTCCCCTTGTACAGCCTCAGGGCCTACAAATGAGATGTGCCACCTCTGAGAGATAAAGAAAGCAGCTCCAGAAGTCATTATTCAGCTCTCTCTTTTACAAAAACAGAGCGAGTCTTTGTGCGGCTGATGGTAATGAAATGACTTACACCCCAGAGTTCTGACCGCAACATCTTGAATCACTTATTCACAAACAGGTATGACTTCGTCTCTCTCCTTTTTTCCACTCAGTGTTGCATTGATGTTTTTGTTTTTCCTGTCAGAAAAGCTCAGAGGAGTCGGGGTAACTCTTTCTCAGGGTGACCATGTGGAGCTGCTTTCATTAGAAGTATAAATTATTCCAAGCGTGCAGTGACAGGGAAGTGCTCATGTGGCAAAATAAGTATAGTAAAGTCAATGTAGGGCCTGGACGATTAAAACACACCGATATGGATTGTAAGGGGCAAAAAATCCACTAACCAATCATATAATATAGTATAATTTTATATTTTAAAACTCAGATAAACCATTGAAACTCACTCAAGTAATATAAATATTGTAGCATTGGGAGCTACACAGAGTTCTTAGTACTAATTTCTGGTAATTCCCTTTTTTTCCTTTATTTCATTAGTTCTTTTCACACAAAAGACTTATTTTTTGGGCTTGACCTCCTGAAGAAGTGCAGAAGCTTTACATTACTGTATTACACAATTACAGAATAACTTATTATAACACAAAACTTATTATAACTTATTATAACACAAAATTATTATCAAGAGAACTGCTGTGAGCAAAACAGTTGCTAATAATTAGCGCATTAGCAATGGTTTTCCTGGGGCTCTCAATATCAGATATGTCAGATATTGTCAGCCAAATTATATATTGATCATTTTGTTCCTTGAAGAATTAATAGCAGTTCTTGTAAAGATGGACAAAAAAAAGGCTATGAAAATGTTTAGCAGCTTGTACCTTGCATGGTACGTTCACAACGTAATGCTGTAATTTTAGCATGCATACAGTGGCCGACAAGACCACTTCGATCAAAATGACTACATACACAGATCAGGCATAACATCATATCCATCTGTTTCTCTGCATACTTTGTTAGCCCCCTTTTACCCTGTTCTTCAGTGGTCAGGACCCCCACGGACCCTCACAGAGCAGGTACTATTTGAGTGGTGTATCATTCTCAGCACTGCAGTAACACTGACGTGGTGGTGGTGGTGTGTTAGTGTGTGTTGTGCTGGTACGAGTGGATCAGACGCAGCAGTGCTTCTGTCTAATAGAGTGGACACAGTGTTTAAAAACTCCAGCAGCACTGCTGTGTCTGATCCACTCGCAGCAGCACAACACACACTAACACACCACCACCACGTCAGTGTTACTGCAGTGCTGAGAATGATCCACCACTCAAATAGTACCTGCTCTGTGAGGGTCCATGGGGGTCCTGACCACTGAAGAACAGGGTAAAAAGGGGCTAACAAAGTATCAGAGAAACAGATGGACTACAGTCTGTAACTGTAGAACTACAAAGTGCACCTATATAGTAAGTGGAGCTGATAAAATGGACAATGAGCGCAGAAACAAGGAGGTGGTCATAATGTTATGCCTGATCAGTGTGTATATGCCAACAGTCAGTATTTGAATTGTTGGTGTTATGACAGTAGATATACACTCTAAGGAATATCGTCAGTGTTGGGACAAAACCTCCAAAATGGTAACTTTACGGGAGAAAAAAAATATTCTTAACTTGCAGACTTTTTTCCCAAGTAATTTTGGGCCATTTCTGTTGGTCCTTTTATTGTAAAATTTTAACATGATGCAAAAGGGTAACTGGAGCTTTTAAATCATGCAAAAAAGGGAAAATGACAAAAGTGAAGATACAAGGTTTTTGCATGACAGTGGCGATATACACTCATTTTTACTTATACACTGCAATGTAGGTTATAGAGTTCAACTACGTGAAAAATAGACCTGAAAATCTGAAGAGCCACACACTGCTTGGACTTGCTTAGTGTTTCTGTGTTGCCTCTTCAGTAACTAAGCCTGCTCTATCTCTAGATTTGGCCTTCTAACAAAACTTGTCAACAGAGGTAGTAATTGGTCCCATATCGTCCAGTCCACTGTATGCGTTTTAGCAACAGCTGCCATCAATTAATGATGTGCAATTACGCAAGCGAAAGACAATATATGTGGCCTCGACCTGCAGTCCTTTGAGTAATTACAGGAAATAAGCCAAACTAAGAGGACGCTCTCAGAAGGCCACGTTTAATGCAAGCAACGTGTTCTGCCACCTGTTGACTGCAATAGCAGTGTTTCCTCCGTATTCCTGTAAAGCTCTGGTTTGTGTCAGTGCGCTGACGAAGAGTGATCTGCCAAAAAGGCCGTCCAGCTCATCCTCACCCTTTATAGTACCGACCAAAAATTTGGAGACATTTACTCAGGAAGGGTTTCCCTTATTTTTAAAAGTTAACCTATTTTAGAATAATCGTGAAGATCTCACTATTACTCACTATTTTATATTAATTGTGTGTACATTCATTCTTATTCATTTTGCTATTGTTTAGTCATAAAATGTCTACCAGAGGAGGATGGGTTCCCCTCTTGATTCTTGGTTCCTTTCAAGGTTTCTTCCTCCTGCTCTTGCCTTGGTCACCCCTGGTTTGTTTACTTACAGCTTGGACAAGCACACATTGGCCCAATCCCATTTCTTCTTTTTACCCCTCCCCCTTGTTTTCGAGTGTCACCTTGCCCCTTGGAGCTGAGTTTACAAGGGGTAGTGGTTGAAATCTTCCCTACAAAATGGGACCCTCAAATAAAAAGAGCATTACTTCATTAACAGCTACTCGCGCTGCTCTGTAGGCGACCCTGCCAGTCTGCAGTGACAGCAGAGGAGGGTAAAGTTCAGCTCCTCACTGCTGGGCTTTAGTTACATTTAGGGAATCATACGCCTTCAAAGAGAGGGGCAGTTATTTATTATCGCCCACCCCTAATTCTTCAGTGATATGAAGCTGAAGTCAGATATTCACAGCTTCTTCTTTGAATTTTCCCGTTCCACCTTAAATGGTACAGCATTTGTGATGTCTGAAGCGCAAGAATGTAACCGCTGCACCTTTTAAGGTGGAACAGGAAAACTAGACAGCACTACTAGCGATATTTTTAATGCTTGTTATGAAGAAACAGACCATAATACACTGAAACAGCATTAAACTAAGACAATACAATGATTATTGTAATTTTTTAACAGAGAAAATTCTCACATTTGTCCATATCTTTGGTCTCTTGTTCAGCCATCTTGCCGTTTTTTCTTTTTTTCTCATATCACTCTGTTTGGTGTGTCTCTGAAAAACCTCCATTTGGAGGGTCATGTAGCCCCAACACTTCACCCTACCCCTCTATCTCAACAAGAATTGGGACACCCTAACCCTAGGAGTGAACACACAAAACGGTGGGATAAAGGCTAAGTGGTAAGGGTGAGGGGTGAAATGGGATTGGTCCATTGAATTGAACTGAATTGTACATCAAAACTATGAAGGAATATTAAAGTGACCATAAGTGTTAAACAATCTTCTACGTTTGATTCTTGAGGAAGCTGATTGAGAGAATGACCGGGTGGCTGCTGGAGAATCAAACATTCCTTTAAAAACATTTGAAAAGCTGTTTCTGAACATTTGGGTTTCTTCTAACTTTGTGGGGCCTCCCACCTACCCCACCCCACCCCACCCCACCCCACCCCAATCATTTTACTATGTATGCAAAATGAAAATGAATTAATACTTTGTTCATTTTGATCAGGAAAAAAGTGTAATAAATGCTACAGTAAGAACAATAAAACAATAATTTAATACAGGCTGAACAAAAGCTTTAACCTCTTCAACTCATTGAGACCACCGGTGGTTCCAAAACCGACTTCGTCATATTCTTCATAACTTTCATATTTTGTAAGCTGCATTCTAAAGGTGGGGGCCGTATGAGGGGTGTAACTGTCTTCTTTCCAGTCAAATAGATGGGTGATGTAATTTTAAACCCTTATAATAAAAGAAGCTGAACTCACAATTTTTTTTTCTACTGTAAGTCGATCCATTTTTCCACAAATCTGGGCTATAAACTATAAACAGATGGCGTCTCTTCAGTGATCTGCTCTGTAAAAATTATTTTGATAAAATAATACAGAGATTTTTGGCTTTCAGAAGTAAATTGTAAGCATATAGCAACATGTGTATGATCATAAACACATGTTCTATTAATTTGAGGGGAGCGTTTCTAAAAAAATAAATAAATTAAATAAAAATTTATATTCATTTCATGCGGTTACTGAATAATTTGCCTTACGATTTGGTCATGTAAATTCAGATGGAAAAAACAAAATTTACAGCAGCGTATAATTTTGGGAGAGTCTATTCAACATAAATGATGAACTAACCTAACTTTGTGTAAATAGACCACAATATAGAAATATGTACACATGCAGTTGTGACTGACGTGTCTTTTTTCTGAATTTATACAAACACTATTTCATTTTATAGTAAATTTGTTTTTGCTAGTTTATGTTTATGAACAGAGACCTACAGATGCAGTTTAGTAAAGGAAACTCATTTGTGAATCTGAGTTTAAAGTTTTTATTAAACTTTAAAACTAAAGTTTTAAACTTGTAACTAAGTTGCAAATAAATCTGAAACTGAAACTTTGCTTGTTTGTAAAAAGTTATTTTAGAGCCACTCAGTTCTACCTGATGGAAACTGTTTGCCTTCAGTGTTTCGTTCTTATGATAATTTTAATAGACATCAGCGTCACTAATTAATGACTCTATTAAAAGACTGGTTTACCAAGAGAGACACTGGAGCATTTTCACCTAAAATGAGTTAATAAAGCAAAAGTCTCATTACAAAAATGATAACAGGACATTAAAGCCTTAATTAATCTTTTAGTACTTTCACTTTTGATACTTAAGTACATTTGAAGGTGAATACTTTTGTACTTTTACTCAAGTGGAAGTCTAAATGGAGGAACTTCTACTTTTACTGGAGTAATATTTTACCTTGGGTGTCTCTACCTTAACTCAAGTACATGGTTTGTGTACTTCGTCCACCACTGCTTGACAGACTGTCTATGTTTGGGGAAAAATTAAACCCCCCCCCTTTTTGCTTTCAGATTACAAAAAACATACATTCAGTCAGATGTGTCCAAACTTTTGGCTGAAGCTGTACCTTCCAAAACAGCAGCCGTTCCTCCAGACAGAACATCATGACTTTATGAGCGTCTCCTGTCCTCTGGGGTGGTCCTGGGACGGGACGGAGAGGAACAGGTAGAGGGCTGGATGGCAGACGCACTTGCACGCTCTCGCTCGCACACTCGCGCAGATGTCCCGCATGCGGATGCCTTTGATGACCCTATTCCATCCCATGCTTGAGTGATGTCAGCGGGGCTGCAGAGAGATTCCTTTCCTCTCAGGCAGCTTGGCAGGATGTGTAAAGAAAGGCCGAAAGACAACACCGAGATTAGGCTGCTTTTGTCACGGTTCTGTGGCAGACTTTAAAGGCCTTGGCTCCGCTCCCATCTCGCAGATTCTTCCCTCCCTCCCTTCTTCTCTTTCTCTCGTTCGCCCTCTCTTTCTTTCTCCTCCTCCGTTCCTGCATCCCTCCCTTTTCTGTAAGCAAGGTAAACATTTAAGAGGAACTGCTCGTGCTCATTACAGCAGAGAGAGGGGGTTGTTTTTACTTTTTCTGGCCTTTCAAACGGCGGCTTTGTTGCGGAATGGACCATTATGAGCGTTTGAAAGAAGGAGAAACGCAAACAGAGGGTTCATTCTTTGAAAGGAACAGGCAGGTATTCCCAGGTGTTGCCTTCACAGACGCATAGAATTTCCGTTTCGCTACGTCTCAGTGAAGACGCTCTCCCGTCGGTACACGAACGGTCGCTCGGTTTAAAACAACAAAATGCGTATGAAATCCATTCAGCTGTTAGGTCGCATTTACTTTCCAGATTTTTTTTTTATTTATTACCAATAATATTAATTATAATACTTATAATACAGCTAATTAGTTAGAATCTGGGTTTAGAAGTTTATATATAAACCCAAGTATGCAAAAGATTAGTGAATTGGTCAAATGACCAAATGACCAAATGATTGCTTAGTGAAAATAAAATAACATTTGTTGTGTTTAACATATTGGAAATGATACATAAAATATGGCCTGTGCAAAAGCTTTGGCACATTCAGAAAGTTATGTTTTATTTTTTCCAACAGGTTAAATTTAGCAAATAAATAGAAATTGTGCACAAAAATGTGCAGAAATGCCATATTTAAGCAGTTTGACCAGGGGTGACCAAACTTCAGCATACGTACCTTTTTCCTTTGTATTTTGATGCAGTACTGTGCAAAAGTCTTAGCCACTTAAACATGTTGTTTACAACTATTTATCTGGACATTAAGGTAGTTTTGATGGTATTAGAATAAGTTTTTAGTAAGAATAGTTTTTAGCTAGAATCTTCTTAGCTGGTTAAAAGAACAAAGTTTGGTTCCAGTTTTCTCCTCGACGCCCGCAGCCCCGTCATGTGGGTTTGTACGGTTCCAACAGCAGCACACCTGAGTTAATTTAACGAAGCATGGATGTCATTGTATTGGATGCGATGCAAGTAAAACGGGGCTTCCAAGAAAAGGTTTGGGAAATGGTAACATACAAAAACTCACCACTTATTGTGCTGATTAATGTTTGCATGTATTCTAATATTAGTCTGTTTCTGAGCAAATAAATGCTCACTGCCCAGTTAAATAGATTTTCAAACATACGTTTCTCAGTTGCCTCTCAAGACTTTTGCACAGTACTGTATATCACCACGAGAAAAGTGGATATTAAAATTCAAAACCCACTGTAACTGTAACCCAACTGTACCACTTTTTGCCTTGTTTTTAGCGGCACAGGACGATATATATATATATATATATATATATATATATATATATAATATATATATACATATATCGTGCTGCTATATTTGTTTGTGTCACTGTTGTTGGCAGAAAACCTTGTATCTCCAAAATGGTAACTTTAGAATGAAAAAAACTACTTAACTTTTAATGTAAGTCAAAGGAACCAGACTCAGACTTCCAAGTAATTTTGGGCCGTTTCTTTTGGTCCATTCATCATGAAATTTACACACATACACACAGTGTAAAGGGAAACAGGCATTTTTAAATGACAAAAATTGACAAAAATGGAGGAACAAGGTTTTCTTCCAACAGCAGCGACATATATATACATATATATATATATATATATGTATTCACATGCAGTGAGGTCCAAAAGTCTGAGATCTCTGAAAATGAAAATGCTTCCATTTTGCTTTCCTTTCTAATGTAATGAAAATGTTTTCATCAACATAATTTGAGTGAAAAGTTGAATCTTTCAATGTTTACAGAAATTTCAGAATTTTCTTAGTATTTGCTGTTTCCCTCTAGGCTTAATGAGAGTGTGTGCTCGATCTGGCATGGACCCCACAAGTGTGTGCTAAAGCCTCTGATCAGTACAAATCCTGCGAGTCGGTGGAACATGGGTTTTAACGGAGGGAGTAAGACTAAAAAAAAGGATTTGATTTGAATAGAAATAGTGCAGAATTTCAGGTATTCAAATAACTTTTCTTTGTTTTAAAATGTTCAAGATTCTAAAACTTTCTATTGTTTAGTACCAGATTTTCAGTGTGTTATATATACATATATAACAAAACCTCGTATCTCCAAAAAGAACTAAAACTTAAGTAGAAGTTAAAGTTAACCAGATTTTAATGTGATTTTGGACCATTTCTATTGGCCCAATCATCATGACATTTTGACAGGCTGAAAATTTTAAGAGAAATCATAAAACGTTTTGCTACAACATTGATTATATGTATGTTAGAAGGCTTTCTAGGGTTGGATTATGCATTGAGTGAACAAAGTGATGTAAAGAGAAGCAGAAAGGTTTTGTTAAGTGTTATACAATGTTAAATGTTAAAATGTTCCAATTTGCCAGAATCACTTTTCATTGTTTGTACAAATGTAAGTGAAAATAAATTGCACTACCGGTGACATTCATAATAGCGTACTGTTAGAATAATATGACAAAATAAAATATATGCAAGCAAATCGTGTCACTCATAAACAAATATTTCTCATCATTTTATTGGCAATGATAAAATGATTTTAAATGTTTCAATGTGACAACAAATAAACATAAAAAGAGGCCAGACTGTACAAGATTGTCCATACAAAGATAACTAATTACTAACTTTTTGTATTTTTTAACAGCACATATAAATATTTTACACTTGATATATGCTACATAGCTTACATTGCAGCTACAAAAGAAAATAAAACATAACTGATCTGTTTTTTTGGTTCAAAACATTGACATAATGCCCAATTCAAGGTAAGAAAAACATTGCTAGCCAATAAATAAACTACACTTGTTGAACTGCTAAGTTGGACAAGATTTTCACTTTGGGTTACTGACTACAATGACAGGGACCGTCGTCCTAAACGTTCTCATGAGTGAAAACAAATCTGTGGGCTTAAGTGCATTCCTATGGATTCTAAGCTCTGCAGTCTGTTCAGCACTTACCCATTACTGCGACCGTTCGGGTAAACACAGGAAAGAAACCCGGGCCGGCATTTTTTTTGTTTTTTCACACTTTGTAGTGTGGAAGGATTTTGTGTTTCAATCAGATTTTTAAGCTCCAACTCCCATTTTAAATCTGGGCTGCCATTACTTGAGCAGTCAAAGGCATTTTACACAGTCTCCATATAGTGGTCATGATAATACAAATATGTCAAAAGAAGATAGAAAGAAAAGGGCCACCTGAGCGAAAGCAGGAATTCGTGCCTGTGGTACCTCAGAACATTCCGAGTATTCCTTTTCAGAACTTTTAATATCCAACATCACCAAAATACACCGATCAGGCATAACATTATGACCACCTCCTTGTTTCTACGCTCATTGTCCATTTTATCAGCTCCACTTACTATATAGGTGCACTTTGTAGTTCTACAGTTACAGACTGTAGTCCATCTGTTTCTCTGCATACTTTGTTAGCCCCCCTTTACCCTGTTCTTCAGTGGTCAGGACCCCCATAGACCCTCACTATTTGCGTGGTGGATCATTCTCAGCGCTGCAGTAACACTGACGTGGTGGTGGTGTGTTAGTGTGTGTTGTGCTGGTACGAGTGGATCAGACACAGCAGTGCTGCTGGAGTTTTTAAACACTGTGTCCACTCACTATCCACTCTATTGGACACTCCTACCTTGTCAGTCCACCTTGTAGATGTAAAGTCAGAGACGATAGCTCATCTGCTGCTGCACAGTTTGTGTTGGTCATCCTCTGGTCCTTCATCAGTGGTCACAGGACGCTGCCCACAGGACGCTGTTGGCTGGATGTTTTTAGTTGGTGGACTATTCTCAGTCCAGCAGTGACACTGAGGTGTTTAAAAACTCCAACTCTGTGTCTGATCCACTCTATATGCACCTATATAGTAAGTGGAGCTGATAAAAGGTGGGCATAATGTTATGCCTGATCGGTGTATGTTACCCATAAACTTAGTGACAGTACTATCTGAACAGTAGGCACTTCTGTTTACTTTATTTCCATTAAGTGGAAAAGAGATATACTTAAATACGCTGCTAGGTTTGTAAATGACTGATGTGACAGCTTGTGTACCGAAGATGACAGTCCCATTGACATCAATTCCAGCAGACCAAAAAAAATGCTTGCAATATTTGCAAGAACAACATGTACATATAGGTCCTCATGCAATCATCTAGCTTCAAAGACTGCCCCGGGAAATCAAATTTGGGCATAATGTAGACTCAACGAAAACTCCTGCATACCTGCAAACACCTACACAAGCAGGTAATTCTGATTAGCGTGCAGTAATACAAATACATTTCACTGAAATTTGGTGCTAAGTAAAACTGATCCTTTTTGGCCCCATCCACAAACTTCGGTCAGTGAGCATCGAAGCTGACTAAACTGAGAGGTGGTGGTTGGTGTAGCTAAAAAAGGCAGAGCTCAATGCTCACAATGTATTGTGAGGAAAATGAGACAGTACATTCATTTTCATTATCTGTGTGCATATGTGGATCGTCCAAACTTGAAAAACTGAAAAAAAAAATTGTGTTCATTTTTTGTTTTTGCATTATCTGTTCTACTCTCGGCTCATATTTCGTCCTTGTATTCCATTGCCGTGCCTCATTTCCACCTTGTGGTAGTATCATCCTGATATCCAGTATGGAAGACAGTTTAGTAGGAAGCAGCTTGGCTCAAAATGTTTTATACGTGTGCTTTCTCCAGGCAGTGACTTCAGAAACATGTAAGAGTGACACAGCTTGGTCCAAGCGCTTATTTTGGCTCAAAGTCGGTTATTCTGCAGATCCAAACGTTGCAAAGAGAAACTACGACTGGCGGGATCACTGTGGTGGGATGGAACCAAGTGCAGACTGGCCATGAGGACTGAGGCTAACATTGGTAGTGGATGTGTTGGTGCTGATGAACTTTCCCGTCCACGTGCGAGTGGGTGTGCGTGTGGATGTCTGTGAAGATCTTTGGATAGACTTTGGGGGCACCCTGGGTCAGAAGGAGCTGCTGTTGCTGCTGCTGCTGGGTCAGGTACTCCTCATAGGTCATAGAGGCCATGCAGTCCTTGTCGGCTCCCGGCAGTGGCCGCTCTCTAGGGGGCTGTCGGTGGCCGTTGGGGAGAGCCTGAGCTGAGACCATGGCCCCGGAGGAACAGTGCTTTTTAGACTGGCAGAACCACAGCAGTATAGTGCCCAGGATGAAGACCACTCCAGCCGGGATGCCAATGATCACAGGCCAAGGAAGCCCAGGAGAAGACACGGCAGGGATCGGGGGGAAGTGTGGTTTGTTGTCTGAAATGGAAAAGGGTTTGTAAAACAGTGAGTCCAGAGGGACAGGAGTCATCATGGTCTGATAATGTGTAGATATTGATATTTTACAGATTTGTTACATGCTAAAAAATAAAGTTCTATAACAGTTTTAGGGAAGAAAATTGGTGTGGACCCTTTACATTATGTGAAGTTTCTTTAAACTTAAAAAGATTCTTCACACTCAAACATCTTAAACGAGGACGTTTGATTTGGCTTGCCAGAAAGTTAGCCTAACCCCAGACCCTCAACCAATGAGAGAGCAAACATATTTACATAGTATATATACAGTCATATGAAACAGTATAAATGTCCTGTCAAATTATATGTTTTGTTGATTTTGTAAGTGAAAATAAGCAGAGAACAAACTCAAAAATGGCATTTCTCTGCAAACTTTAGTCACAGTTCTAGTTTTAGTCTAATTTTGGAAAAAAGCTTTGCAGAAATAATAAATTTGCTGTAACTTTTCGACTGGTCATGTTTTTTTTTTATTTAATTTCATTAAAATGTGCAGAAGTGTGTTCTCTGTAGTGGTTATGTCAACTTACTTTCACCTCGAAAATCAACAAAACGTAGTCTGACCAGGGGTGCGCAGACTTTTGCATATAACTGTAGCTGATTAAACTCTTATTTTCCCTTTAAATTTTTCAAAAATATTTTTGCAGGAAATGTAAAATACATTTTTATAATGTAACATTTAAAACAATGTACCTTTTTTGTATACTGTATATTGTACATTTGTGTGTTATGTCTTTTCAGCCCTCAACTCACTACAAACATTGACCCAAGACAAAAAGTTTTGGCACCTCTACTTTATAGGTAACCAAAGGTGGTTCTTCTATGGCAGGGGTCTTTAATTAAAATTCAATAAGGTCCAGTTAGAGAAAATATCCTCAAGCGACGGTCCAGAACATCATAATGTCTAACTTGCATTATGATTCAGTGCCATATACTGTTTACTGAAGTAGCCTAGTAGGTATATCAACATCTTATACAGTCAACAACTGAATATCAAATCACATAAAATACAATTCTGTGATATTTCAACAACATTTATTATCAGTTTTTTCTTTTTAGAGCACGACATGTGAAATAACTTCCCTCTGACTCACTTTCCTCTCTGACTGCTGTTTCTCGCCTCGTCCCTCCCCTGTGTGTGCGACACTCACTGGAGTCTCAGTGCGCATCGTAATGCACAGATCTGATTGGCTGAGTAGTGCCACGTGATATTTCCAACGCATGCGATTGGTCTGTGAGTTTCCTGGGCCGCTATAGCTACCATAAAGGCTAGAACCACCCCATCGAAAGAAAGAATTCTCCATAGTTCATCGGTTATAGGTCTAGGTCCGCACAGGACAGCGTCTGGGTCCGGACTCGGACCGTGGTCCACCTATTAGTGACCTCACACCAAAGAACCAAAAACATAATTTATAATCCCAAAATCCCAAATCCCAAAAAACTATGCACATTTTATTTTTTTGGTAGGAGAAGTATTTTATTATGATTTGAATTTGATGAAGTTATTATACACAGTGTTGTTTAATGGAGTGGAAAGTGCTTTAACCTTTTGTCGTGTCTTTGAATTCACACAGAAAAAAGTTGGAAACGCAGACTCTAATGTACTGACAGTAACTCTAGACATATAAATTGTTTTGAAGACATTTAGGTGACAAAAAGCCAGAAAGATGCTTATAAAACTGTGACTGGACCCTATCAGTGATACTGACCTGGCAGCACAGTGAGAAAGGCGCTGCGGAAGCTGTAGCCCATGGTGTTGGCCCCCAGGCATATGTACATGCCGGCGTCTTCCTCCTTGGCCCGGGTGATGAGCAGCTTGTTCAAGTAAGAGCCGTCTGGACGAGACCACACCTCTCCAGTGGGCAGCACAACAAAGTGGTGGTCTCCCACCTCGATAGTTGAGTTGTACTTGTTCTCATCTCCAGGCTCTACTCTCTTGAGCCACTGAATAACAGGCTTGACGTCGCTGCGCACTTTGCACTGGAAGGACGTGGTGCCACCGTAGTCTACTGTCGTGTTCACAGGATGGGTTCCGGTCAAGATCGGCTTTGAGTTTGTGCGCTCTGTAAAAAATAGAGAGATTAGTTAATAACTAAACCTTGAACTGGTATTAAATAGAGCTGCACTGACATGGAATTTCTGAGCTGATAATGATGACAAAAATAATGATATCATAATGATATCATATCATTATCATAAATAATGATAATTTAACTTTTTTGTCCAATATCTACATATATTAAGTACAGAGAGCGCTCCACGGGTTGAAATGCCAAATGGAGCCATGAGACATGATAACATTGAAAACCTTTACATTATTGTTCACAGATGATATTATTTAGCAGATGTTCATATTCAGAATGATTTACAATGGTAAGTATGGTTAGTAGGGATGCACCGATATGGGAACTGAGGGTGCCGCTATATTTCATGTATATATCTGCTGATGCATACATTAACATTTATAAAATGTAGGAAATAGGACCACATCTATCTGGACTAGTATTACAAAATAACGGTTAGTAATACAGTAAAATGAGTGAAATGCAGACATTTTAGCACAGAGGCCCAAATATTCTGCTCTCCCGGAGTTCAACAAATACATCATCAAGTATCGGTTTGAAATACAGGGTGATTAAAAAAAATGAATCCGATATCAAAGTGCCATATTTTTACAGCCATGAGGCACCTAGGAACCAATCACAATCCAACCGAAAGAGGGGGTCATAGCGTTTCTGACTGGCTCCCTTCAGTCTGCGAGGAGATGCGACCCCTCCACTTCAATAAGAGTGAATCCGTCAGAACTGTGCAGCATGATTTTTGTCAGTGAACCTCCAACAGCTCAGAGTGTTCGTCATTGGTTCCACAACACTGGATGATCTCCGAAATTGCACTGAAAGAGCCGTGAGTGCAGCGACACCCGACATGCTCAATGGAGTATGGGATGAATTGTTGATGCGTTGATGTTGTCCGTACAGCTGGAGGAGGTTCATACTGAGCACTTGTAAAATTACATAATAAACTTTATGCTCATTTAAACCATTTACAGTTTACTGCTTTGATCTGTAATGATTTACAAGTGAAATAAATCATTTTGAAATCGGATGAATCTTTTTGGATCACACTGTGTTGGTCAAATCTAAACATCCGTTTGACACTGAGACATTTTTTAAGCAATTATGTGCAAATTATGTGAAAAATATCAGCTCCTGATATATCAAGTCGCCCTAGGCAGAAAAAAAGAATTGTCAGATGTTCATCTTTTTTTTTCTATTTTTTGGGGTTTTTTTTATTCAATTTTCTCCCCAATTTAGTCACTGCCAAATCTACTAGCTAGGTCACCCCTGTCACACAGTGCTGCCAAGCTGAGGGGCAAAGTGCAGCACATGCTTCCTCCAAGACTGTTAAGCACCATTGCATCTTCTCACCACTAATGCAACGTCACTGAAAAGCTCAACACGCACGAGAGAACGATAACTGCTCATTCGGTTACATTAGTTAACAGACGCCTGCATTGGCTAGCATTGTGCTGAGTGATGGGGAGAGAAGGAGAGCCATCCAACCCACCCAGAGAAAGCAAGGCCAATTACGCTCTCTTGGACTCCTGGCCATGGATGCATTTTTTCATTTTTCATCCTAAAGGTAGCTTGGCTAATCTCTGCGAAGAAAGAAGTACCACATTTGGCTCGAGCAAGAGGGAGTTTGTTTCACCTCCCCCTTGCTCGGCCTTCGGGTTTGTGGAAACATATGTTTGTAAAGTCAGCAGGCACAGCTGGGACTTAATCTACAGCAGATGGCAAATGAGATGGATAGAATCTTTCTTTGCAGCTCTTTCCTGAACTCACCACCAAACAATAACCCTGTCACACCACTGCACACTGAACCAGACTAACCACTCTATAGTAACAAAGTTGTCGGTCAGGCCTTGACAGAGTTACCACTAAACAGCATAATTAACTGCTAAAATAATATCTAAATCCAAACAACTACCTCAATACAATTAACCAAATTTAATATGTATTTATTTCAACTACTGATATTCTACAAATATAAACCGTAGTATTACTTAAAAATGTAAACTTCTCTTTTATATTATTACCACATGTTGTCAAAAAGAACAAGGTCAGAAAGGCAGACGTGAACCTGTTGATGTAGAATGTAAACATCATTCTTTATGGAACTACGTAATTTTTCATGTAAAGATGTAAAAACACTTCAATAATACAGCAACCCCAGCGTAATAACTCAACTTCAAAGGGTTAACAACAGAAAACATCAACCTGTTCTGAACTCAGTCTGGTCTTTAAAAACCCCTTTGTTCTGAGGCCAAACGAACAAATGAAAAGCAGATACATATACAAGCTCCACATTAACCAGACACCTTCTCCCTGCCCAGATCTATTAGGCTGACGAATTGGCTCTGACACATTCCGAGACGAGAACACGGGGAAGAACCGGGTGACTCACGGATGACTTCCACTTTGTAGGTGGCGTTGATCTCCCCGGCCCGGTTGGACACGTGGCAGGTGTATTTGCCGCTGTGCTCTGGGGTGAGGTTCTTCAGGCTCAGGGTCCACTTCTTCTTGCGGCCCTCGCCAACTTCCTCAGGCGTGAGGGGCCTGCTGTCCTTTAGCCACACAATGTCGGGCCTGGGATTCCCGCTGGCCGTACACTTCAGCCTGACCGAGCTGCCCACGGGCCGAGCTATCACCCGCTTCCTCATCTTAGCTGGCTGGGTGAACCGGGGACGCACTATGGTAAAGGAAGAGAGGAGAGAGGAGAAAATCAAGCTCCACTTTTGCGTCAGATCTGAAAAAATTCACAGGTGTTTCTGTCCATCCTTCCACTGTGAGAAGACGACTCAGCGCTGTGGGTCTGAAAGGACGTGTCGCTGTCAAGAAGCCTCACTGAGAAAAGGAAATAGAAGAAAGTTGCACCAGAACACCAAAACTAGAACTGGAAAATGCAACCAGTGTCCACAACTGAACTTTAAAGCTGTGGAAAAATATCCCTACAGATCTCGTTGAAAAACTCAAAGCAGGTCTGCTGAAAAGAATGAAAGCCGCCATGAAAACAAAGGGTGGAGACAAAAAAAACTGAAAAAAATGCTATTAGATTTAGTTGTTGAGGCTTCTGTGTAATTCTCTCTTAAATATACAGTCATGTGCAAAAGTCTAGGCACCTAAAAACATTGTTTATACTGTCTACTATTTATCTTGGCAATATGATATATTGATATATGATATATATTTATATTGGCAATAACCTATCATTAGAATAAATACAGTAAAACGTAACAAGAATTTGTTGTGAAAAAGAAAGTGGTTGTTGTGAGCTAGTTTGAAGAACAAAGTTTCATCACTAGCGCACATGATTCAACAATAATACAGTACTGATTAACCAGGTACTGAATGATGACTGCAGGAATTACCAGGCTGCCATGAATGAATGCATTGAATATACATAAAAACAACTGTATTATGTGTGTTAATGTATATGCTGTTTTAATGTATATGTGTTTCAATGTATATGTGTTTTAATGCATTAGTGTTTTCTCTGAGCAAATAAACAAATAAACTGCTCAGATACACAGATTTAAAATTTTTATCAGATGCTTAAAACCTTGCCTGTCTTGACTGTAAATTAAATAGAGTGGTCTTTGACTTCTGCACAGTTTTGTACATTTTTTAATGTTTCCTTTTCTTATATAAAAAAAAAAAAATATATATATATATATATAGTGACTTGATATCTACAAGATGGTCCACATTCTTGCTCTAGCACAGTTCCCAACTCAAAGATGCCAACCTTCTGGGGGGCCCTAAAGGGCCAGTCTGAGAGCCACAGATTTAGGAATAAAACATAATCTAAAATATAACAGCAAAGACAAAGGCTGGTGATTGTGACTTGACTCTAGCAAGTTTATTAAGCATTCTTATTGTAATCTACACTCTTAAAAATGTTGGTTCTTAAAGGGTTCTTTAGTAAAAAAAGAGGTTCTATGAAGATAGAACCTTGGCATGATTAATTGATTCTTTGCATTGTGACAGGGTTCTTCAGATTGATGGAGGAATGTGCTGTGTATGGTTCTATATGGAACCTTTTTGAAAAGATTTAGAACCAAAAAGAGTCAAGCTTGTAACAATGAAAGAACCCTTTTTGGTTCTGTATAGAGCCCTTTTCAAAAAAGGTACCATATAGAACCATATACAACACATTCTTCATCAATCTGAAGAACCCTTTCACAATGCAAAGAAGCATTTAATCATGCCAAGGGACCTATGAGTGTTCATGGTTCTATAAAGACCCATTTTCTTTACTAAAGAACCCTTGAAGAACCATCTTGTTTAAGTTTGTAGTCTCTTAATTAAAGAATGCAAGAAATCTAACACTAAACATTTCAAATTAGGCTGATTGACCATTAGATCTATCTATAATTTGCTAATAAGGAGTTTTGCCCAAAACCACTTCAGCAGAAAAAGTCAGTATAAGTGAGTTGGGGCATCAAAACATGAGCGCTGATCCAGGTTTATGGACTCTGTGTAGATACTGTATATTTTCCACAACATTGATAATATTACAGTGAAAATAAGCTACAGAAGGGCTGACGAGGAGCCCTTGTGGAGGCCGTTTTACTGAAGCAAAGCGCCACCACATGAGGGCAATTTGACAAAACAAACAGCAGCTGCTCTGAAGTTTTACGCCGCCCGTTCCTTGCTGGCTGTTTACACTCGCAGCGGAGTCCGAACAAACAGCAGGAAAGAAAACACAATAGTGAACTCTGCCTGTCTCTCACATCTGTGCTGCTGAGAGCTTCACCCTAACAGAGGAGCCTCAGGGCTAGCCTACACCTCGCTGTGCAAAAATAAGCAGGGCAGGCTTACGCTGACCGCCGCAGAGTCAGGCCGTGGCGTTCGGTGGCCGCTAACAGCACTGCCGTGATATCAAATCAGATGGCAGCTGTCAAAGGGGAATGGAATGCTTCCCCCCTCACGCTACACTTAAATAGCCTGCTCTTTGGCTTGTCAAACGCAATTACCAAAGCAAACACTGAGGTCTATAGTTGGAGAAGCGTGTGATACCAGCACAGAGCAGAACAAGCAGAGCAGCGGAGCCACCAGCCAAAGGAGACTACAGGCCCCATTACCTGTCTCTGTCCCAGGAAGTGAAGCCACTTAGAGCAAGTTTTCAGACCAAGGTTTTATTGGAAAATAATGAGGCACACATTTATTCTATTTTGTACTTTGAATGGCTCATTTTTGCAGCCCTTTCTTCGAAAGATGTCTAGATCCTGTTCACTGATACCAATAGCGAAATCTTCAGTATTGGCCAATGCAGTTACGTTGCTTGGATTTTTTACTTTAAAATCTACTAAGCGTTAAAATTAGTTATGTTTCATCAATGCACCTCACTTCTATGTAGATGAGCAACTAAAAGTAGGCTATTATACTCAAACTACTCACTCTACTACCGCACATGAAAAAATGCATAGCTAACAACATCACATCACACAGTGCGAGTGCTCTTTCAGGACAGATTTGTTACAGGATTGTATTCGATTCATTCTTTACTCCCCTCTAATATTCAATCCCGCATTTTCTGCTGATATCGGCCAATACTAATACCCTTTCGAGGACAGGCTACAGACGGGGCCAGTGGGGCCAGTACCACAGGGGCCTCTTACTACCAAGGGGCTCTTACTACCAGGGCCCTGATGCAGCTAAAAGACTGGGGACAGTCCATGGCCAGTGCAAAAATCAGATGACCGAATAGCCCTTGAATATGTAATGAAATGAATAAATGAAATACAGTTCCCTCAGCCCATACCCTGCTGCCTAAACATACGAGTTATTTATTAGTTATTTTCAGATCGATATTTGTTTGCATTATTTTGGTCAGAGAGTGGGGATCGGTGGGGGAGGTTGGGGTCTCCGAAGATGCTTGTGACCATGATCTGTCCCACTGATACTGCTATGCCACCTCTGCTTTCTTCCATACAACTAATTCAACCTATTCTTATAGTTACTGCATGGGGAAGAACTAAGGTCACTTCAAGTGATAGTTTGGAAAAAAAGATAGCTGCCACCACTATTTTTAGCTACGCAACATAATTTTGTCCATTTTTCTAGAAAATAGTACGGCATGCAGCAATGGTTCTCGACAATAGTCCTGGGGTCTTAATCCTGGTCCCCTGCTCTGCACATTTTAGTGTTTTTCCTATACTAACACAGCTATTTCAACTCAAGAGGGGCTTGTTAATTAGCCCATTAGTTGAGTCAGGTGTGTCGAAGCAGGAAAAACAGTAAAATGTGCACAACATGGGGTCTCCAGGACCAGGGTGAGACCCACCAGCATACAGCGTCAGAAACTACATAATCAAATCTATTTGAGATTCCTTAAGAACTCATGGTTTGGAGCAAACGTATGATGAACCAGGCGTGCAGTTTGGCAATGTGAATTAGCCTCCAGGGCAAAACTAAAGCAGCAAATATTAGGCACTAAACATGTCAGAGGAAGGAGAGCAAGAGAAAGCAGAGTAAGAGGAAATTATGTAGTTTATTAAACTTTTTTTTTGCCAAACAAAAACACATTTCTATTCATATTTGAAGCAAACTCCATTCTGTTTTACAATTGAAAACCGATGCACAACCTTGAGTCATGGCAGACAACTGCGAGCGGCTTATGAAACACTCTGGCAGATGCGGCACAGAATTCCTTCTTCTTCCTGAGGAGCAATTAAGGCTAACAGGACTGAAGCAGATCAAAGGGAGTTCAGAGAACTCTAGCACCTTACCCAGTTTTCCCGGCAGGCCAGTGGAGTACTCTGCATCTCCCGCTGCTCCGGCACCATCCCTCCCTGAGCTCGAGTCATCTGCGGCGAGAGGAGACAGGAAGAAAATATAAGTCTTTGAAGCTTGCATATCAAAGCGGATCTTTGCATTTCAGTCATTCCGATATATGCGCTTCTGCGCTGAAGCACGTTCAACCTTCGGCGCTGACAACGAAAACATAAACCTGGCTCGGGATAAGTCACTGAAGACATGATACAGTAGTGGACAGCGGTACTTTGGCTGACACAACATTCCGAGATTGGGAATGATCTACAGCTGCGGCGGGTGCCAAACAAGACTGCAACACTCATCATTTGCGGAAAAACGTGTACGATTTGTGTAGATTTATAGACTAAATGGGCTCCAGTGTCACTCTGGAGAACGTTTGCATTACAAATGTTGCTACGTGAAATGCTGAGAAGTTACATCAGTAATTTATAACCAAACTACGCAATACATTTTCAAGGGCCCATTTCAAGGAAACCTGTGTTACCTGTGTTAAATCAATAAGGGTTGATGTAGTTTAGAAACATCATAAAAGCCTCAAAATGTGCTCATTTCACTGCCCATAGAGTCCTTATATGGAAACTAAGCTGTTTTAAATGTATTTAGTTTTTGTGATGTCACACAAACCATCACATTTACGGACATCAGCCTGCACCAGTTTAGTTCCTCCCATTCAGGCTAAAGCTATACGGAGCGTTTCAGCCTGGACTGAACAAAACAGGGCAGCCAATCAGAATCCTGTTTAATTTGAAGGGATATAGAGGACGGGGATAAGGAAGAGGTCGGAAAAGGTCATGTATGAATTAATTAAGACCATTTTTGGTACAAAAAAAATGTCCCCAGGCGTAAAGGCACTCAGGCAAAACCATAAAATTGAAGTATTATGCAAGACATGGGCCATTTAAGTAGGTAAATAAGCAACACAAGGCTGATTCTAACTTGTTAGCATCACTGCATGGAACTACTCCAGGAGGAAGTCATCTTTTACTGAAAATCCCCTTTTTACTGCTCTCTTTCTCTCTCTCTTTAAAAAAAAGGCTGTTTGAATGCGCAATCATTCAAGTCAAATGCAATGAAAGCAAAGAACATAAAGACTGTGATTAGACTGTGTGCAACTGAAAGGTTTGAACAGAGCCCTATTCTGCGCAGGACTTGCTCAATTCCTAAGGGTGAGCTTCAAGAGGCGAACAGGGAGGGCTGAAGGGTAAAAAGCGGGAGTGGAAATTCGGGGGCCTTCTGCTCCGGTTACACACCCCCCCATCCCCCCACCCGCCCTCCTTCCCGCTCATCCGTTCACCACATGACTGGCATTTTCAGAGCTGTCAGCTCTTTGAACCTGTCGGCAGGCCGGTTTGATCTGAGGGTGTACACAGTTTAACACTCCTGCAGGAGCGGCTCCAGCCTGGGCAGAGAAAAGAGCTGGCCGCCGGGGCTAACGGCTTTATTACTCCGCTCCAAAAAAGCCCTGTTCCTTCCCTCCGCCCCACCGCACTCCCACCTCCCCACCCCAACATTTGCTGAGCCCCACCAAGCACAAGTCGCCGGTTCACATAGCTCTTTTGTTCGCTTTTGGTTTTTATACTCATTGGAACAATTATGCCGAAATTTTCATTGGACCACTAACAATGGATTCCTGCCCGAAGCAGCGCGTAGTATGCATGTTCAGTATCATTCATAAAACGGCTCCTCGAGGCCAAAACAGCAGTTTGGGCCCTCGGTCAGATCACGAGCCAATTTTTCAAAAGTTGCAACAACATATATATTCTTGTGCAAGCTCGTAAAACACTGACGTGCTCCGCTGCGGTGACGCATCGATGGTCTCCCGAACAAAAGCTAGGTTTGATTCATGGAAAGTCAACAGGGCTTCGAGGCGCGAGGGTCGTCAGGTTTCTAAACGAAACAAACTTCTGTTTCCCTTTCATTAAGGACACCACAGAGCGCTACATTTCACACATCTACCGGGCCGGCCGAGCTCACCCACTCTGAGCCAGGGTCGGTGTGATGGAGCTGTTTGGATAACCCCGGCGTGTGTTTGCTTTCACGTCTGCCATGGAGACGGCTAAAGAAGTCGGGCCTTGTTCCACAGGAAACCTGAATCCCGTGCCTGCTTTTCTCCAGGATTGTGTCCGTCAGACTTTTTGTAACGCTAACGGGCTCTCAGTGAGCTGAAGAGCGGGTGCCCTCCTCTGCTAGCAGGCCTGCCATGCCAGCAGTCTCTGTGGGTTTTGGCTGAGGCCAACGAGGCATGTCCCTCTTCGAGTATGAAACGTCCAATTTGGCTGCGCAGAGTCTGTCAGGGGCTAGCAAAAAACCCCCCTGGTGTCAGAGATTTATGGCCCTCGCTCGTTCAGCCTGTGACCTCCAGCGCCGGCTTAAGATCCAAATTATTACTTCAGTAATGCTGTTGAAGCTGTGTCCTCGCTCCCACCTTAGCTGGAACACAAGCAAGAAAAACAAAACAGGGCATCTGGAAGGCAACATGCTAATTATTATGCTGTCATCTTCCACGTCTTGGTCAAATCCACAATGAAAAACAAGGCAGAGTGTTTTTCACATCATCCATATTTTGAGAGGCCACAAGAGGAGAACCGATAGCCGTTAGCTTGGCTTTGACTAAGTGAATCCCGCCGTGTGGCTTATGGAAATCATTACTGATCCTGGTGCTACACAGCCTCGTATTAACAGCCAGCTTTAAATAGTGAAAATTTATGAGTCGTGGTCACAGCGAAGACTGACTACAGTCATACCCGACAACCCATAACGCTGAAAAGTTGACAGATTAACTGTCTGTCAGGAGTATTTATGTTCAAAGGCACAAATGTGTCTTTGAGACACTCGCACATTTGAAGCTAGAAGGACACTGCCTGCGTTAGCCTAATAGGAAATGACATTTCACAACATGATAAAAGTGAGTGAGGCCAAATATCAACGCGCACCTCACTGCCTCAGTTCTGAAGAGAAGTCACGACTCCTTTCCTAATTCATTCAACCAGCTCTGACACAAGGTCGCGACGTTTCTCTCTTGAACTTTGCCAATGACGTGAACTTGGAACAGCTGTAGGAGGGGCGTGGCGTGCACGGAAAGACTTGATGTGTTTTTCACTCCTCAGACTTGCTAAAGCGCTAATCCAACCCCAAGCTCCACGGGTAATTCTCAAAACAACCGTTTCCTTTTCATGCTTACCTCAGTGTGACCTTAATTACTTGGGACCAAGGCCGTGACCACTCACAAATGTAGATAGAAATGAATGATATAGCACCAGGGGAGTTTCTGAAAGGCACAAAAGGTTACTGACATCATCCTTCAACTAACCACAGAGACTCTGACTATGACTCCTTCCTTCCACATCGACTCTGAGGCAGTGTGATTACCTATAGTCTCTCGTGCTTTGGCACAATCCTTTGACAGTCTGTCTCTATCCTCTGCATGATTCCATACTCTGGCTGCGGAGCACAAGACAGCTTTAGCAGAGCCTTGCTCTGGACTGACCCTGTATTAAGTGTTTCCTTTTCTCTTTTAAGGATTACCATCACAGAGGGAGAAGATGATGACTACGGCCTATGCCGTGTTCTGCCTCAGGCTTTTATAAATGAAGAATACCAGCAGAACTCATGCTGGGATTTGGAAAAGTCACTGAGGACTTGGGCTGCCTCTCCCAAGGAATTACAGTCTGTCTTTTGTCTTTAAAAAGTATAGAAAGAAAGAAACAGACGAAGTGACATTATTTCCACCAGGGCCACTAAACCACACTCCATGATGTCAATTAATCCAATTCGTTATAAAATCAATTTCAAACTAATATGGCCTTTGTAATTAATTTTTTTTAAAAGGTTAGCTCTGTAACTTGAAGACTGATATAGGTAAATGAGCTTTGTTCTGATTGGCTGCCCTGTATTGTGAATAATGCAAAAAGCAATCTGGACTGAAACGTCATCATGAATGGGCAGGGCTAGATTGCGTAGGCTGAATATGTGGGGTTTATGTAAACTTTACAATTATTTATGAACTATACTGAACACTTAAAAAAAAAGCATGAAAAAATTCGGTTTTCCATGATATGGGAATAAACGGTCCAAAGAGGTCCTTCCCACTTTTGAGCATTTTTCAAAGTTGAACTGCTGGAGTTACACTATATGAACAGAGGTACTGGGACACCCCTCCTAATTATTGAGTTCAGGTGTTTCAGCCATTAAATTAAGCACACAGGCATGCAGTCTCAATAGACAGACGCTGGCAGTAGAACAGGTCATGATGAGCTTAGTGACTTTAGAATGCCACCTCTACCACAAGTTAATGTGTGAAATTTCTGGCCTGCTAGATCTGCCCCTGCCAACTGTAAGTGCTACTATTGTGAAATGGAAGCGTATAGGAGCAACAACAGCTCAGCCACGAAGCGGTAGACCAGGCAAACTCACAGAGTTGGGCCGCAGAGTGCCGAAGCTCACGGTGTCTATCCTCTGTTGAATCACTGACTAAAGAGTTCCAAATTCCCTCTGGAAGAAACATCAGCAAAAGAACTGCACATTAGGAGCCTCACGAAATGGGTTTCCATGACTTACAAATCACGTTTCTCTGTCTGTCAGTCTGATGGACGAATCTGGGTTTGGCGAATGCCAGGAGAACGTTATCTGCCTGACTGCACTGTGCCATGTGTAAAGTTTGGTGGAGGAGGGATGATGATATGGGGTTGTTTTCAGGGGTTGGTCTAGAACCCTTAGTTCCAGTGAAGGGAAATCTTAATGACTCAGCAGACCAAGACCTTTTGGACAAGTCTGTGCTTCCAACTTTGTGGGAACAGTTTGGGGAAGAACCTTTTCTGTTCCAGCATGACTGAGCCCCAGTGCACAAAGCAAGGTCCATAAAGGCCTGACTGGGTGAGTGTGGTGGGGAGAAACATGACTGGCCCTCACAGAGCCCTGACCTCAACCCCATCAAACACCTTTGGGATGAACTAGAACGGAGATTACGAACCAGGACCTCTCATCCAACATCAGTGTCTGACCTCACAAATGCTCTTCTGGATGAATGGGCCAAAATTTCCACAGACACACTCCAAAATCCTGTAGAAAGCTTCCCAGAAGAGTGGAAGCTGTTATAGCTGGAAAGGGGGACCAACTCCATATTAATGCCTATGGATTTAGAATGGGAGTCATAAAAGCTCCCGTAGTTGTAATGTGTAGGTGTCCCAATACTTCTGTCCAAACAGTGTATCTGAAACTAGGCAGGTGTCGTTACTCTTTAATAGGAAATTTCAGATTTTTTCTGCATAATGCAATCATTAAGCTGTAAACAAAATCATTCACAGTGGTTTGATGTGAAACGATCTGTTCCAGAAGTTTGTATAGTAGTGATTATAGGAACCAAACATCCAGAGAGTTTAACGCCTCTAGAAGCTACCTTACAGTAAGCTATCACACGAAATGGCTATGAATATGTTGCCTGATGCTTGCGATATTGTTTATTACAGTCTTGAGAAGGACTTGGCCTAAATATTTGGCTTTGTAAAGCATTTCTTTTTTGAGATTTAATAGTATTTTATCATTACCAACATTACATATAAAAACTCATTCCGGACTGTAAATAAAATGGCTATATTTGTATTGCACACATTGCGACTCCTGGCTCCTATCAGCACCACTGACGATAAGTTTCAATACAATGTGCCATTTCACGTCAAAACAGTCTGAACGACTTAGTTTCATTGATTGAATTATGCAAAAATGTTGAAAAACTGCTGAAATTCCCTGTAAAACGTTACAAGGGTGAATCTCAGAGCTGAAAGGATGAGGCTTAATGCCATAACCTGTCATGGTCTGTTGACCTCCTTGCCTCTCTCAAATATAAAGAGCATGCTGGAAAAACCCTTTTAAGGAAGTGAAGACTGGCAACAGAGTGCACACATACAGATCCCAAGCTACTGAACACAGATTCCTACGATTACTCTGCAATCGGGGGGCTAACTGAACGCACTGTTGTCTGTGAGTGTTGTGTGTGAACATCTTTGTTCGGTCTTTAAGTCTTCATGCGTGAGCAAAGTTCTGTCCCTCATGCTGGCAGTGGTTTGATCGCATGCCATCGGTGGTAATTGTGGCCACCTGTGAGGGATAAAGCGTTGGGCTACCTCATCCTGCAAAAGGCCAGCAGCAGCGCTGAGGGAGCAGGCAGTTCAGACACCAACTGCCCTCTGCACAACAAATCCAGAGAGCTGGTTTGAGAGCTTTGAGAGTGCCCAGTGGTTTTTCTTTCGAGAAAATTGAGGACACTTCAAAAACGTCCAATTTAGAAGGCTGAAATGACCATGAATCACTAGTGTACAATACCCACAAACAAAGGCTTTACTTCTGATTTTTATTCCAGAGTTTGAAGCCACAGATGCTATGAAACACTGACTGTAACGTAGTACGTATATTCACAGCTGCCCACTCCAATGTTACAGTATGTAATATGAATGCAATCAACAAAATTAATAATGCTGAGAAGGAAACACAGCTGGCAACAAGTCTTCCTACTGATCAGCTGGCTTAACTATGTTTTATATCACCTAAGTAAAAGAAAATACCCATAGCAGAGACTGCACTGCAGAGTCACACCCCATAAATCCCAAACACAACCCATAAATCAAAAATATGGAAACAGTTCACTTTAAAGAGGAATTCCACTGATTTTTCCAAAATGTCTGCGTAGATAAATCATTCAGATGTAAACAAAGTCATTTAGAGTGGTTTGGCATGAAAAGCTCAGTTCAAGAGAAACTTATTGAATCCAAATTGTTCACAGTGGTGGTGATGGGAACCAGACGTCTAAAGCGTTTAATGCCTCTGAAAGCTCCCTCACAGAAAGCTATTACATGAAATGCTTATGAATGCACCACCTGATGCCTGAGACACTGTTTTTATGATAGTTTTGGCCTAAAAGTCTGTTAATGGCAGACAGACACCTGCACTGTGTTGCAAAGGAGTACTCGTGTAGGTTCTCTGGTCATTTTGGAGAATAAATAAAATGGCTATATTTGCACTGTAGACATCACAATCCCTGGTTCCCATCACCTGAAATTTACTGAAGTCTGAGTCTGTAAGTTTCTCTACTATGAACAACTTCACATTAAACCAGTCTGTATGAATTAGTTTACATCTTTACAATTGAACTGAGCATGACCGTCATACGTAAGCATATTAAAGAAACACAATGCGCTCATGGCAGAAGCTCAGCATGGTGAGTAAAAAACCACGGCAAAAATTCAAGTCAGGCATTGTCTGCTTTTCAGCTAGCTCAATTTAGTGAATAGAAAAAGAAACAGTGTTGGCTGAAGGCATGAGTTCACAATCGCTTGTCTAAACCACATGACTACACCGTGCTATTCTGTTACCACAATTATGTTTTGAAAACGCTGTTTTTCAGAGTTTTCCCTGCCGTAGCATTAGGTCCTTATAAAAAATGAACTTTTTAGATTCTTAAAATTCCAGTTTCCATGTTTTTTGTTTTTGAAAGTGCTGGCCTTGTGTGTGATCAGTGTTGTTTTGCTCTGGTGAGCTTCTATTTTGAGTCTAACGTGGCTGACAACTGGGCTGTTTGTTACCAACCACACAGAAACAATTTAGCATTAAAATGATTTAACATTAGATGGAAAATAATTTGTTCACTTATTTTTTCCACTGATTGAAATAACATTTTTTTTAAGAGCAACAGCTTTTTCAAGATCTGTTGCTATGCAGTTGTTGTTTTTGATGTAAATGTTTGTAAAAGTGTGTATAATGGTAAATATGTGACTATATTTTAGAAAATCATTAATTTATATGCAACACACACACACACACACACACACACACACACGTTTGTCTTGCTGTACATATGAGTACGTCCATCGATCTCTACTGATTTTTGTGTAAGTGCAGCTAAATAATACTACACCTAAACCTAACCTGACCTTAACCTCAGTATCTAAAAGGTAATTTTTCTGCTCTTTTAGTTTTCAAATAAAAAAAAAATAATTGTGGTAAAAACAACACATGCTCAAGTGAGGACATTTTGCTGGTCAAAAATTTCATGTGGTCCTGTCATACTTAGGACATGGGGTCTTCACAAGTATAGCAATACAAGAATACACACACATACACGCACACGCACACACACACACACACACACACACACACACACACACACACACACACACAAGCTAAGCCGCTTATCCTGGTAATTACTGAGAATCTAATAACTGCATTTCTTCTGATTAATCAAAATTACAATGGACTAATTAAACAATAATTGTAACAAACATTAGTTTAGACTTGGAAACTTGGAAAAAAGTCTGGTTCCATTGACTTACATTAAAAGTAAAGTATGTTTTTTCCTGCTCCTGTATTTTGGAGTTTCAGGGTTTTCCTCCGACAACAGCGATTATTTATTATTATATATTTTTATTATATATATATAGTGCTCTGACTAGTCCTCCCAGCAAATGATCACATACAGACAGAGCATGTAATAAGAACAACACATATGATCTAAGTATTTCACCACGATGTCTAAACACAGCCCAAAGACAGGAAGGTGACCTCTCTAAGACATTTGTTGCTCCTTAAAAGCCCTCTGAGAGTAATGGGGAACCACATGCTGCTGTGCCAAAGCAGTGCTTGAGAAAGCAACGACATGTTATCACTAGGGGGCAATGCTGCGTGCGGAGACATGAGCACACCCTGAAGTGAAACGTGAAAAGGCAAGACAGGATCAAATGTTACAGGAAGACTTCCTTTTATTTGGAGTTTCACTAAACATTTGGGTTGTATTATGTCATTACCCGTCTTCACTTGACTCTCTTTGGCACCATGACGTCTCTTTATCTTTTCCCTCCTTTAAACAATCTTCTGTTTTCATATGTCTCCATTACCAAATACAGTTAAAGACAGTTTTAACAGAAAAGTAGGCGGACATGTGGAAATTGGGCAGTAAATGTCGACTTTGATATATTTTAGAGGTTTACGCTCCATGAGTTAAATATCATGTTCTGCACATACCCGCAGTAAAAGTCCCCAATTGGTTCCCTCTTCTCAAACCCAGGCACGCAGCACCAGTTGGAAAGCACATTTCCCTCATGCCTGTGCTTGGCGGCTGCTTTACATCATGTTCGCACTTCCTTTATACGTGCCGAAATATGAATGCGAAGGTATTTCTTAAGATGGTTATATATATATGGGCTGCTGAACAAAAGCTATGTGGGCCCCAGTTCCACAAGCACTGCCAGTTTAGGATGGGTGGTGTGTGCACAGTAGGCCCACATCAACTCCAATTCAAAGGAGAGTTCATCGCGTCTCACGGTGAACTGATCTTGTGGACGACACCGGTGACTACTCTGACACAATAAGACGACATTCACAGGATAAAATGACAAAATAAGCTTAATCAGAATGTATTTATTATTATCAATAATTCCAAAACATCATGATAAAAATCACGGATTCTTGTTACAGTGGAGGCTTTTGAGGGGAATCAGAGCTTTCCATCCACTTTGCTGTGGCTTTTGTGAGTTTGCTGATCATTATTTTTTCATATTTTTCCCATGAGATTTATATTTTAGATTTATTTATATTTATATATATATTTCTCTATGTGGTCTCAGACTGGTCTCGGGACTCCACTGTATACATACATACATGTTGCTGTTGGAAGAAGAAACCTTGTATCTCCTAAATGGTAACTTTACAGTAAAAGGAAAGAACCTACTTTCCTTTTAATGTAAGTCAGTGGAACCAGACGTTTTTCCAAGTCATTCTGGGTCGTTTCTTTTGGTCCATTCATCACGGAATTTACACACAATGTAAAGAGCAACAGGCATTTTCAGATTATGTCAAAAACTGAAAAACGACACAATGCAACGTAATGTGCTCCGACTCCGTTACACAGTTCTACGCAATGCCAAACCAGTCATATCACCAAACAACTAACAGCAGGTCAGCAAATATAAACACTATATAAACAATATAGAAATTGAGCCCAAGTCTTAAAGAACTTGCAGCTAAGAAAGGATGCCAGGTGTCTAGTTCAAGCAAATAGGTAGGTGTAAAAGACAGAGCAACTGGGGACATTTACATCTTGAATATTTTAAGTATTTATGTACTATTTTAAGGTCTGCTATAAGTGCTTATATTTTACCGCTGACGTTTTTTCGCATGTTTTCAATTACAGTGATCAGTTCGGTTTATGGCACAACGTTGATTAAAAATGAAATAAAACATAGATGTTCTCTGGCTCAGAGATGTGTTGAGATTTTTTACTATGGCCCTTTTAGTGGTTGAGTTTGACACCTCTGCTCCAGAGGAATGAAGCCATGATAAAATCTTGGCAAAAACAACATGCGCAACCTTTGATTTGATTTTAATAATTTCTCATCTTTTACTAATAAATGCAAATGTGTTTACAGTCTACAGTAAAGTTCTCCACCTGTTTCAATGAGCTATTTCAAGCAATAATGAAAAAAATGTAAAACATGCTTTTGTCAGTGCCGGTGATAACTTCAAAGGGTTAATAGCTGGCACTCCAAATCTCACCCCTGGAGTCATCTGTGCCCAGCAATGTTGGGGCAGAACACTTTAGTGTCCGAAGACCCAAACGTGTTTGCCAGAGGACGCAGGAGGAGACTTGGAGTATGTTTGGAAGGGTTCAGAGCTGGACCCTGTACGCTCGCTTCAACTGACCCCCTCCCCTTCGCCCCGTCTGTCCCAGCTGCCTGCCTGTAACTCTAGGAAACATCAAGGACAGGACGGAGCTTTACCGAATTAACATATCTCACATATTGATCGCACTGAGCTCCTTTGAAACGGACACCTCCACCCTCCGCACTTTGAACTTGCGTCTGTTCCACCCAAATTGTTTAGGAATAAAAAGGCTCCTTAAATGGCGTAAGACTTGGGGTATGGGTTACTTGCTGACGAAAATACATTCAGGTAAAAAAGAAACTAAGCATTTAGCTGAAGCAATCCTACAACGAGAGCTATTACTGCATTAACAAAGGCCAACTCGATGCAGCAAAGCCTTGGCTGGGGCATAACACACCATATCAAAGTATCATTTCGCTGTTGTCCTAAGAAAACCACGTATCTCCATTTTTGATACTTTTCGGTTTTTGACATAATTTGAAAATACTGATTACCCTTTACACTGTATGTAAATTTCATAATGAATGGACCAAAAGAAATGACCCAAAATGACTTGGGAAAAAAGCCTGGTTCCATTGACTTACATTAAAAGTAAAGTAAGTTTTTTCCTTCCACTGTAAAGTTACCATTTCGGAGATACAAGGTTTTCTTCCGACAACAGCGATTTACTGCTATACTGTATTCCAGGGGTCTTTGAATCTGGAAGCTAAACTGAAGTGTTGATATTACTTATTACTTATTGGTGTCATAACTAGCATCATACCCACTATCGATTACAAAATCCATGACTGAAGAAACTCTGGATCTGATACTGTCAAATACTACATATAAAACATATATTTTCACTAAAAGAGTGTAACAATGCAATGTAAAACCAGTCATATCACCAAACAACTAACAGCAGGTCAGCAAATATAAACACTATATAAACAATATAGAAATTGAGCCTAAGTCTTAAAGAACTTGCAGCTAAGAAAGGATGCCAGGTGTCTAGTTCAAGCAAATAGGTAGGTTTAAAAGACATTTAAATCTTGAATATTTTAAGTATTTATGTACTATTTTAAGGTCTGCTATAAGTGCTTATATTTTACTGCTGACGTTTTTGCATGTTTTCAGTATACAGTGATCAGTTCGGTTTATGGCACAACGTTAATTAAAAATGAAATAAAACATAGATGTTCTCTGGCTCAGAGATGTGTTGAGATTTTTTACTCTGGACCTTTTAGTGGTTGAGTTTGACACCTCTGCTCCAGAGGAATGAAGCCATGATAAAATCTTGGCAAAAACAACATGCGCAACCTTTGATTTGATTTTAATAATTTCTCATCTTTTACTAATAAATGCAAACGTGTTTACAGTCTACAGTAAAGTTCTCCATCTGTTTCAATGAGCTATTTCAAGCAATAATGAAAAAAATGTAAAACATGCTTTTGTCAGTGCCATAGTCAGTGCCATGCTTTTGTCATATATTTTCACTAAAAGAGTGTAACAATGCAATGTAATCTTATTGTTTTGAACTGTATCCTATTATACCGTATTGCACTGTGACTAGTGTGTTAGAATGAGGCTAGTGTATTTATTTGGGGCCAACATGCTATAAATGTGTCTACAGCAACAGATTGGGGCACAATAAAACATATCGTCTCTGTCCAAAGAATCTCCAAAATAGTAACTTTACAGGAGAGCGCAAAAACACTCTCACCTTTCAATGCAAGTTAATGTAAAGAGGTTTTAGTCCAAGTGAGTTTAGAGCATTTCTATTGGTCCATTCATCACAAAATTTTCACACAATGTAAAGGACAGCTGGTGTGTTGAAATGACAAAAATGGAGATGCATGGTCTTCTTTGGACGGCGATGATATCTTTTACTAAGATATTGTACTTTTGCACTGTTAAATGCTCCATTAAACTGTGGAACATTAATAAATTAACATAACACATCTTATTTTTATTACCTTATGGTTATGCAACTCTGTTTCTAGCAGCAGGTTGTTCATTTTTTAAGGAACTTGTTGTGTCAATTTGAAAAATGAGCTATGTCGCAATGTTTTATGGTCACAATGTAGAGATCCTTTACTAAATCTTCTGATTTCTGCTCATTTACACTGCTGGAAACCAATTACAGATTTTGGCAAGCACAAGTTCGTGATTCATAGGTTGTGGCCTAGGGACTATTTTTGAGTACTCTGCTAGGAGCATGAGCTACTCCAAAAATTAATCGACGGTAAAAACACTAAAAATGTAATTTGCGTATCCAGGTCACAACCATGAAAACGCAGAATGGTTTGAAATGTTCAGGGGAACATTTAGAGCAGCTTTTGCAGCTGGTGTTGTCCAGCGACAGTCCATCAACACATATTTTCATCATTGCTCTGCTAAGGCACCTCTTCCCCGCTGAGGATGACAGACCCAGTTGAGAGAAGAGTTGAGAGCTAGTGCCAATTCAAAGCAACTCACCTTATGCCTGACAATCAACAACACATGTCCAAAGTCTTACTCACACTCCTGAATCACGCACCCACCCAACACCACCTCCACCTCGCTGCTGGCACACTTCTACTGTAAGTTCTTCAGAAGTCACACTTACTTACATCGAACAGAATACAAAGTGGGAGGTTTTAAGACCACATCAAAGCACACCTTGGAAAAAAAGGGGAAATGTCGGCTACACTGGCTTCAATCCACATAGCAGTAAATCTTAACTTACAAGCCTCTTTTTGTTAAAAACACACTTCAGGAATTCTGTAAATAAACCATGTCATCGTGTTAGTTATGGACTTACCGCAATCAGAAAGTGTGTGGAAAACTATTTTCTACCCAACGATTATTCAAACGCATAGCTTAATTTTTTAAATGTGTTAACAGTTTCATTGGTGGATAAAGGAAGGGAACTACTGTTCTTGAATGTTGATGATTTTATGACAGTATCAATTAAATCAAATTAACTTTTTAAAACTGAAACTTGGCCTAAAATTGGCCCCAAGTCAAGTTTTACAATACATTTAGAAACGAGAGACATACATCCTTTTCACATTTCACACATTATTCAGAAAAAATACTGTTAGAAATCTGGTACAGAATGATGCACATATGATGTTACACAACTTACACGGTGATGAGTTGGGCTGAGTATCAAAATTCAGTACCTTAATGGTACCGAGCAGGAACCATGTTCTAATAATACAGGGTGATCCCCAATGTGCTGCATAGAGATGGGCAACATGATGATACTTAACTGTTATTATGATTTTGTTATGATATTCAATTTGTTTGTTTCTTTTTTTTTAATTACTATTTTTACCCAATTTCCCCCCTTATTAGTCCCCTAATTGTCCCACTCACTAGCTATGAGGACCCGATCTGCCAAAATGAAAAATAAATAAAATTAAAAAATTAAATCAAGTAAAATTAATCAATAAATAATAGTTCAAAAATAACCAAATAAAACATATATTGCTTACTTTGATTGTAATTATACATACATTTCCTTTTTCTGCAATTATATATTTCTCAATTTATTTATTTCTGTATTATTATTATTATTTTAATAATGCCTTTGTTCATTTTTATATTTTTTCCGTATCTATATTTTTATTTATTTATTTATTTAATCATATTTTCTTTTTTTCACTAATTCATTTATTTATTTATATTTTCATTACTTCATTTATTTAATTCTGTATTTCTTCGTTCATATGATAATGAGAGGGCGTGATCTGAATTTTGCAGAAAAGCTCCTCCATACTAGCGAGTTCTCCCCATCATATCATGTTGATCTCACACTCCTGGCCACGGATGGCTGTGCCATCTCTGGGCATCCAACTCAATCAATGCTTAGATACGTTTAAGCCACTCGGAAGCCGAGAATATGCTTTTCTTAGCATGTCATGGCGGTCATCCATACTTAAAGAACACTGACCAACTTTTATCAAAATGACAGCCTAATTATTCCAGTTTACAGATGTAACAGGTTTTGGCGACTGCTTTCACCATTGCAACATTTAAACAGCTGCAGTCACTTTTAAACCAACTCTACAAAGACATGACATCGTTTTTTTATGTTAATATGTAAATACAGCATTTCCCTGCTTGACTGTTTGTGGAAGCTTAGAGCTGAGCTATGCTTGTTCCTATAGGCTACGACGACCTATCTATAGCGAGCTCGGTAAGCAATGAACCATAGTAAAGAAAACAAAGCTGAATAATGCAGAATAAATGCAAAACAAATGGCAACCTTCAGACATTCACCCTACGCCTCATGCTGTAACAGACGGTATTCTGGTATGTAAGAGGTACTTTTACTCTGGCACTTTAATAGTTTGCTGTCAGTTGTTGTAGCAACTAAGCAGTTAAATGAGAGACCTGTGTTTATTTTTATTTTTTCTCTACAGTTATAGTAGCTACCATGGAGCAGGCTAGTTGGTGGTTGTATCGAAAAAAGTATCATACGGGTATCAGTATCAAAATCAAGGTATCTGTTTTGGTACTGATATTGAAAAGTATTTAACAAAACCCAGCCTTAGAGATGAGAAACTACTACGTTTGCTGGAAAACTGTCTTTTTTTTTACATTGGTTGGGACAGCACTTAGGGTAATGTCCGTAAGCTTCAATCTGAGCCATGAGTCCAGCAGAAAGTCAATAATATGCCTTGAAAAAATAAACACTTTTACCATTCTGAGTGAAAAAGCTGGGGATCCCACTCAATTCAAAGCAGAGTATTAAGGTACTTAGGTTGTACTGAAAATGTAATTTCAGTTTTCTTTCTTTTTTATCATTTTTAGGAACAAAGACAAATCAGTGACTTGGTTTAAAGGCCATGAGAAACATTTTCTACTGCACAGCACTTCAATCTGAGGCTTAAAACTCTAATATCTAAATCTATGACTGCTGTGCTGTGAAGTGACTTCAAGAGCGTCTAACTTTTACAACTTTTCGAAGTATGAATAGTAGTGAAAGAGACTGCTTCAGTGATTTCCAGTAACAGTGTGAGTAGCTAACAAAATGCAAACAGTTCTTCCTTTACTCTAATTTATGATCAAAGCTCCCGCATCATTCAAGACCTTTCTAAAGGAACAAACACTGCAACAAACCAGCAACGGAAAAAAAAAAAGCAGTGCACTCCTTGTAGCAGAGAGGCCTGCGGAACAAAGCACTGCGAGACTTCAAAGCCGCCCTGCGCCGAGGCTGCACCCTCTCCTCAAACACATCTGAACTAATTGGCGCATCTTTTCTCTCCGACCACACTCCACTTGTTTGCTTTCTTAGAGGTCGCTCCGCTGTGCGGGCAGGGCCTGATAATCAGCAACCAGCCTCACAAAGGACGGCGAAGGAGAGCCGAACAAAAAGTGGTTCTAATGAGAGAGGATTCCTCCGCTGTGCTGGTCACCCACTGCAAGCCAAGAGAAAGCCATTATACATCTTTAAAAGGGTGGAAATTCAGGGTAGGTGTGGAGATGCGGGACTCAAAAGAGAGAGAGGCGCCTCCCTCTGTGCTGGCCCCTAGTACCTCCTCAGGGAACAATGGAGGAACAAGCTTAATCCCGGCCAGCTTATAATGAGCTATAAGCTTTCTTTTCAGCGCAAAAATGTTCTCCCTTCTTTGGCCACTAATCAGGGACAAATACCCCTATGCTTTTCAGCCTCGGCAAAATCCTCATTCCTTTGCCAGTCCCCTCATCTCTTGTCCCACGTTGTTTAAGTGTCCAAGGCTGGGGGGGAGAGAGCGGCCTAAGGTCTATGAGAATGGTCAAGTCCTAGTTTTAATGCATGGAAGCTTTAGGCTGAAGAGGGCCTTTTGAGTTCTTGTCTCATGGAGATGCAGATGTTGTTGCAACCATGCATTTGGGACAATGAAGAAAGAGATGAAGAGGGAGGCTTCAAAGCTTCTTCTTGTCCCTTTCATGCAACAACAAATTATACTGTTCATAAGTAGTGAGAGGTATTACAATTAATTCAGTACACTGGTTGAAATTCTTCCTCAAGTATGAGTTTTGCCATAACCGTTAAACCGCAAAGCCACGATTAAGTGCAGATAACGTGACTTAGAAACAGTGCAAACCACCTTAACGTTATCCTGTTTAGCTGAGTGGTTCAGTCAGTTTCCGTCATGTTTTGACTGGAAATGAAAAATGCATCAGACCACAGATCGGCTCCTGCTGTCTGGTCCGTTGCGTCCGAGTCCACTTTGTTTTTGAGGCAGCGGACATAAAAAAAAGGCCGGTTGTTTGGGGTTAGCCTTAACGTAACATGGACACTAGACAGACTGCTGTGCTTCCGTTTCCTCTTGTACCGCATAAGAAGCAGCCTAACTTGGTCAGCTGCATCAAAACAAGCCACAGACCAGTCGGTACTGAAGCGTGAATGACTGTAATATTTTCCAAAGTCAAGCTGTGACTGACGGGCCGAGGCACGAGTGAGTGGAACGCACATAAGAAACGACTTGAGGAATTCGACAAAGCTAACGCTGTCTTTTTTTTCGAATTTCCCATTCCACCTTAAATGGTGCAGCACTTACATTCAGGTGCCTGGAAACTGTTTTCACTCGGCCCACGTGGGGTAGTGTTAGAGAGCAATACTGCCATATGTTGATCTATATATTGTTCAGTTTTGTTTTTACTGTTTTTTAATATAAAAATATTTTAGATTTTCTATTTTAGATTTTTTTTCTTATTAAAAATTGAAGGGAAAGAATAATAACCAGCGTTAACCTACAAAAACAGATGTACTTAAGGATTTAATGGGTTTACTTGATCAATTTTAATTAAACCACGATACACAGTTTTGGCCATATTGCCATTGCCCGCTATTACTATCCCAACTCCTGAAAATCAAATGCCTGAAAACCGGACTTTGAGGGCTGCACTGGTCAAAAAAGGCATGTTCACCACCACAAACTTCACTTGAGTGTGCCTAAGACTCCAGCATGCCCATTTCAGTGCCCAAATACCTCCACAGGCTGCAGCAAAACTTAAAGACAGCCTGGGGAAAAACAACAAAGAGCCCTAAAGCCACTGATAGAACCCGTGAAATGAGGAGAACGCCGTGCGCCTATCAGGCATTTTTTCCTCATTCGTCTGAACTAGGCAGGACATAAATCCACTAATCGACTCAAGAAAAACATTTCCGTGGCATAACAACTTATAAAATGTTGGAACCCGAACTCCATGTTACAGTCATGCTCCTACTGGTAAGTCCAGATCTCTGTGTGGACTGTACAAATGGCCAGACACTTCAATGTAAGGAAAGGGTTAAGCCTTACAAGCATTACAAATTAATAAAGGCTTTTGACCAGCGGGGAAGATTTTCTGCAAACAGCAGGGCGACTATAAAAGCCAAACAGACATCATTGTTTGAAGATGCATTAGCAAAACACTTAAAGCTTTTTCCAAAAGCAATCTTGTCAAGCATGCCTGTTAAGATTGCTTTTCTGTTTGTGTTCCATAAAAGAGAAAAAATAAATATTTAGCATATTTGTGTAGGGCACATAAAATAGAATGAATGATCTAATTTTGAAATCTCTTGGCTTGTCCTGCTTTGCACGTCATGGTTCTTTCCATCTTTGCGCTAAAGATGAATCATCTCCATCCAGTCCCTTCATTTCCACTCAAAGGAAACTCATTCCTGTTCATTTTCAGCACTATCTCTTCACCTCTCCTCTCCCTCTCCTACATGAATCATATCTGACACACCTAGTCAAGGCGCGTTTTGCGAATTCCCGGCTCCGGGGATCGGAATGTGCCTCCTTTCTCTTCTCCTTCTAGCCGCTGTCTTTCTCCGAGGGTGAAACGATGCAGAACTGCGATATGGGTTCTGTTGGGGCCTTGAGCCCCCCCTCCTCACATCACCCCCCCACTCCACACAGCCTCCATAAACAGGCAGGCGTGAAACGTAATCCCCGTCCTTATGCCTTCACCCCGGCCTAGCTGCTTCGGCGCTTTGTTTGAGTTTTTCCCCCCTTTTCCGGATCTTTGAGTGGCTCCCTCTGCCAGAGCCTTTGAAACCCAAGCTTACCCCCACCTGTAAGAGGAACGAGCGCCATGTTTACATTATTGTGTGTTTAAAATGGCATCTTCATTTCCTCGGCCCGTTTCCGGAGGAGGCCGGTCACTAACAATGCAAGCGAGGGAGGATCTGTTTGGTTTGAGGTGGTGGTTGTTTGATGGGGAAAAAAGAAAAGTCTGGTTCGTACCCAAGTCCCAAGTTTATCCTGACTCACAAATGACGAATGAAATGTTGATTCAGTGGTGATGAATACAAGGAACAGGATACACGAGTGCTCTGGACGAAGCGCTTTTGGGCACAAATGAGTGTTAATCTCTTCCCCCGATGTTTGTGTGCAGCGTATTTCGGAAGTTTGAAAGGTTATACGTGTTTATTTATGATAAGATCCGCCCGGTGAGCCAGTATCAAAGAAAAGGAGATTCAGTACTGCGCTGTAAAAACGCTCAACTCGTAACTCAATAGCAGCCTTTATCGTAAATTCATACTCTTATAAATTTTGAAGGTCAATCGGATTCTTCCTGCTTTTCTATCATAAGCCTCTCTTTCTTTTTCTTTCTCTTTCCCTCCCTCTGCCCTCAGCCAGAGCTGAGCAAAGCCGGGCCTTTCAGGAAAGCTCAAAACGTCCTTACATCCAGAAAGAACAGAGCTGGTAAAGAAAGCAGCAACAAAGACGAAAAGTAAAAAGGGTATTCTCCGTTCTGTCCCTTTCCTGGTTCCTATTCTAAGGGCCTGATCCATCTTGGCCTTGCTTCACCAAGCGTGTCACTCAGCCCCTGACAGGCCGTGATGCCTGGCAGGCCAGTGGACACATGACTATTGAAGCTGAGCGAAGTACAAGTGAAGACAAATCTACCGAGGAGCCCGCCACAATAGGCTGGTTAGCACATGAAAGGGAGGCAGGCGGGGGGGCTCTGCATTCGTCTTTACGCCCATTTCCTCTGTTCTTCCCAATTCCCTCGCTATCGACCTCCTGTATAGTTATTCAACCCTTATACCAACAGTATTAGCCTTTTTTTTCCTGAAATAAAGGTAGTGTTTTGTTTCCCGCTGCAGATGTATAACACTTAAGAAAGAGCAGCGTAAAAAAAAAGAGTGGCGTAAAAAACGAGTCACTCAAATTTTTCAGCAATTAAGACAAGCTGTGCGTAACTCGAGCTTGCGATCTCATTGCAGTGTCCCTGGAATTTAATCCCTCTGATCTGATCGGTCCTGCTGTTCCATATCCATGAACTGTCCTCCGGGTTCGCCTTGGGGATGAGACCCCAGATTTCTCAATTAAACGGCAGAAACCCGAGTTCCTGCCGGGGTCTTTGAATCTCATTTAATATCTAATAGGAAATTTCAGAGGGAGCCTGCGAAGGTCACGAGATTGGGCCAGCCATGCGATCTGTTTTCTTAGGTCCTGCCTCAAGACAGCTGTGGAATCTGACACTTGTGTCATGGAGTGCATGAAGAGGAGAGATTAGGCAAAGTGCAGGCCCACTTTCTCATTCTCATCACGTTCACCTACCCAGCGGTGCAGAAAGACAGCTTTCTTTTAAGTTCTCCTCTCGAGCGATTCCACCGATGGACACTGCAAAACACGATCCTTCTGCGTGGATGAACCCTGTTGAGCGGTCAGGGCGGAACTGGCAACCTTAAAAAGCTGTGCATTCACTGTACGTTCTTACAGGCCATACAATGTAAGTCAAAAGTACAGGGAGATTCACTTGAAAGAGGCCCCGAATATTCTGTTGTAGCTCCCGTTAGGATGAAGCAATCAAAACCAAAAAATACGCTACATACCTTGACGTATGTGTAATCGATTGCATTACATGCGATGCAGAAAGTGATCTCCGTTTTCTGCCAGACACATGAAGGGGTACGGGGGTATGCACCCAGAAGTAGCAAACGGAGGTTAAACGTCGCGACAGCTGTCCGTCGCCTACCTCAGCGCTCTGACGCAGGGGCGTCCCGGCTTGGTCGAAGCTGAGGAGCACATTGCACGTTGTTTCGTTCAGATTGCTTCATCCTAGCAAGAGTTATTACAGAATATTCAGGGCCTCTTTCGAGTGAATCTCCCTGTATAAGCAAGCAAAACATGTTTACTGACCTATAGTTTAACTAATCATTTTCCCCAAAAACTCCACTAATTTGCAATGACATCGTCGAACATCTTATTTGGAGAAAAACCTTCACAGTCTTTCTTGATAACAGTCCATCACACTGACCAGTTTCTAATATTCACAAACTCCTAAGAGTTCATCAATCATTCAAGAGCATCTGAACGGAAGTATCAGGTGGATATGAGATGGACATCTCCAGGATCAAAACAAATTCGTTGTAAACTATTCCTGCAGACACACGAGCCCTTTTTTTTCATGTTTACATCTTACAGGGCCTTCAGTAAACAGCTATGTATTTGAGTTTGAATGCAGAAGAAAGAACAGGAAAGCGGGTGCACTGTACACCCTCACCCTCGCCCCGGCCGCGGCCTGCTAATCATGTAGGCTTCACCACAGCCAAGAAAGCAGAAAGAGATATCCACTGAGGAAAGGAACCACTGATAAAGCCCACAGCCACGGAGCTGACAAGATCAGAATTCAGAGCATCCAAGGCTATCACCCCTTATCATTCTTTATCAAGTGTCTAGCCTAAAAAGAATCTTGCGAAGACAGACAAGAACCATATTTTTAACCTAATATACATATACAGATCTACACAAAGGTGACCCAAACATTTTCTGTGATAATCGATGGACAAAATAGAACAAAAAACAAGAGGTTGCTCTGCAATACTGTTCTTTTCTAAGGCAAATGCAGCTTAAAAACTGCCAGCCTGACCACCTAAGGGCCTCAAAGTCCAAAGGGAAACCCTGCATACAGATCACTAGATATTTCAAGCTCCAATGTTCCTGGTTCAAGATCACTACCAGATGTTGGCCGAGAAGCAGCTTCTAAGGCCCGAGCAAGCTCCACAAATCACTATAAATCACCAGGCACTTCCCTGTAGCTTCCTACATGTCTCAATTCCGCAATCACTTCAACTCACGTCTGCGCCGCCTTCACAAGTGAACAGTAAATCTTATCTCGTTTGCGTTGTTTTGTTTTTTTTTCTCTCGGTAGTCAGTTTGTGCTGGCGAGGACCGACGAACGCAGCCTGAATCGTTACTGCTGCGCAGAATACAATCTCCCTTCTTTCCTTTTTTTTCAGCACACATTGTATAATGACCCACTGCTTCCGCTGGCCCCTCTCAAGGCTACCTTTCCTCTCATTAGTTTCGCCACTGACGCAGAGTTTCCTTAACAAACCTTAGCCCCCCCCACCAGTTCACCAGTCAGCCTGAATAACCAGGCCGTAAAAATATATGAATGCCGGATACAGGCATCAGTAAACAAATAAGGATACTTTGGCAGAACGGGGGAAAATAAATCTGTCAACGGATGCGGCGATAGCAGTCAATGAGTAACTGTAGGGAGCGAGGGAGGGAAAAGAAACAGAGCAGGCTTGGAAGACAGCGAGCAGGGGTATAGTTTAAGACCTATAAGGGGAACCAGTGGTTCCCAGAGCCAGGGCTGCCACTGATGGATGGATGCTAATGTCTTTCCCATCTGGATCGAGGAAGGGCAAAGCTACTAATGAGTCCTATCAACACAAGTCTCCAGTCCTCCCTGGGGCCACCGATCACATAGCCACAGAACACAGGATGGACTACACAGGCAGTTCCAGCATTGAGACGCAGGTTTTGTGTCCAAGTGGGGGGGAGGTTGGACTGAGGTTAATCTAAGTGATGAGTGGCCCTCAAAATGTTCGGAAGCTGGGGATTATGCCTGGATTAGGCTCTCGATCAGCGGGCTGCCAATATTTAAAAAGCTGAACTCGGACGTTCCCAGTTTTTTAGCTTCTTAATGACGATTCACAGCTACAGCTCAACGAGAAACAGCGGAAAATGATGTTTGCTGGTTTGACCGCAGCAAAAAAACTGACAGTTCAGCGTTGGATGCCCCCTCATATGTTGTGTAGTAGAAAGTGGTTATTTTATTTTCATAATAAAGTTATGATGGAGCTTTCTGCTGCTAGAATTCACAATGCTAAGGCTTCAACAATCCAAATATGGGAAAATCTGGCTAGTAATATTAGTGAATTACTTAATGCAAGGGTTTGAAAATGGTAAATTAGGGATGTAGAGTACTCATACTGTAATGCATGCAAAGACAGGACAGCAGATTAATCTCTTTGTTTTCACTCTTAAGTTCAGCACAAATTATTATTATTATTATTATTTTTTTAAATGTGTTAGCAAGGGTATGCATGCATACAAGTGCATGTGTCTACGTACATGGACGCATATACTAAGCTATTGTAGACTTATATTGTAGATTTATGGTGTTTATCTTTTGTTTCTGTGTTAATTGTGTTGTGTCGGTTTTCCAAGTGGGGGTGGGTGGATGGGAGGGTGGGGGTGGAGGGAAGGAGTTCAGGGGGGAAAGCTTTTGTTTGTATCTGTGTTGTCATTGTACATTTTGTTTCTGTTTAGATTGAAAATAAAAAATTGTTTACAAAAATAAATAAATAAAAAAAGCTGACCTCGGCTTTATAATAGGATGATTGTGACAAATTAGAGTCCAAAATATTTGAAGCTGGTGGCAAAAGTGAATTTTCTGGTTCTGGACGTTGCATTAAAAGTCATCGTTCTCCCGCTGGTGCTTTCAAAAGAGGTGAGGAAGACGAGAGGCGGTAAAGCAAACTAACCAGCTCAATAACAACAAATGAAAACACTCCCAGGAATGCAGGACTGCTTCAGTTTTCTTCCTCGTACGAAGGAGTGTCATTGTGCATCGCCGGGCCTGGCTTCTGTGCAGACGCGAACAGAGGGGCTTTTGTGCGATCAAATATAATAAAGTGGAAAAGGAAAACTGTGAAAATATTTATCCGAATGAAAGTGTGGTTTTGGGAGAGAGGCACTGGCAGGGAGACGCGTGCGTAATAAGAAAAAGGTGTTGATGTTCTTAGGCGAGCGAGAACCTGCAAATATTAAACAACAAAAGGCAGAGGTTCAGGTGGGCTCTGAACTAATTATTGAGACCACACACAGACCGGGAGGAAGGCACGGATCAATTTCCACTGTTCACGGTTCATCACTCGCAATCACTCACAAGTGAGTCAATAGCAGAAAATGTGGAAACACTTTACTTTTGATTACTTGTTGTGTTTCTATATACAGCTTTCAGAAATGCCACGGTGGGCGTGTCATACAAAAATAATAATAAAACATAAACAAACCCTTTAACTTTTGTAGTTATGAAATAACTTTCATTATTTTCAAAAACTGATCCCCCTCAGCCACACACACACACACACACACACACACACACACACACACACACACACACACACATATGTTCTGGATGCACCATTATGGCAGCAACATTATCAATTGGCAGTTTTTCCTTTATATATCACTGCTGTCGGAAGAAAACCTTGCATCTCCATTTTTTGTCATTTTTCAGTTTTTGACATAATTTGAAAATGCTTGTATCTCTTTGCATTGTGTGTAAATTTCATGAAGAATGGACCAAAAGAAACGGCCCAAAATGACTTGGAAAGACGTCTGGTTCCACTGACTTACATTAAAAGTGAAGTATGTTTTTTCCTTCTCCTGTAAAGTTACCATTTTGGAGATGCGAGGTTTTGCTCCGACAGCAGCGATTTACAAAACAATCCTGATTCTACAACAACAGCTTCCCACAAACACATACCCACAGTCCACTGCGGCTCATCTGGACAGGCTTGAGTTACGCACAAAGAAAACGAGCCAACAAAGAGATTAGGGAACAAGACAGAGTTCAAGGACCCTGACTAACCGGCATGGCAAAGACAGTGGCGGCTCATCAAAGCCTCGCTGGCACAACTTGGGCGCCCCAACCCAGCGGGTGCAGCTGCTTGGACTGAGGTCATCATGGCAGCTGCCCCCCAAAATCTCAGATCCATTAGGGGCGTTCAGGGGGCCGATTAAAAGCCTCAAATGATGCATGCCTCTCTACATTCTTGCAGCCTTATCCAAGTTTAAGGCAGGAGTGTCTTGGAGGGCTTTAGTCTAGTAAAGTTTAGTGAATTCCCTGCACAAATGCACCTGATTCAATGTTACAAGCTTCAGTAACTTGAGGCCAGAATAATAATAAAAAAAAGTCTTTTTTTTTACCCCAAGACTTGCTATTCCTTTGAAAACCCCTTCAGGATTTTCTTAATTACTTTCTTACCATTTCCCCCAAGAACAATTCTAAGAATGAGTGCTGTTCCTGTTTTTCTTCATCTCCTGTTTTTCTTCACCTCGCGCTTGTCTGAGAGTTGACAATGTAAGCGTCTAAAAATGTTCTTATAATGCTTTGGACATGGTGGTCAAAGAGGCTGATAAAGAATTTCTTAAGGTTATGCTTTGAAAAAAATTAAACCTATACAATTTCCACTCCTCCAGATAGTCGATTAGGCAAGACATGTTTACTGTCCAAAATTTGCTTCTTTAATTTCAAACTGGAGCTACTGCGCTAAAACAGCTAACAAACACTAGAAGTCAGAAGTCAAACTTTTTTCTGTAGATACAAACGTCCCCTCAAACCACATTCTGGTTTTCATTAAGGTCAGAAAGACTTGTGAAAGTAGTTTAGGACATAGTATGACCTACTATAAAAATTAACAACGCAGCAAGCAGTCATTTAGACAACAAGTGTTGCGCTGAAATATGGTTTGTGTGCACACAGCACATGGGCATATGGTGACTACAGATCATGGACACAATTTCTGTTGCTTCTTTTTAAAAATGACCATTAATCTTGATTTTTTAAGCTGAATATACATTGAGGGTTTCACGATATGCATGATATATATCAGACACAGCAGTGCTGCTGGAGTTTTTAAACACCTCAGTGTCGCTGCTGGACTGAGAATAGTCCACCAACCAAAAATATCCAGCCAACAGCGTCCTGTGGGCAGCGTCATATAACCACTGATGAAGGACTAGAGGATGACCAACACAAACTGTGCGGCAGCAGATGAGCTATCGTCTCTGAATTTACATCTACAAGGTGGACTGACCAGGTAGAAGTGTCTAATAGAGTGGACAGTGAGTGGACACAGTGTTTAAAAACTCCAGCAGCACTGCTGTGTCTGATCCACTCAGACCAGCACAACACACACTAACACACCACCACCACGTCAGTGTTACTGCAGTGCTGAGAATGATCTACCACGCAAATAGTACCTGCTCTGTGAGGATCCTTGGGGGTCCTGACCACTGAAGAACAGGGTAAAAGGGGGCTGACAAAGTATGCAGAGAAACAGATGGACTACAGGAGGTGGTCATAATGTTATGCCTGATCGATATATATATATATATATATATATATATATATGAATTTTTTTTTTTGGTTCTTTTTTTTTGATACAGGGGTTGCAAGATGATAGGATACCTCGCTCTGTAAAGATGTTAACAGCTACCAATTTGCACCTCTATTCTGCTGCAGATTCCACCTCTATTTGGTTGTGGATTCCACAGTTTGGTGGAAGTGACTGAGCCACGCTAGATTCTTTAAAACTGCTGGTTTCAGCTATAGCCTACAGAATTTTCTCAGCTAATTTAAATGGTCTCATACATTGCACGCTTTGATTCCAGAGTGTTCGTGATTGTTATCTTCTTTTGGCTTCCTTCCTTTGAATCGGTTCCTGTCAAAATAAAAAAAAAAGCTTTGTGCCTTAATAGATGGTCGTTGGGAACAGAACTGCAATTGAATTGACTCATTACCCGAAAATGCCTCTTGTTCTGCCACATGTAAAAAGTGCAGTGGAATGGACATAATGCAGAATGTGGCGGAAAAAAGTTTCTAAACTGAGGCTAAAAGCTTCTCTGGGGGGACTGTACAATACATATTTCCACAGAGGGTACTTTTAAATGGTCAGCACTCTGCTCTGTGCAAAGGAACGCACACATACGGAGGCCAAGACTGCTAATGACCTACTGTACGGCACAACACAAACAGTCTATTCACTACTGAGGATGTGCTCAATCCTCTTAATTCAGTCTCTTTGTCTTGTATTACACGGGGCTCATTTGAGAAGAAAATAAAAGGATAATTAACTCAGTCCGGCTAATATAAAACTGACCCTGAAAGAGGCACAGTGCGGGTATCCATTTAGACTTGGCACAGTTTTCGGCGGACATTTCTTTGTCCCAATTTATCCCTTTTTTTCATTTTCAGCCCTCAAATTAGAGACGGGTCAGGCCAGGAGATATCAGTAATCACAACACAGTTCCGAATTATTACACTTTGACTCTATCCTTTGTTTATTTGTTTTTAATTTGCCGGCTATTAAAGAGGTCTGAAAAACGGCCTCGGCTACAACACAAAGGCTCAAGGCTTTAAAACCTGCAGTCTAATTCAAAGCCCTCTGATCAGGGATCAGGGTTCACGTCCTCAAGATTTGTGAGAGGGGGCTCATGGGATCACAAGACTTGCCCAGCACCCCTCCCCCGGCGCGAGCGGTCAGATCTCTGCAGGGAACCTAGCCAAATTAGGCCCTGATTAATTGGGCAGTCAGCCAACGTGCTCATGCGGCACTCTTCGCTTCTGCCCACAGCGGAGAAAGCCACGTCCAGTGGATGTCACACCTGAGCAAAGCCCCTCAAACCACCCATAATGATTAGAGAGAAGCGGATGAGGGTTTCTAATGTTAATCGATCCCATTTTGAAGGATGAAAAGACGCTTTATGTGAGAAACTACAGGCCTTCAGATCTGCTGAATAAGCATATTTAATTTTTTTCCTAAAAGCAAGTCTTACATACAAGCACAATCAGCTGAGACGTTCGGGGTGTAAAAGCAAAGTAAAGAAACATTTGGACTCACTTATAAAAAGGCTTTCCTTATTTTTACTGGTCACCACATGTTATACTAACAGTGAAAACCACTTTACAACTTTAAAATAAAGCCTTGGTGCAGGTTTGAACACTCGTGGCACTCTCTCAAGCTGCTTCATGAGGAATCGTCTTCCTGAAGCGTCTTCAGGACGTTTGGTTTTTGAAATAAATTTATTTGCCCGCATCTATAAATATGCGCTTATGCTTGAGATCAAAATGTTGTTTAGATTATGAAATACAGTGGGCTACTCTAGTGCACTGGTGCCTGACTGTGAGTGAAAGGGGGGGAGGGGGGGCTTGGGGGGTGACAGTTTACTTAAATTTTAGTTCAAAATTAGTTGCAGACAAGGGAAGACCACTTCTACCAGACAGAGAAGAAGAAAAACACCCTTTTAACTTGACTTCTTAAATAATAGTAAGTTATTTTCCCAAAATTTGGACTTGCATTCTTGAAATTTATTTACTTCTTTTCTTAAACGTATTATTTCAACACAGCATGTCTAAATTTCGTCTGAATAATTCAAAATCTTGACATAATAAGTCAAATATTTGAGAAAATAAGGCTTTATTTGGAGGCACTAACCCAAAACCTTTACAAAATAAGCTATTATGCAGAGATGTTGAGAAAATAAATATTTTGACATATTTTGACAGTCATTACTGATTTAAAGTCATACTCTAAACATAATACATAGAAATGTTGACATTTTGTTGCCAGAAACTACCAAATTTATTTACTTATTTTCTTAAATGTATTATTTTGACCCAGCATCTCTAAATTTTGTCTGAATAATTTGAAATCTTAAGATAATAAGTCAAATATTTGAGCAACTAAGCCTTTATTTTGAGGCACTAACCCAAAATCATAAAAAAATAAGCTCTTATTTTGTCATTATTTGCAGAAATTTTGAGAAAATAATTATTTTGACATAATTATTTCAACATAACAATTTTGAGAAAGTCATTACTGTGATTTAAAAAGTCATACTTTCAGCTCAATATTTGTTGTTTACATTTTATTGCCAGAAACTGCCAGGTTTTTCTTCTCTACTCTCTAATGAGTGACAACAAACTTCCATAAGTGAAAGCTTTGTTTTAGGTAAGGACAATAAAATCACCCAAAAAAATAGCACTTCACACTCATGCATTTATACTAGAAGTCAGATTTTGGCATGAATAAAAGCAGGAGAGCACGTACTACGCTGATCCCACTGCTCAAGAACCTATGCTGTATTGTATCGTCATGTTCAGTGGTGTTTAATAATTGTATAATTCATTATTTAACACAGCAGATAAGGGTTGTGCAACTTCAATGCACTGTTTATGCAGATGCATCTAAAGAACGTCACTAACTACTCACGCATATATGCTATAAGAAGACTCACCGATTACAATGAGGGTGTAGTTGATGTTGACGCTGCCAAAGCCATTAGTGGCTTTGCAGATAAAAGTACCGGCATCATCAGCCTCCACCTCTTTGATGCGTAGAGCGTTCTGGAGGACCCTGAAGCGCATCCAGCCGCTGTGGATGTTGCGTCCATCTTTGGTCCACATGATGAGGGGTGGTGGGTCACCTTCGACAGGACACTGGAGCTTCATGGTGCGTCCAATCCGCACCGCCTGCCGGTGGGCTACCTTCGCCGAAACACGTGGAGGACCTGTGGAAATATTGAAGTTATTTCAAACGTTTATTATTCTCTACATTGACCGTTTCTGATAAATGGCACCAGCTGATTTGTTTCTGTTCTGAAAACAATGCGGCCTATAAAAGCCCTTTTATGTCATTTTTGACAGATGACTAAAGTGAGAATGTCAATGATGCGGTTTAACATAAAGATCCAGGTCTACAGTTTCAAAGTCCCTGCTTGTTTTCCTATTTGAACACATGAAATTTAGCCTTATGCACACAGCGAACTGAGGCAGCAGCACTTCAAGGTTTCAGGCTAAGCTTAGCTTTAAGCAGCCTTGGCCCAGCTCAGCGGAGAGAGGCTTCCCCCAGCCCACGCACAGCCTTGCTCACTCCCTGTTAAGAGACTGGAGGCAGGAAATTGATAGTGTCACTGTTTATGTCTGCAGGGAAATTGTAACCACAGTCCCTTGTCAGCCAGCCATGTCTGCCTGGCTTGCTGCGCTACCGCGTCGGCCCTGGCGGCATTGTTTCGGCACTCCCCGGCTGGTGGCTCCTCCAAAGTTCCAAAGGTCAAAACCTGTGAATACTGTCCGCGCTCGCTTTTAAAGGCTGCTTACGCAAGTCAGATTGGATCCATCTCACTGCCACGAAAAGGGTCTGGAAAGCCTCGCAGGGCAAGATTTTGACTGAGGCCGTGATTTGCATGCAAGCCTTCATTTGGAAGATTTTGTTATGCGCCTTCGGTGCATAATTGCAGACATCACTGGGATTAATGGGCTAGGAAGAATGTTTGATCTTTTCGCCAGACCCATATCACACACGTAATAGTTCCCAAATCTATTTCAACAAATTAAACAGAGAATATAAAGAACTGGAAAACACAGGATGATATTGACTTGAAAACTTAGGAAACCATCAAATGTGAGAAAAAGCAAAACAATGCTGATTTTATTTTAATGATAGTTGTCAACACTGAGGGCCCAATGTACTAAACCTTCTGTGCCAATTTCAAGCGCAATTTCAATCAGACCCATTCTTCCCCATCCATCATGTGCACATCAGCTGTATAAAGCCTAAATGCACCGTTGTTGCCTAAACAGTTCATGCATATGCATTTGAAGGACGGCTGCATAAAACGTGGGAGGATCAAGCGAAAAATAGGTGAAGGTACTACACGTTCAGTAGATATTATGCTTGAATTAATACAGTTTTAGCAAATTGCTGTGGCTTGTTTAGCATAGTATTTTTCTCTCCACCTTTAATCTCTTTCTGCAGGCCTATTAGTGGTCATTTCGCCAGAGGAATGGAAATCGGCTTGCATATTTTTAAATAATATGAGCAAATAAAACATTTCTCTCTGTGTTGAGCTGCTAGTGAGCAACGAGGGACGAACGAGAGGAGTGAAAACCTCATGCTGTGAAAACAACACACTCCACTCTACGAAGAAAGGTGAGCAGAAATAAAATGGATAGCATTACTGCAGCTTTGTTGATATAAAAAATTGTGTAACACCAATAAATAATATTGTAAGTATATAATGGTGAAAATCCAGTTAATTCGGTTTCATAAATAATACATATGTTTATCAAAATGTATTTCATTAACATTAAAGAAAACAGTGCATAGTTCAGCTAAGCAACGTCCAAAACAGGCAGAAATGACTATTTACGGCTACTGTGAAAGGGGTTAAACCAGACCTACATTTAAATTTAAGCTAGGATCTCAAAAGATGTGTTGCTGAGAGACTTGCTTTAACAACAGCAGCAGACACAGTGGTTAGACGAGGGCACGAGTCGCACCGAGGCACGATTTGGGCTGCGAGTGCACTTGTATGTACATCTGGCCCTGAATCTAAACTGCAAAAGGGCATAAATACTGTCATCTCAAGCAACGTGCCATCAACGGCGCTCAAAATTACTGACATCAACCTCCAGAACCTAAACACAACCACTGCCAACAAGGAGAAAAGACTGCGGGACTTGTGGTGACATAAGGAAGGTGCTGCTACAGGTATCAAGCCTGACAACACCCCACTACCGTTTCTCACAGGAGGAAGTGGGTAGCTGACATTTTGACAGATGGCGGCTCCAAGTGTGAAAAAGAAATTAGTCACAGGCAGGAATCGGCCACAGTCCCTCTCCTTTCCTCTCTCTCTCTCTCTCTCTCTCTCTCTCTCCTTCTCTCTCTCTGCAAATGGCTTTCTCATCAGACGTAAACCTCAAGTAAAACCTTCCCGGTGAGCTGCTCTCACAGATTGAAATCTCATTTTCCCTGGAAGGCCATACGCCCACTCTTTGGGCAGATTTACGAGCGTCCTGCTCCCGGCCTTCTGTTCGGGAGAGGCCTGTGGGTCAGGCCCAAAGGCTTCTCCTCCGTGCTGGGGCCTGGGGGCTGACAGCATGGTGCGTTTCACAGATCAGAGGTTCACAGGCGAAAACAAAGGCCCCACACTTTCACGAGCTGCTCTCGGTTCTGTTTGGCAGTTAATGGACAAACCAGTGCGCAACATTTTGGAGCTGAGTGTGCTGGAGAGCTGGCTAAATATCTTTTCTTTCTCCACAAATGGAATGTGAGACAGAAATGACAAAGTGTTTGAGACAGGATGAGGATTTTTACAGTGCCAAGGTAAATCAAGTGAAACAATGGGTGTAGAGGGGGACCAGACAAATAAGATTCAAACCCCGAAACCACAGAAACGCTGTGCGTCCTTATAAACGTGCAGGAGTGTCTGTGAGAGCGCAAATGTGGAGAAGGAATTAAGGTTAAGCAGGGAGGGGGCTGACTCTTTTAAAGGCGGTCTGTTTTGTCCATTTAACCTAAACACATTCCCCTCTGCTGCAGATGACTGCGCCACAGCGCAATACCATAAGCAGGTGGCCCTTTCCATTCGGCCCTGCACACTGGGGATCTGCCTTAAAGCTGCAGCCTCCCATATCTCCCTTTGCCTTTTACGGCCTGCTGGCTTAAGGTAGCCAAACATGCATGCCTGGAATGTCCACTAATGACAGGAAAAAAGAAAGGCCAGGATTCAGCATGAGGCCAATGCAAGTAGCATTCCACCAAAGGCACCCTTTTAACTCTTGACCAGGGACCAAAATGGAGCGCTCTCTGCCAGCAACCTTCTCTGAAGCCCTTAAGAGCAATATCTGTGATTGCTGTAACGAGAGTTTTCCCTTAAGAGTCAGTATCTAGCCTTGAGCCAGCGAGATAGGGCCCTTTGGTCTTAAGGAAGGCCAGCGAAAAATATTTTCGTTGGCGAAATCGGGAGAGCAGGAGAGATTCCGGAACGCACGAATGCCTTTGATTATACTTTTCTTTAAGCTGGTCTGAGCTGAGAAAGTGCCAGTTTTTTCCACCTCCAGGAAGAGGCCGGTGACGAAGAAGGATAACCTTCACCCTGCTTCAACTTCCTCAGTCTCGCAGTCATCCGTTCGGGAAAACTTGTGCTGCTTGGCACGGTCGCAACGCCAGTGCCAACGCAAACCTGACTGGGCCCAAATACGCAAAAGAAAGAGTAATAACAACAGCTTCTTATTTATACTTTGTTTTAGGCACGTAACTTAATAGACGCAGGGCAACTCACTGTTTTTGGTGAACGAGATTAATCCACAACTACTCAACTCTTTTTGACATGACATGCCAAAACATCACAGCGCGTATGGCTGAGGTTACACGCTTGAAGTATCATGTTCAAGTAGAAGCAATTAAGCTGGATTAATCCCGTTTTGAGGGATGGTATGCAGCCAGGCAAAAATGTAAACAAGAAGTGTAAACGAATTCCAGTTTTTATGATTTATGATACCATGTCCGACCAGCTGGCTTGGCCTTGAATCCCAGCTATGATTTCCCAGGCTGACACAATGGGGCTGGAATTACATGCACTCGCTTGCATCTACAGCCCTGTACAAACTGAAAGTTGAAATGCGCAAGTCAGCGGGGGCGAATCACCTTCCCGTTTCCCAGTATGATTGTTTCCTTAATGCCCATCCAATTGCTTTGTCCTGAGAATTTCCACAAGCCATAAATACAGGCGCACTTCAGGCCCTGGCAGGTTCGAGCAACTAGCTGCATCAGAAACACCCTGTTCCTCGAGCTCCGGATACTCCAAATTGTTTACCGAAGTGGGCCAAAGATGGAGAGATGCCAACGTGAGGCGGACGAAAAACAAAAAGTCTCCTAAAAAATATACAAGACTGAGTGTGGGTCTCCCTCGGGAAGTGCTGGAAAGAGAGGTTTTGTGGGATGGCTCATGTTGCCACCGTGAGATGCCCTGGGCCAACAGCTACATGCCGCATCCCAAACAGACCACCAAGGCAAGCGTGGAGCTTTCCCTCTCGAGAATGGAGCCTTTCGTACAGACGGTGTCGGACAGGGTCAATGCTGCAACAGTTCTAGAGGATGTAATGTGTGTTTAATACAACCGCAAAGACTCTATTTCAAATAAATACACTGCACTGGAGAACAAAACTGGTCATTACAATGAGGGGGACCAGTTATTGTTTATGGAGGAATTGAGACATCTATGAATCTGCCACACAAAAATGAACCCATACAGCACTTCTGAAACATGAAAATGATTGCTTCAGCACAGTGAACCGTAACCATTTTGTCTGTGGAGTTCAGAATTCGCAGCCCATGTATTATTATGTATAAAGAATAAGGTATTATTATTGTCAAAATGATCATTATTCTGCCTTTCCGCAATCGACGTTTTTGGTCAATACACAATACACAAAAGAAGTCTTGGGACACTATGAATGTAATTTATGTCTTGTTTATTTATTACTTTCCAACCTAAACATTCATTTGCATCCATCAGGAAAGTTAAAACAAACAGCAGGAATGACTTGGGTAAATAAACGACACTCAAAGTGATGCATTTGGTATGATAAAGTGGGAAAAACATTAGTGTCTCATTCCTTTCTTTCATTCAGGTTCGTATTTTGTTGGACATCTTTTATGTTGTTTGTTCCATATTCTTCTATATAATAGCTTAAAGCTTCAATGTAAGGCTTTTTTCACACAGCAGGGAAAAGTGGCCCAAATCTGTGTGTCAGTGTGAACGGCAAAAACACACTGAATCTCACATTTTCAATTCCGATTTGAGACGCTTTCTTATGTGGCACTGAAATCCGATACGTATCCGATCTGCAGCAATGCGACTCAGTCTGAACAGCCAGATCGGAATTCATGAGACTTTTACATCAATCCAACTCGACATTCGTCATAATTTCACGCTGCTGAGACTCATAAACATTTAGGCTGACGTTTCCAAAACCCCTCCACGTTCGGAGAGATTTAGAGAGAAATGTCCGAACGCGGCCGTAGGAGAACGGAGCTAGTTACAAGTCTGAGGGCAAAGTTTAAAGAATCTGAGGACGCGAAGTGACCGAGCCCTTTTTACGGCGAGCTCCAACACATTCTGGGTGATGAGCCCAGCTGTCAACCATTGGAACTTCATGATGGCTCCTGTGAGGCTGGCGAAGATGACGCTGAACCCTCCGGGAGTGACTGGCGTTCGTTGGCGGTCGTGATTGTTTACCTCTGGATGAGCTGCGTGAAGCAGCGTGAAGCTCTGTTCTTTTGCACATGCGGGTTTAGGAGCTGGTCTGTTCAGACTGATGTTGTATACAGATCACATTTAAAAGATATCGTGAACAGCCAAACAAAAAAAAATCAGATTTGGTGAGAAAATCAGATTTGGGCCACTTTTTCCTCAATTTGGAGACCTCTCTGGTGGAAATGTGTAATTGCACACAAGACACAGAAGGAGGGTGCGTTACGTACTTCAAACCATTTCCCTGAAAAGTATTCAAAGAGACCTCTGTGAAGTGAAGGACGTGGCTTCAGAGGATGTAGGTGAATAATCTACTATATCATCATATCTTCATGTTATCATATATTGTATTACGTTGATTTTGAAGTCAACATCTAAACATCAAGCCAGACCTTTTTTAGCCTGTGTGTGTAATATTAATGCATAAAGATGTATACGTAAATGATATCTTAGGCTTTACAATATGACTTGCAGTATTGCGTGGACATGATGTTTTACTGTAGTTTTCATGTTCACTCCTGAAAAATGGACCAAGACCAAGTTTTTAGTGGTCTTAAAAGTTTGTAACAACAAACCATGAAACAAATATATAAAGCAACTTAATATGAGAGAGCTTTTCCCTTGGATTTCCTCAAATCTTGAAGTTTTGTGTGTAAATTTGCAGACGATATTTTACAGAAAGAAGAGTAGTTGGAAAACCAAATATTCTCTATAGGGTTGGAATCTGGACTCTGCTCAGCCCAAAACCATCAGTAAAAACCATTATATTTTTGGCTTGGCCCTTTTTTTTGGCTCAGGAGTTTATCCACAATCTTTCTCATTGACATTTTGATTAATTCAACTCAATATTTAAGTTTTCCAAACAATATCACTCAGAATGATAATGAAATTTTGAGACAGGTATGTTGGGTCGTGGCCTTCCAGACGTAGCTTTGCAGATATCTGGCCTGAACATGTAAGCATTTTGATTAGTGTCTCAGTAAAATGGGGGATTAGGTGAAAGATTTCTAGTTTACTACTGTTCCATTGGACTCATTCAGTAGGAGTATTCAATTATAAGTCATAATGCAATGAAATAATGAAAGTGTATAATGAAAGTTTCTACCTTAGAATATAGTAAAGCACAATTTCCGTAATACATAAAAATTGTAGTCATTCTAAAAAACCAAATGATGATATAGGCGTCTTGAGTACTTCTGACAACTGTAAGCTCATCACAATATCCAACAGTGTGGCATGGAAGGTGCTCTCTCTCCAGCTCTATCTAGCAAAGCAATACTCGAGTGCCACTCTCTCTCTCGCTTACTCTCCTCTTCCCGGTGTTTCTGTCATTGCCTGGGGTGACAGGTCAGAGTGATGACTACATTCCATGTACACAGACCGCACTCCATTCATCCAGACAGGTAAAGAGCACTCATTTCCCCTGCTGTCAATAGGTCAATTGCTACCAATTGCTAAAGCATGACAGTTAACACTACCCTGCGGCTGGGGGCCGGCTTTGTTTACATTAGAAGCTGAAATTCAGGCATGGTCCTTGACTCCTCCGTGGAATTAATGAGTTGCTTGTTTTCAGAAACTTCTTTTTGTTTCAGCATGACATTCTGGGAGAATCACTTAGAAATAAAGGTTCTGTGCAGGTAAATCAAGGTACAGACAATGCAAATGTTCCCTCAAAGGTACAACAGTGGTTTTAAGGTCCAATTGTGCACCTTACATAAGTTTGTCCAGGTGAAAAGTTTGTATTTGTACCTTTTCATAACCGAACGTTTTAAAACAGAGCAATAAAATAAAAGGCCTGGAGACGAGACGGGGTGTGTGGAGTCGGTACAGCTTAGAACATATCATTTTAATGGATTATGGTTCAGTTATGTTCCCTGACTAAAGGTACTGAGATGTACCCTTGAGGGAACCACCCAAGTGATAAGAAGGGAACTGACCCAGAGACAGTTTACTACCTTTATTTCTCAGTGTGTGGACTCTAAAATGAACCAGTGTCATAGTTTCACAACCCAGTGTGTTTGCTTACAAAATAGAAAATAAAAGTAATACAATCTGACAGCAGAACAGCAGTTTTATAAATAGAACTTTTCATTTTGCTGCACAAACTGCACATTTAGAATCAACAAACAGAAGCACTCATGACATGCGAGGAGCTGACGGACAAACTGCAGCGTTCTGCGGAGCGAACGCGCACAGGCTGGCAGTGATTGAGAGGGTGGTTTGTGTAATGAAGGGGGCTGAGTGGTGGGAAAAGTGAGGTTTGGCTCGTGGCTCTCGCTGCCACTGCTCTTGCCATGGCCTCCATGGAGGCACACTCTTCTGGGAATCTCAGGAGCTGAAGCCAGTAGGGTGTTGGGCGCTGAGCGGATCATGTTGCCACGCCGACCAGTCAGCAGATTCCACAAAGTCTTTAAAGTTCCCGTTGCTTCACCTCCCCGAGTGGCGGGGGGATTGGGTGGGGTTGGTGTGCACCGAATTGGGAGCGATCGGGAGCGTTAACCTGCACTCTGACTCTGATTTTCGAAACCAATTCTGTTTGTATTTATGTTAAAGCTAAAGAACGTACAGCTCTTACTAGAGGTGGTGATTGGTAAAGTATGCAGACACTATTGTGCTGCATTGAATTCTGTTCCATATTTGCCTTCGAGCAGCTTCTCAAACATGCGTCTGGCTGCAAATGTGGCACATGCTCGGGTCTCTAAATGCGGCAAAGACCTCTGTGAAAACAAATACTAGCTAGTGGCTGTTGCAAGAGTTTGTTGTTCTTTGGAAGTGAACATATCTTCACATCTTCCTACAGCTTTGCAGGAAACCGAGCAGCAGAGTCACTGCTTTGTTATTCCAAAATCGCAGAGTGTGCATACCTTAAAAAGTGGAAGGTCAAATCTTTTCCGAACCACAAGCAGCGCATGCCATGCAGAAAGCATGCTAATACTGATTCCAGCATCATGAGTGCACTTTCACTGTGGGGCTGAGCTGAGTGGAATCGGGTTTAAGGCAGCACACAAAGGCAAGAGACACCTAATCGACAGCCCTACGTTTCCAATTCTAAGTCACACCTGGACTCATTATGGGATCTTTTATTTGCAATAACTTCTGTGCTCCCTGGAAGAGCAATGCTAATTCATTCACTACACCAATTCCAATCCAATTCCAAAGCCAAAGGTCAGTAAAAAAAAAAAAAAGGTGCCAAAATAGGTTCTTTTGAGTGACTCCAAAGAAAAACCCTGGCAAGATGAGTTAAAAGGTCTACATTTTTCTTGTACTTTTTTTTTTTTACACTGGGGTTGGTTTACTTATGATATCTGTGTGATATTATGTGTCGAAAACAGTCATAATGACTTTTTATATGACTGTTTTCCAACCTCTCTTTACCCCTTACAATTAAACAGGCTATTTTTGTTGCCTTTCAGACTTAAAAGCTAAATAAGCTCCATTCTGATTGGCTGTGCCTCATTCAAAAAGCAGTCTGGGCTAAAACGCTACCTATAACTTTTAATGTGAGTGGGTGGAGCTAATGTGGCAGAATAGGCGGACCTAGCTTCTGGTCCAAATTTCATGGTCTTTTCAAATTGTTTGGTGGAGTCGTTTAAAAGTGACAGATAAACATGGAACAACAGAATTAACACTCAGATTTCTGAGTTATTACTTACATTTTTTGCTACTGTTTTTTTTAATATAATTACAAAATGAATTATATAAGTATGTAATGAATTACATTTGCATATTCTCTGCCGACAGATTCACATCTGCACTCCTGACTTTTTGTTTGTTTAAATGTGAGGAATTAAAGCAAACACAGCAAAAATGTAACGGATGCGTTTGGCCCGTCGGCCGCACTTCGGTCAGCCCTGCTCTACCCCATTCACCACTGGTCAGTTTGTGTTGGGTTTGGGTCAGGTTCAAATTTCATGTTCAGGTTCTCCCACATTCTCACCTTCCATTTTCATCAGATTTTACCTGTCATTTCTCCTTTTTCCATTACCTTAAACATTTTTTTACCCTGGCATGCTGGAGTCACCCACTCGTGCTGTATTTAGAGGCCCACTCTTGTGGGAAACTGGACTCGATTCAGGAGAGAACAATTTAGTTGTTGATTGGGATCTTAAGTTTTTATTTGTTGGGCCAAAAATGTATCATCGTTGCCCGAAGAAAAACATGCATCGTTCTTGTAAATGTTCTTTAGTTTTATTGCGAATTAGTGCAAAGAGGTAAAGTTTACAGTGAATTTGAAGCATTTCTGTTGGTCCATTCATCATTAAATTTTGACGTAATGTAAAGAACAGCCACCGTGTTTATGATGTAGAGAAGTCGAAAAAAAAAGTCGTAAATTCTGTGATTTTCAAAAATGCAACTCAGTAATTCAAAACAAGCTGTTTTTGCAGCATACTTTCTATATATGGACAGTATGAACTGGGAGAGAGAAACTCTAATTGTGTTTACATACTAAATCAAACCCTTTTATTAAAAAAATACATGATTTTCCATGATATAGGTCCTTTAACTATCAAAATATAATAAGAAATAGTTGTTTGTCAAGTAGGCTTAATTTTTACAGTTGAATACATATGTGTGTTCAAGGATCCGGGCCAGATTCCATCTGAGGTCAATCCATTGCTGAGTATAATTTCATGCTAATGCTACACTAAGTTAGCCTGTCACCCAGCCAAAGATAATGCTCTCATAACTTTACACCATGAAGCTACGCTGTCTGGCTAGCTTCCCTGTAATAAGACCCAACAGGGCAGACTAATTAAGTAGCCATTAATTTTTTTAATGTAAAGTTTTTTAATGTAGTGTCCTGAAAACAGGGATGCACTGAATTTGCTTTCCACATAAAAAAAATAGTACATCAACAGATGTTTGTCTATCAGTTTACTTTTTTATGCAATGATTGTTTTGATGTAACATTTAATCATCTGAAAAATAACATACAGATTCTCCTATGTGCAGTAATTTCAATATGTCACTTTTAAGTTATTTCAATTATGCAGGCTTATATGCTAATATTGCTATCATTGAAGGAAAACCTCGTATCTCCAAAATGGTAACTTTACAGGAGGAGGAAAAAACATACTTCACTTTTAATGCAAGTCAATGGAACCAGACTTTTTTCCAAGTCATTCTGGGCTGTTTCTTTTGGTCCATTATTCATGAAGTTTACACACAATGTAAAGAGCAACAGGCTTTTCAAATTATCTGAAAAACTGAAAAATGACAAAAAAGGAGATACAAGGTTTTTTTTTCCGACAGCAGCAATACGCTCTCTGAAAAAAAGTACATGCAGATTTTTTTTTGTTCATCAAGTAAATCAGTGTAAAAAAATACATACTTATACAGTTTAAACTAATGTTTTAAAACAGAACAATACAACGAAAAGGCTGCAGACAAGACAGGGTTGGTGGGGTCAATGCAAATATAATTTCAATGGAATACAGTACTAAAAGTACTTTTTGGTACCACCCCAGTGATGCTTTTGTATCTTTTTTCCTGAGAGTCTATGGACAGATATATGATATTAACTGCTCCTTTATTTCTTCCTTAGTAGTTTGCCACCTCAATATAATCACTAGGTCCAAACTGGCCACCCTACTGAAAAAGATTTGGCTGCAGGATCAACAACTTTTACTCCAGGACCAGCCTTGAAAACCACAGACGAACCCTTTTTAATCCCCTAAAGAACCTTTTAGTGGATGATTCTGTAAAGAACCATTTGGTAAATGAATCATGAGAGTCTAAAGAACTTTATTAACAAAAAGTTAAAACCTTTAATACAACACAAAGGTTCTCTATCAATAAAAGATCTTTCCTATAACTGGTATATCCCAAGCCAATTGTTGTTTACATTTAGACATTACCATGGACGATATCCTCATGCTTATTGAGCCGCAGGCATAAATGTTATGGATAGGATGACAAAGTTAAATACATTCATCTTTTGTGGTTGATAAAACATTCAACACAAAGCCTGCAGAGAACAAAAAAATCTTAACCTGTTATCTTTGAGTACTGATACATGAGAACAGTGGACATTTTGTCAAATTTCAATGAATCTTTATCAGAGCCGGGGTTGGTTTTAACCCTGATGGGAGATGTTTAGCTGATGTTAAAGCCCAATTATTTGTGAGAATTTATATTCATATATTTTACTGAATCAATAGCACCGATTCAAAGAAGCGAACAGCCCAGTATCCACTGTAGACTGAACAGATCTGAGAGGGAAAAAGGCTCTGCTATGTGTTCGAGTAATGAGACACGTCAGAAAATGAAAGACTAGGCCTAACATCATTTAAGCCAAGTGACCTGACTTAGTCCAGACAGTCGCCATTCTGAAATACATAAACCTGTAGGTTCACTGGAAACAAAGAATGGTCTGTCCTTCCAAATTAACCCTGACCACAGCCGTCTTGAGTAGCACCTGTCTGTTCAGCATGAGCGTGAATTAAAAAACGAAACGCAGCAATAAAGTCTGGAAAACAGAGTGCCATAAAGCAATGAAAGAGACAAGTTTCAAAGGCGTTGTTTTTTTTAGCCGGCAAGCCAAGAACCTGGAGGAGTTTTTAATGGACAACATACTTGCAGAGGTTATAAAGACTTTTATGGGAACTCAATGGATGAAAACTTGGGCCTGGATGACAATTATCCAGATGTATTGGAAGTGAAAGGAGAGCTTGAAAAAATACAGTGGGAGCAGAGAATTCCCAAGGCTGCGACCAGCGATGGAAACCCGACGGAAAGGCGAGCTTCTTATTGCACACTGGCGAACTGTGTTAAAGGCCACAACTTCAATTACACGTGGCTGCTGTGGGGGCTTTATGTTTCACAGGGGTGAGATAAAAATGACCTAGACCAGGAGCCATGTTAGCCCTGGGCTGACTCAATGATAATGTTGTCAGAGATGAAGAGTGGTGTAACTGGGTTAGTAACGTTTTTGACCGGGTAGTAGAAATTCCGGTGTTCTAGCCTGTCTGGCCAGTGTCTAAAACCATTAAGTCCTCAGCTACTCGCCCAAGAAAAAAAAAAATGAAAGCAAACTGACAAAGGGACTTTGTTTGGGCAGTATGCGGACCGTATCCCATTGCAAAGGAAACACAGTTCTGTATCATGCAAATATACCCAGTCAGTAAAACATGTGCGCATGTGTGCTCTTTGGCAGGCCAGAGGGGCTAATTCGACTCTGCAGCTCAGACAAACAGCTCGCACAGGCAGAGAATGTGGGGCATGAGTATATAAGACCTCCACGGCCCCCCCTTCATCCTCAGCGTATGACAAAGCAGGGGAAAACAGAGGGCTATAAATGGTCGCCCACTGTACCACAGACGACACACTGTTCCTCAGCATTTACGCTTGGGGCCTTTCCGCAAGACCACTGGCGGCTTCCTAAACTCTCGCTGGTATGAGATGGTCGGGACCTCATAATATCAGGCTGACAACTTGATGGGAAAAAAACATCAGCGTTAATGTCAGCAAGATGATGAATTACATGAGTTTATCGGTACAGCATGGCGCATCCAAAAACAACATTCTATGGTTGCGAAACATGTGGCTTTGGTCTAAAATTAAGGCTTGAGGTTTTGACAAAGGGGCAAGGTGAGGACTGGGGTAAACGGCAAAAAAAACAACTGGTGACAAGAGTTTCAAGAGTTCAAAAAGAGTAAAAAGTTGACGTTATACATCGATCAGGCATAACATTATGACCACCTCCTTGTTTCTACGCTCATTGTCCATTTTATCAGCTCCACTTACTATATAGGTGCAGTTTGTAGTTCTACAGTTACAGACTGTAGTCCATCTGTTTCTCTGCATACTATGTTAGCCCCCTTTTACCCTGTTCTTCAGTGGTCAGGACCCCCATGGACCCTCACTATTTGGGTGGTGGATCATTCTCAGCACTGCAGTAACACTGACGTGGTGGTGGTGTGTTAGTGTGTGTTGTGCTGGTCTGAGTGGATCAGACACAGCAGTGCTGCTGGAGTTTTTAAACACCTCAGTCTCACTGCTGGACTGAGAATAGTCCACCAACCAAAAATATCCAGGCAACAGCGTCCTGTGGGCAGCGTCCTGTGACCACTGATGAAGGACTAGAGGATGATCAACACAAACTGTGCAGCAGCAGATGAGCTATTGTCTCTGACTTTACATCTACAAGGTGGACTGACAAGGTAGGAGTGTCTAATAGAGTGGACAGTGAGTGGACACAGTGTTTAAAAACTCCAGGAGCACTGCTGTGTCTGATCCACTCGTACCAGCACAACACACACTTACACACCACCACCACGTCAGTGTTACTGCAGTGCTGAGAATGATCCACCACCCAAATAGTGAGGGTCCATGGGGGTCCTGACCACTGAAGAACAGGGTAAAAGGGGGCTAACATAGTATGCAGAGAAACAGATGGACTACAGTCTGTAACTGTAGAACTACAAAGTGCACCTATATAGTAAGTGGAGCTGATAAAATGGACAATGAGCGCAGAAACAAGGAGGTGGTCAGAATGTTATGCCTGATCGGTGTATGTTATTGCACACAAATTCCAAAATCACTGCAATTCAAGTGGGCAAGAGACGGACAACTGCAGATGAAATCTGTATAAAAAACAAAAAACTCTGAGGAAGAGGAAACAGCTTGCAGCGCCTATTACAGGTCATATCTCTATAGCTAATGTTTAACCGCAGCTGCCTCCAGTGCACTGATAAACCCTAGGGCAGGTTTGACCGACCACGCTCCTCTTTGGCCCTATCTGGCACACACAGGGCAGTACCTCCACTCCTGATAGGTGGCCAGCACCTGCAATAGCTCTGTCTTGTAATCAACTGTCAATATTTGATTACCAGGCTCGCTACATTTGTCCTGCAGAACTCAAACACAGGTTAAGTGGAAGGCCTGGGCAGCTTATACAGCAGTGGTTTATCTGCTCTTTACTAACAACCTTGAGATAAACACAGTTTGTGTTTGGCACGATTTCTTGAGGAGATACAACAGAGTTTGTGTTATTCAAGGTCACAGTGGAAAAAAGCTGGTATTTTTACAAGTCAAGGAAAACAGAGAGGCTATTACGGTAATGATGAAGATTACTGTGTATACAGAGTTTGTAATATTAAAACTACAGTGAGGAAGCAACCACTTGTTATACGTGTTATATAAGCGGGTTTTTTGTTGTGCTGGTATTTGAGGGGAGATTTTACAAAAAATAAAGAAATAAATAAAGTAAAAATGTACATTTATTTCATGCAGTTACTGAATAATCTGCCTTACGTTTTGGTCATGTAAATTCAGACGGACAAACCGAAATACACCCTGGAGGATAAGAGGTTAATAGTTTTATACAATAATAAATAAACTGTTAATCACAATTACTCGAATGTCAGTGAAAATTTCATGACTGTCACAGGCCTACACGATAGGCCCTTTCCACATTTCTGCATTTTTTCTGCCGGAAGTAGTCGTTGCAGGGTGACGCTGCTTCCGCTAAAGCAATTACAATAGCAACAGTGATGAGTTGAGTGTGTACAGCTCACTCAAATGCTAGAGCTTGAAGCAAAAACAGATGAGAAGAGGATCTCAGTTTCAGTGGTTTGTCAGCTGACGATGAGCAGAGGAAAACGAGTTTGTGCAGTTAATAAAGGAATAAACCTCTGTGTCTGCGCTTCACCACTGCTGACCAACGCCACACTGAATGCAGTTTGAGCTGTAAAGTTGCTGCTGCAGCCGCTTTCAGAGGAACAGTTTTCTCCCTTTCTTACAAAAATGACCAGCGACTGAGAGAGCGAGTGCTCGCCGGAGAGTAGATGTTCGTTCACCGGTGCCGGAGGTTCCACCTTAAATGGTGTCTGAGCCGCCAGAGCGTAAACTGCTGCACCATTTAAGGTGGAACGGGAAAATTCGAACAAGAAGCTGACTTCAGCCTCGCATCATTTTAGTGTTTGACAGTTTCTCGTTGCAGATTTAATGTATCAGGAAACCAGCTGGAGTGATTATAAATGCAAAAATGAAAAATGTCTACAGTGGCACTACGGACCACAGCACAGTTTTTCGCCGCTTTAACTAACTTTTTGTTAGCGAGCTGTTTCAATATCACCAGCTAATTTTGCTTATTTAGCGCTCTGGTTATAGTTATTTTGACCTAACTATTAATTTATCACTCTATAAATGATAACTTAGCTGACGTTATTGTGCTCTGATAGCTGCGAAGGAATCTTTCCACACATCATTTATATCCTTTAGTCTGGACTCCCGCATTGTTGTGTGTTTGGTGTTCTCCAGCAGTTCTGGACACATCCTCAAATTTCAATCTTTGCAGCTAGGACAAAGATAAAGTGACACACCTTTCTGTCTTGGCTGAAGTGATACAAACGCCTGCATTTTTGAGGTTTGTAACTATCCGAATAGCGGAAGTCGTTTTAGCCAGCGTTCACGCACTTCCGCTTTCTTGTGAAAAGGGCCTATTGGCTAGGCTGGAGAAATGATTTGCAGCTCCACTCTCTTACAACCTTCGGCTGGCACCTGCCCTCTGCTGAAGTCTCACTTCTCTCCTTCTCCTGGCTTTACCCCACTCCTCCAACGTTCCATCAACCTCCCACATTCCACACCGTGCCTCAGCCATGACTAACTCAATTTGCTCTGCGCAGGTCTCTGTCAGAAAAGGTTTAGTCCACATGCCTGGCCGGCAACTGCCGGAGACTAAAGCCTCTCCAGACATCCATCTAACATGAGTATGTGAAAAGAAACAGACACCCAATACCGAGATATAACATTGATCGTGACGTGAGAAGAGAGACCTATAGCCGTATGTATTGGGCTAGTCAAAGAAAAGGTGCTGGGAATAATACCGTAAGCTCCTGCAATCAAAAAATGGCAGCTGTGGGTAAAGCAATGCTGGTTTGACCCTTGGGCTGCCTGCCAGCCACAGGCTTACATATGTCCTTAACGCAAACTGTACAAGTTTTATTTTGCAAATAAAAAAAGGAAACCAAATATTCCAAAGTGGTGCGATTACACAGTGTATGTTTCTACGGTAACGATTCACGGCCCTAGGTTTCCACATGAGGTACCCGTATTAAATTACAAACGTAGCACTTCCACAGAGCTTGACTGTGCCACCCCACCCCTCCTCCCTACTCCCACCCCCCCCTCAACTTGTCCCCGTAAAGTGGTTTGGTCCCGCATTCATTGTGGCGCCACAGCAGAAGAATACCCCTGACCTGAAAGCCGGGCCAGACCCTACAAAGTGTCCATTGACGGTCGCGCCACTCACGTGGCCTGCAATCCTGGAAGATAGTCTCAAATGAATCCGTCGTCGTGGCACTTGTACCTGTCAGTGCACGCCGAATTTTGCCCCTCGCACGGCGCTGATCTGTCGTCTGCCTCACAGTTATTTTCCTCTCTGTGGCCGTCACGTGAGGGTCACTCTTTCACTAGCTGTTCCGCCCCCGCCAGCCACTTTTTTCTCACCTCCCTTCCCTCTCAAAATAAAATGATCAAGCCCGCGGGAGCAGGGCAGGAATCAGCTTTCCAAGCCCCACGTATATTTAGAAGCAGCCTCATAAGAGAATGGAATTGTTGTGCCATAAAAATATCATTTTAGTCACATTCAAAATATTCTTGGTATTCAAAGAAGCTGCTCAGTGAGAGTGAGACAAGTATAAGAAGGAAAAAAAGGGGGTTTAAGGTCAGAGAATGCAAAACAAATGCTTTGGAGTTGCTGAGAGTGAAGCAGAGCAGTCGAGCTTTGCAAACAAACAGTAAAGAGCCGTCGGACCTCCAGTGGACAATGGATGTGAGGCCGGTAAATGACACCCACACGTGTTCGCAGAGAGCCCACCTCACATCCCCATGCAAGTAATTTTATCGGGCTCAATCGTTCATGGGGATGAGAGACACATTACAGCCAGCAGCAGATGAAGACTCACACAGGTGCAAGCATGTTCATTGTAGAACAGCCCACCATAACGCTGGCTGGTATGGGGGACCCTACAGCTTTTTTTTTCGCGGATACCATTTGTGTAGTGTGCGTTTCCCATGGCCAAAGTCTAAGCTCCGTGTTCGAGGAGTGGTAAAGCTGTCCGAGTGCCAGAACTCTGCAGCTCTCACAGTCGTACTTGCCATCGTTTCAGATTCCCAAGGGCCCAAACCACTCCCACAACTCTCACACGCTTTACACATTCCAACTGCTGGGTTCCGACCTCAACAGCTGGCTATGCTTTTCAATTCTACGACAGATGAAAAACTGAAAAGCCACTGACAGTCAAGCTTTAGCTTACCACGCCACACCACAACATTACCATTACTGAATAATAATAAAATAAATTCAATTCCCAAGTCCGGAATAAAAAAAGAAAACAAGAACAGAGTTGATGATGAATGGGATTAAAGCAGCGAACACATGAAAACAATCACTAACAGGTGGTTTGATGTTAACAATCAAAAAAACAACACTGACCGCCGAGCAAAGCTGCCCCAAACCGCTGTTTTGCAACGAAGTGGAACCCTCCACCAGACACTTAGTGTCCATCAACAACATGCTATGCACGTCGTCTGGGGAGGCATGGAGATCCTTTAACCTTGAAAAGGATATGCCAGCAGAGGACAGATACATCATGATGTTCAAGGGACAAAAAGACAGCTCAGTATTATCAGGGGCAGTAGGTTACATTCCCAAAGGACCTAAAAACACATTTGCAAATAGCCGAGAGGGCAAACTCCATCGCACGGGTTCTGTTTGCATGGTGTAAAACTTTGGAACCGACAGCTTTGGTTTCTGTTTCCCACAGACAGGCACGAGCATCTAACCTTAAATGAGTATCCAGCCCGTTACACAGCATCATTACATTCTACGAGGAGCTGCAACACCTCTTAAAGAGGTGCAGCGCATGCCTGTGCAACCACAAAACGTTTTATTGAGATGGAAACTATGATGTATGTAAAAGGGGCAAAGCTGTCTCAAATACTGTTCGAGAATTTTTGCACAAGCTCTTTCTGGCGATGTCAGTGTAGAGGCCTATTTAAAGGAAGTACAGGTTTTTTTCTTTTTTAACATAGTAGTTTTTAACATAGTGGAACCTTCACATCAAGTCCAAATGCATTTTTTTTCAAACGCTCTGAGAAGATGGAGAGGGACGGAAAACTGGATTCCACTGCAAATGAAAGGCTACACATTACATCGTTGCTCAAATCCGATTTTTGGCTCAGATCCGATCTCTCTGGCACGATGGTTCATACTTGTTTAGGTAAGTATGACCCGCATGCGAATCAGATACGTATCCGATCTATGACCGCATATGAAAGTGGCTCAGGTTTGTGTGTCCACACAGCCTGAAAACATCAGATCTGAATAACATTAGGGCAAAAAATCGGATTTGTGCAGCTTCAAACCTGGTAATGTGAACGTAGTTGTACACTAAGTACACCCCCTTCTGCAAAAATACCAGACAGACTATGAACAGACTATGGCTACGTTCACATTACCAGGTTGACGTGCCCTAATGTGAATCGGATCTGATGTTTTCAGGGCTGTGTGGACACGCAAATCTGATCTTTTCAAATCCGACCTGAGCCACTTTCATATGTGGTGCCGAACAGAAGTTAAAGCCTGTAAACGGTGGAAAAGCAGCTCATCTCACCTTTTTCTCCTTCGTCTCGCTCTAATAATGAAGCTGAGAGCTGATCAGAGTTAATTATCTTCTCAGCGAAGCTCGTTCTGCTCGTTAGTTTGTGCTGATGATGAACGTGATTCATTCACGTGACGTTACTGAGTAGGATGCGCTCATGAGGGTCATTTCAGGACGCCGGTTCGTCACATTAATGACAGATTTGAATCACTTACCTAAACGAGTGTGAACCATCATGTCAGAGAGATCGGATTTGAGCAAAAAATCTGATTTGAGCAATGAGGCTTGTAATGTGAAGCCTAGGATACCTAGGTAAACAAAAAAAGGCATCAATCAGCTGTTTGTTGTACTAAGATAGTTTCTTTAACTGCCGCATTTTTATATTCAGCATGTTAGAAGCTTATGTGCTCTGCCACAAAGCAAGATGAGCTGTTCTGTCAGCATCATCTGCTTGGACCGCAAACATGACATCAGACATCTGATGTCAGTCTGATTTTTAACGCATCCGTACAGCGCTGCAATCATTAGGCTGTGTTAACTTTTTGATATCTGTCAAAAAATGCATTGATACACTTTACTGGTTTGTTGTGGGGACAAATCAATGTAGGCAGGAACAATGTGAAAGCTTTTTTGGGAAAATCTACTGTTTTTTTTCTTAGAATAAAGCAAAAAAATAAAGGGTGTTAGTTTTATTCAAACTGGTTGCTGTTGTACTGAACCTTTACAGCTGGATTTTACAGCTCTTGATTGTTTAAAATGTTTAGTTTAAAATCAACATGACTGACTGAAGCCCCACCCCACACATCTCCCACTGGCTGATGCACGAGAACGTCAGAGTACATAACCAACAGAGCGTAATTTCTGGTTGGTACTATCTGGCTGGTAAATGTTGTTGGATAGCGCACTGCACTCGTTGAAATCAATGGCAAGACGTGCTTTTCACAAATGCTCAAGTGTCCTTGTGAACACAGCATTATGCAGTGTTGCAGTTCAGTTTCTGACTCGATGTGAAAGATGGCATTAATATATCGCTGCTGTCGGAACAAAACCTTGTATCTCCAAAATGGTAACTTTACAGGAGAAGGAAAAAACATGCTTTACTTTTAATGTAAGTCAATGGAACCAGACTTTTCTCCCGTGTCATTTTGGGCCGTTTCTTTTGGTCCATTCATCATTAAACTTACATATAATGTAAAGGGCAACAGGCATTTTCACATTGTGTCAAAAACTGAAAAATGGACATACAGGTTTTGTTCCGAAAGCAGCGATATGTGTGTTCTATTTCACACACCTATTCAGCCTTGATGTGAACAGACCTTAGTACAGACAAACCTCTGCGTGGGGGGACCTGAAACTGTCCAGTACAAAACAGTCCAAACTCTGCTGTGCAAAGAAATGCAGCCCTGAGTGTTGCGGCGCTCTGAACGCTGCCATCTCTGACACATGCTGAGGTCCTCATAATTTGGGACTGACAGATCACATACAGCAGATGCTAAAGGAGGCACTAGCAGATATCTAGGCTGTGTCACATAGCTCAAAAGCCTGGGAGTCAAAACGGTCGAAGGTCCATCCGAAGGGAGAAAAAAAACCTTTCATGAACAGACCGCATCTGCGTGTCAGCGGAGAGGGCGACGAGGGGGAAGCGAGCGTAAGAGGTGCGGGCTATCAATCATGTGCATGCCTTGTTTTGTTTGAGGCTGGCGTGGCATTCTTTCTCCCTCTCTCTCTCTTTCCCGTCGAGGGAGCCGCCGAGCACCCCCCCCCCAACACATGACATATACACAGCTGCTGGAAGGGAGCAGGCCCCAACACAAACTGACATGCCAAATCCCAAAGAAAACAAGAGAGGCTGTCTCCAGTCAGAGGATTGCTTTTCAACATCTCATTTGTAACGCGCCCAAAAGAACAGCTGGGGAAGCGGGGGCGCGGGAGGAGCGAGAGAACGGCAAACCTGAACAGGGGATATTGAACGAAAGAAAGAGAAAGAAAAGTGCTCTGAGACTGGATGCACAAGCGGGCACACCAGGGGAGGACTGACATGTTATTGTAAGACCACTGGTGAGGGGTCAGGCATGTGACCTAACCTGGCCCACTCTCTGGTTCTCTCCTCTGACCTCTGCCCTTTTCGGCAGAGAACTGGCCAAACACAGACCACCAGGCCACAACAATGAGCCTTTGACGCATCAGGGCTCAACAGGCATTGCTGTACACCAGAGAGGGAGAGTGAGTGACTGGGTGAATGAGTGAGGGAGGGGAATATTTGTGACTAAGAGTCAATGTGCTGAGAGACTGCTGTACGATTCTCGACAGCTATAGATGGGAAGAAAAGACATCATGTGACTTAGAGCTGGAGGACTGTGTGTATTCTACGCTCGCTGAGGGATGGTCAGATGGGATATAGGGTCAGTTTCCCAGACAGGACTTAAGCATAGAGAATCTTCATTCAGAACGTCGTGCAGTCCAGGACTAGGCTTGTTTAGGAAACCCAACCTCGAGTCTGACCCTTAGAATAAAGCAGTAAGCCACTCGAGGGAGTGCGTTACTGTGGTTTTATCACGTTTAAGGGAGTTTTAGGCAAAGAACACCCTTCCCAAATCGCAGTAACGCACTGCCTTGAGTGGCTTATTGCTTTTATAAAACAGCGGCCAACATAAAATATATTAAAATACACAACGTTCTAGATAATTATTTAAGTTGTTATTAATAATAATCAACATAAAGAAGTATTCAGCCAAGAAATGTAGTTCCTTTAGAGTACGGCATCATAAGCAGCCACTGACCGCTGAATGAGGAGAAGAACGTTCGGTCGCCAATCACTGTAAACTGCAGACATTTCATGATTTTTTTACAACTTTTTTCATATAACAGTGAACATATGATATGTTTAATGCAAATAATTTCAGTTTATAAGTATTTTTGGTCACCACGCCACTTTTCTCACGCTGGAGCTGAATCTCAAACGGCTCCCTGCTCCCTACATAGTGCACTACGTATGAGTTTAAATACTGACTCCTGCAGCCCAACAGAGCAAAATATCGCTAAAAAATGGTCATTTGGGATTCATCCACATTCATAATCGACAAGCAGTGCATCTGACAGCAGAAGCTAGAACTTCTAAACTTAATATTACACAGCGCACTGCTACAGAGTACAGAGCCGTTTGGGATTCAGCCTGGATTTGACCCTTTTGACGGACATTTGAAGCGCGTGAGCCACTCAGGTGACATTCTTTAGACTTTTATACTGCTGTTTTTCAGTGAATCATATTGAGTACTTTAATTCAAGCCTGTGATATTAATGATGGAGTTGTTTAGCATGTTTGCTATCTTTTAGCCTGTTAGCTAGCTGACCAGCCTAGTTCTAGTTAAGTAAGTCTAGACAACCAGCTCAGGCTGAGGTGTGAATAACTAATTCCCTCTGCAACAGTTATCAAAAACCACAAAGTTGAATATTTTATTAGACATAAACTGAAGTAAAAGAAAAATGGCAGTGATTATTATATTACTATTATATTAAAAGTACAGTTTACACAACCAAACACAGGCACACTTTTTTAAAGCAAGTTTTGTATACAAGATGAAAGGTAAACTGATCTTTCGTTAGAACGGCCATAAGTAACTTATTTGGGGACATATATTGGTGCCAGTGCTTGTATCTTCTGCCTCTTTTCTCCTCACTGCAAAGCACTGGTATACAGGATTATGGGAAATGTAAGGCAGCGAAGGATGAAGTCTTCAAAAACAGGCAAAAGGAGAAACCGCAGGAGGCAGAGTTTTATATAAGCACTCGACTGGGACATGACTGGGTGCCTTCCTGCCTCAGAATTAGAGCTGCAACGATTAATCGATTAGTTGTCGACTATCAAATGAATCGCCGACTAATTTGGTGATTGATTAATCGGTTCAAGTTATTTATTTAAGAGACAAAAAAAAAGAAAAATATTCTCTGATTCCTGCTTCTTAATTTGAATATTTTGTGGATTCTTCACTCTTTGGGGAACCAAACTGAATATCTTTGGGGAGTGGACAAAATGAAAGATATTTGAGGACAGTATCTTGGGCTTTGGAAAACACTGATCAACACTTTTCACCATTTTATAGACCAAACAACTAATCGATTAATCGAGAAAATAATCAACAGATTAATCGACAATAAAAATAATCGTTAGTTGCAGCCCTACTCAGAATACTGTCTAAGCAGGCAGTTGTTATGCCCCAAATGCTGTCATTAGTAATAGTCCCAATTAGTATTTTTTACTCATAGCTCACTGAGACAGGTGGAGAAATCTGTTCGAAATGGTTGAATCTAAACTTTTTAATCATTTGCAACTGATGCAAGCAGAAGATGAGCGGTTTTAGTACCGCTTTAATATGCTGATATGCTAATTTAGTGCCTACAGTCTTATTTTCCTTCTGTTTATCATTTGCTGACATGGAAATAAAAGGAAACATGTGAGAAATACAGACACTAACCCATCAAAACAGAATGAAAATCAAATGTAAATGTGACTGCTTATGTAATTAACTACATAATTAGTCCTGTTACTGTGTAATAGCATATAAACAGTACATCAGCGAAAATGACTCCAGACTTCCGAGTGTTAAAAACTGTTGAGCCAGCATGTGATGGATTACTTTTTGGGTTTCAACCTGCAAGAAATCACCATCTTAGCAGTTCACATGCTCTCCACTATTGGAGCATTGCACCCAAGCTCCCCGTCACACTTTCAGCTAAATATTTTTACAACCACCCCCAATTCGAATCAGCCTGTTTTCCTTCCTTTTACACTCCCAGTGGAGAGGACACCTCCCCCACAGAGCAACACGATCCTGTACCAGCATCTAGGCACCACAAGGCACCAAGGCCAGCAGAGGAACTCTTCATCCTTACAAAGAATCGAGGGATTGTGAGACCACCATCAACCATCAAAAGAGCCACCATATGGCTCTCCTTCTATCGCCTCAGATCTCAGGTTTACTTTTAATGGCTAATTAACTCTAAAGTTCCTCTCGCGTGCATCCTAAGGCTTGTTTTTCAGTTACGACACTCTTATTCAAGGGTTCATTTCCTGGAAATGATGGAATAAAAGTGTTGTTGTTTATGTTATAAGAGTTATAAGAATGAAAGGCCCAATCCCATTTCACCCCTCGCCCCCACCACTCAGCCCTTAGCCCTCTGTTTTGTACGTTCACGTCTAGGGGTAGGGTGTCCCAATTTTTGTTGAGATAGAGGGGGAGGGCGAAGTGTTGGGGTTACATGGCCCTCCAAAAGGAGGCTTTTCAGGGACTCCAAACAGTGATATGAGGAAAAAAAAGAAAAACCGGCAAGACGGCTGAACAAGAGACCAAAGAAACCCACAAATGTAAGAATTGTCTCCGTTAAAAAATTACGATAACCACTGTATTATCTTAGTTTAACGTCGTTTCAGTGTATTATGGTCGTTTTTTTCGTTAATAGCATTAATAGCATGCTAATGTCTCGGTAGCTAGTTTTCTAACTTTCCCGTTCCACCTTAAATAGTCCAGCAGTGCTGACGCCTGAAGCGCCAGAATGTAACTGCTGCTCCATTTAAGGTGGAACGGGAAAATTCGAACAAGAAGCTGGTGAATATCTGACTTCAGCTTCACATCACTGAAGAATTAGGGGTGGGTGATAATAAATAATTGCCCCCCTCTTTGAAGATCATATGATTCCCTAAATGTAACTAAAGCCCAGCAGTGAGGAGCTGAACTTTACCCTCCTCTGCTGTCACTGCAGACTGGCAGGGTGGCCTACAGAGCAGCGCTAGTAGCTGTTAATGAAGTAATGTTTTTTTTTATTTTTTTTATTTGAGGGTCCCATTTTGCAGGGCAAGATTTCAACCACAACCCTTTGTAACTCAGCTCCAAGGAGTTAGGGTGACACTCAGAAACAGGGGTAGGGGTAAAAAGAAAAAATGGGATTGGGCCAAAGTCTGGACCTGCTGAAGAGTCAGCAGGATTTAAGGGGTTATTATTATATCCACAGTCCTTTCTGGGTCATCTGCAGTCACTCGCTCACATAGGACTTCATAGGGACATTCATACCTTAGTGTGGCGAGTGAGATTTACATCTGCAAGCCCTTTTCCACCTCATTACAGAAGAATGCCACTCGCAGTCTACTGCTAATGAGAGTAGGTGACACAAACACGGCCCCTGTGTAAACACCATTTGCCTTCACAATAACTTCTTATTTGGGTCCACGTTAACAATTCCTCCAATTACCTTCCTCGCTGCAGCCAAAGTTTCACAGCTGTGTCACAGCTTCCCATCCACCCGGAGGGATCTTGATGCTTCATAGCGGTCATTTAAATTATAAGGTGGTGATTTTCTCAGTGCTTTCCTCCAATTAACAGCCACATTTCTTCGACATACTTTGAAATGTAACTAAATGTTTCTTTGATTATATTTCATGAATTAACACCAAAACTTATTTGGAAAGTTCTACATCATGGAAAACTGAATTTTCCCAATTTTGAACTTTCAAAATGTACTATTTACTCTCCAAAAACTGGAACACTCCTGGTTAAATGACCTATTTCGCTTATTTTAAAATAAGTTAAAATATGTTAAAATCAGCAAATACATGTGCATTAAAAGTGTTCTTTATACAGGATCTGTACTTATTTTCATGTAGAGACTCTACAGACGTAATTTGACAAGGGGCGCGTAAACTTTTGCCTACAGCTATATAAGAAAACGAGTTTGCAAAAACTGCAACTTGGCTTTTTGTGATGTCAACACATTTACATATATCTGCCTACTCATCTTAAAGCAGTTTAGCTCCTCCCATTCGCAGTGAAGTTATAAGGAGTGTTTCAGCATTGACTGCCAATCAGAACACAGACAGCCAATCAGAGCAGAGCTTATTTACATATATCAGTCTTAAAGGCACAGTAAGAACAGCCTGTTTAATTCAAAGAGATAAACAAAGGTTGGGAAATGAATCATATAAATGACTCATATAAATAAAGTGATGAATGAAAATGTTGGTAAAGGCCCTTAAAAGCCACTTTTTCTCAACTAATCTGTTTCTTTTTAAACTTTTTTCCCTCTTTTACACCAACACATTCAACTAAAATGCAAATTGGGATATGTTAAATATTCTAAAACGTCTATTTAATCATTACTAGTGAGTTGCGCTCCAGAGTTCATAGCTACAAATCTCTCTTTAATCATTACTGGCGAGCCTCAATGGTTTATAACATTAACAGCTGAGGCGCCTCCTCTCCTTACTGTAACTGGCCAGTAGTGGAAGAAGCTAAAAGGTAAAGGATGTTTTGACACTCCTCGGCTCCTTAAAGTAAAGCTCCGGGGATAAATGGGGGCTACCGACTGTGACACCATGTTTCTTAAACATGGTAAATTAACTTCCCCCGGTGATAAACCGTGAAAGAAAGAGGGAGAGGGGGAGGAGAGAGGACGAGGGAGGAGAAAGTGAGAAAGTTGGGGGTGGGGTGGGGTGGGGGGGTTGGGGTGAACAAATGTCTACATCTCTGTTAAACTTTTACTCGTTTGCGCTTTCAAATCCTGGAATTTCATTTACATTCCTGGTCATTCCGTTCGTCATATTTGAGCGTGTTGTAAAAGGCGGTTATTTATTTTAGGAGGACACTTCTGATTGTGTGATCTGCTGAGCCTGTGATCCACATCTCCAGGAATATCTCGCGCTGCAAGGGTGGTCGACGTCAGTATAAACAAAACAGCAGGCGCCTCCAAACACTTTAGCTTGTGCTCCAATGTCCCACGGACACACAGCGTGTTCTAGAATACGGTGCAGAAGAGAGAGACCGCCCTCCGCTTGCTGAATTTTCAGTCATAACAGCCATTAAGTAGAAGCCGTTTATTTTTCAGGAGACATTTCTGAGGAGATTAGATGTAAGATAATCCCCTTGCGTAAGGAAGGCGGAAGTGAAAGGGAAAAAAAACAGGAGGTTCCAAAACTGGAGCTCAAAAAAATGATTAAACATTAAAGAAAAATACTCTGCAACTGGAAAACAACTGTGCAAGACCTGGCAGACCACCAAAACGGTCAGTCACCATCAAATAAACAGTACTTTCATCTTCAAAGAAGAGGAGAAAATCAAGCTCCTCACTTGCTTCAGATCTGAAACTCTATAGGTCTGAAAGGATGTGTAGCTGCTGAAAAGCCATTACTGAGAGGACCAGCCTGGTGACCTCAGAACCCCAGAGTCCAGACCTCTACATCACTGAATGCACCGAATGTGAAATGGCTCTTCAGATTTGATTTAGAATGTGTTGTACATGGTTCTGTAAAGAACCCTGTTAAAAATGGTTCTATATAGCACCAAAAAGGGGTTTTCTATTGTTAAACGCCTGACATCGTCACAATAGCAGAACCCTTTCAGGTGCTATACAGAACCATTTTCAATAAGATTATATGTAAAACCATATCGCTGCTGTCGGAGCAAAACCTCGTATCTCCAAAATGGTAACTTTACAGGAGAAGGAAAAAACATGCTTCACTTTTAATGTAAGTCAAAGGAACCAGACGTCTCTCCAAGTGATTTTGGGCCGTTTCTTTAGGTCCATTCTTCATGAAATTTACACACAATGTAAAGAGCAACAGGCATTTTCAGATGTCAAAAACTGAAAAACGTTAAATTGACAAAAATGGAGCGAAATACAGCAGCGAAATACAACACATTCTCCAACAATCAGAAGAACCATTTCACCAAAGAACCATTAAGGACGAAGTGGTTCTACACAGACCTCATGGTTTTAGACAGAACCATTGCCTTTACCAAAGAACCCTTGAAGAATCATCTTTTTTCAAGGTCCTTTTAACTTCAAAACGATTCTTCACTCATCTTATTTACAACAATCGCTCTTTTTTGAAATCCCACTGAACATCGATTTTAACAGTGAACAACTGGCACAAATTGTTTTACATGAAACTTTCTGAAGTCAATTAAACTTTCTAAAGCTGAAGTTATTGTGAATAAATAACCAATACTGTCCCAAATCTCTGTCCATGTATATGCTTAGAGCGCTCTTTTTTCCCAGCACATTTTTTCAGCATCTTACAAACAATGACATCCATTCATGCTCTGCAAACTTTGCTTCTTAAAAAAAACACACTCAGTTTATTATTATGTGAACAAATTGCTCAAATTCCATGTGGGACTGTTAAACTTTGGCTACAGGGCCAGAAGTGACTTACTTGGCTTTTCATAAACACAGCACACAGGAAAACACGGCAATCACACGAGCTGGAACGGCCAGTGGATGGAGTCAGACTCTAAATCGTCCGCTTGAAGATGCTCAGGCCCGGAAGCGTTGCGTAAGCCGAACGATTCCGTGTGCCTCTCTGGCAGCCGCATGCTAACCACACTTCCGCAAGCAAACGGAAAATATTAGTCATCTGCAGTCCCTATGTAGCGGAGACCGAAGAGTAACGACTCAATCAATCCTCAGTACAGCACTTTGCAATAAAGTCACCTATTTGGGCTGATGATGGCTATTTGCAGTCCCGACTCGCCGGGCTGCCAAGTCTGGTGAATGATTTAAGCCAAAACTGCTACAGACGTGATGGAGGAATTTTCTGATTAACTGCTGGCCAGTTCAGGTGCAAGTACAGTAAGTGATGGATAATGTAATACACACAAAACATCATGCATATACAGTAGTGACTAATTTTAATGTCTTCTTCCAAGCAATGGCTTACATCAGCATATTTACATCAGTAATTCTTAGAAAGTTCTCCTAATTGTATTTACATAAAACATACTCTTTGTAACTTTGTAACTCATTAATGTGACACTGTGGTGCATAATGCTATAGAAGAACCACTTTTGGTTCCTTAAAAAGAGGAAAAAAAATTCAATGGATGATTCTTTGGAGAACTATTTATGTAAATGAGAAATGTATGAGCATAAAGAGCCTTTCTGAAGTTTGAAGAACCTGCACACGATAATGGTTCTGGGAAGAGTACTTAAATTGATATAGAACCTTTAGATCACACTCTTAGTAATTTCAAAAGAGTCTATGTAGTACCAAAGAAAGGTTCTGCGACTTGTAACAATAACAGAACCATTTTTAGTGCAACCAATAAGACTTTCTTAAAGGTTTCTTGAAAGCACAGGTTGTCTATCGTGGAGAAGAACCATTTAAACCTTCAAATCTTTGTGTTGTCATGGTTCTGTGACTAAAAGAACCACTGAATATAAACAATGGCTTTACTAAACAACCCTTGGAGAACCCCTTTCACTTTTAAGAGTGCATGCGAAGGTTCTTTAAACCTTTTAAAGGTCCGTCCCTTTCACACATCTCCTTCTTAAGCGTAGTTCTTTAGGGAACCGAAAGTGCTTCTTCTATGGCGGGGGTGTCCAAACCTTTTTCAAAGAGGGCCAGATTGTACTGTGTTAAAAGTCCTGAGGGCCAACATGTTATTGACAAAGTGATTCAAAATATTAAGTTTTCAAAATATCAGCGCATAGAATCTGAGCTTTCTGTGAGCTGCCGTGTTTCCTATCACTGCATAAAAGATGCATGAGGCTTCTTTTATTGTTGGATTGTTCAGTGAGAACAGTTAGGATCAAGAAGCGCTTGTAACAAATAATTAAATCGTCTAAAAGTAACAAATTAATACAACATGTCTAATGTATTAATCATATTCCTATTCACATGTTTACTTGTTGAAAAATATAATTGGTGAGACAAACTAAACAAAAAACTATACATTTTTGGCTTTGTCAGTTAATGTTCTTCACATATCAAATAAACACAGTGTAGCCGTGTTTTTGTTCAACCTTAAAGGGTTAATATTTACTGAACTACTGAATTTGCTGTGATCAGACATTATCCATCTCACCTAAATCGTCAGTTTTCAGAAACAGGGGCAGGTTAAAATCTGTCTGTGGGCTGCATTTGGCCCTGGGGCCGGACTTTGGACACCCACTGTTCTACGGCTTCACTAAAAGAACCTGTTGTGGCACCTTTTTTACTCCACGATCTTCTAAGTTCAGCTTATCTTCAAACAGTCATGCTTAATCAGAGTCGTAGCCTTTTTAGGGAGACAGCAGTGGATCCATAAATATCTCCTTCTAAGATCCCTTGTTTGAGACTTTGACAAATGCAAGTAAACAGCTGACAACATTGGTGCTACCAAGCAACAAGGTCCATTATGAAACTGCAGCATCCAATGAAAGGGCGAAGGGGAGCCAAGCTACTCGCTCGCTGAATCTCTCGACTCCGGAACGCAAGAGACTGCGCTCTCTTAATATCTGATTCCCAGGGTAACATGACCGCCATTTGGCCAGGCTTTGGAGTGATAAACAGACAGACTTTTGTCTCGTTTCCCCCCTTTTTTTTTCTTTCTCCCTATCAAGTGTAACATATCAAACTGGCCCACGGGTACGTGTCCTGATACAATCGAGGCAGCAAGTCGCCGCCACTGATTTACAAGCCTGGAAACCTGCAGCCCCGCATGGCCGCAAACAAACATAATTGCTTAATCTAATCGCATTGCTTGCGGCATTTTTGTTTACTTTAGGCTAAGCGTCTCGGTGAAGGCCGCGGCTATGTGACCGTGAATGCCACATTGTTCCGGGGCCCCCCTGGCAGATGCAATCTTCTGCTCGGATGCCGCTCTCTTCTCTTCCGCCCTTTCCTGTGACTCCCTCCCCCACCTCCCCTCCCCAAAACCAACCCCTCCACCCTCCCACCCACCAACCATCCTTCCTCTGCTAGTCTCGGCGACAGGCTGTTGAGTCTGAGGCGTATGCTAAGGGCAAAAGGGAGACTCCACTAGCTCACGCTTCACCTGCAGCCCTGATGGAGTGGAGTCAGTGAGCTGTGCTATCTGCTCCCCCATCAGCGGCCTGGGCCTGCATTCAGCCGCTGCATTCAATGGAAAACAGCGGCTCATTTCGGGGGGCCGAGAAAGAGGAAGGCCGGAGAGCGGCTAATGCGAGAGGATCGCATTCAGCGAAACAAAGCCAGAGGACAGGCTTTTAGAGGTCTCACGCTCCAAACCTGGTCCTGAACTCAAGAGAAAGGTTCAAGGGTTGTGGGCCGGTTGAATTTCAAATGCAGCACACTGGCTGGGATGAAGGAGACTCGGGAAACAAAACGTCTCTCTGCTGTATATGTTTATCCTTTGAGGTCTAAGGGTCCTTTTCAAGCCCCCAGAACCAATTTAAGTGGTTGGTAACAGAAAAGTGACTTATATGTTGCTAAAATGAGGCAATTTCAGACTTAAAAAACAGACTAAACATTGCACAAAACGCTGCAGGTATTCACTTCAATGCAAAACTAACTGCTCACGTTTGAGTCCTGGCCTATTTTCTGTCCACAGGCACACAACAATGACATTTATGTGAAGTGAATTTGAAGAAATTCTCATTGCATTGTGGTAATCCGAACTAATTTGACCCAAGTCGTCCTACAACAACTCCACCTGAAAAGCCGCACAATAAGCATTGAGATCTGAGGTTGAAAGTCCCACTATGCAGACAGACATGTGCTAAAATTTGGCCAAAGGGTTAAATTAAATGCAGTCATGTTTTATGAATTTTAAAAAAGACTGTGTGTTAAGTTACGATATGTTGTGTAATAGATTTTGGCAGCGACGCCTTGGCCTGTTTTGTCTCCAGCTACTCTATTCACCATTTATTAGCCCAGACACTTAACACAAAAACAGCTCTTCTACTCACCCCGAGCACAGTCCGTCACGAAAATGATGTCAAAAAGGACAAAAACAATCCATATAAGTTCCATGATTCTTTAAAATACAGAAAAGGCCTCTGCTGCTCGAATCTGTAGGGGAAACCAGAAACAAGTCCTCGGTAAGTAAAGAAAGCTTGAACTCTTGTTAATAGAGGGTAAACATAAGACCAGTTATAGCTCAATTTCATAATTTCTAACACACTTTTCCCTTGGAGGAAGGTCAAGGCACTGAGGAAATCTGTAACAAAATTACAGTCTTGTAACCAGTAACAATAAAACAAGCTGTTAATCATTCAACATATTGAACATCTGAGAGGATGAAAACAGTTTCTCCACTGTTTCAGCAGCCTGGAAGGGGTTCTTCCTTTCAGTCAACAAAAACAGCCTAATAAGCATATTTGGTCTACCTGTATACACTAAATATGCCCGTATAACACTGTATAACTTCATTATTGCTCCTTATTCTAAATAAATAAAAGCAATAAAGTGAAATCATACTGAAATAATACTGTGCAGAAGACCACAAAGCACAGGCTTAACTTACCAACAGTTGAGAAAAATCCTGAATTTCTTCTCCACTGACAGAACGACCATGCTTACATCCTCCAAAGCCCCAGACGAGTGAACTTCAGCCTATTTACACTGACAGCAGCCTCCGGAATCCGACCAATGACTAAAAATGATAATAATAATCCACACAACACGAACCGGGACGGTCTCCTTCAGTGTTAGTCGAGTGGTAAACAGCCCCTTTCCCCCAGTGCAGCTCGCTCTCCGGAGGACGTTATCGAGGTACAGTAAATGAACCAGTCTGTGGATGACAGTCCACCCCGGACCGGACCGCAGCCTGCGGACTCCCGCAGTTCACTCGCAGCGCAATACTCGTCGATATTCCTCCCTCGGACGGCTTCGTAAGAGCTTCGGTATCGCGCCTGCACTCCGCCCAACCTGGAGGACTGTAGAAATTAGCGGTGTTTGTTCAAACTCGCCGCCCGCACCGCGCCGCGCCGTTAGCTCGGGATTTAGCCGAACAGCAGCGCCGCACACTCCGCTACACCAGCCCCGCCCCTCGGCCAACTTCTGACCAATCAGAGCGCAGCTTTCTTACAAACGCGTTCCCCTCAGTAGTAGACTGTGTTGATATCCAGATGCATCGCCAATAAGAACAGCCATAAATACGCGCTGCTGCGGCCCGCATTGCGTCCACTGTATATACACTGTATTGCATATAATACACATTTCTTTGTGCGTGGAAATGACCAGCGGCAGCTAGAAATAGTAGGACGATGTATGAAGCCAGATGTTTTGGTTGTTGGGCTGAAGCAGTGAAGCACAGCTGCTGAGTGAGCCATAAATGCTTTGTCAAGTAAGTAAGTAAATAAATAAAGCAATATTGTCCAAAAAGTCGATGTTCATTAACACAAAATAATATTTGCAGGTTATCTTCCTCATTACCCACCAAAAATGATCAGAACTGGGTGCATTTTATTACTTCACATGTAGAAAACATCCATTCTACGTACACAGAATGAGCACTGAGGTCATACATTCATTTTAATTAAAATCAAATTAATATTCTGTAGAATTTTACACAGTTACATTAAAGGGGAACACCGTCCATTTGTTTTATAGTAGTTATTCTACTTAATTAAACGGTTTCGATGTAAACAAAGTAATTCACAGTGCTTTGATGTGAGAAACTGGTAAGAATCGTTCACAGTGGTGGTGATGGGAACCAGACGTCTGAATCGAATGCCTCTAATAGCTCCCCTTACAGGAAGGTACATTGCTTTAAAAAGACAAAGACATTGCTTACAGGCCATTGTGTTTTCTGGATCCATTCAAGGCAGAGAGGTCCTCAGGATATATATATATATATATATATATACACACACACACACACACACACACACACATTATATATATAACTCAGAAGTCACGCATGCTGGTCACTGGCCATTTCGATAGTCCATAAAGCGGCTGTATGTATATCATAAACATTGCGACGTCTGGTTCCCATCACCACTGTAAAGACATTCGAGTGCGCATCTCCTCAATGAACCGTTTCACATTAAACCACTCTGAATGACTTCGTTTATATCTCAACATTTAAATGAAATTTTGAGAAGTCGCTGTAATTCCCCTTAAACTGCAGAGCATTAATGTAAACATTCGGTCTGAATAAACATGCATTGCTTTTTTAAACTCTGTACTTCAAAGTTAGATAAAGTTACATAAAACGAGAAGATATTTGAGTAAATCCACTAAAAAAGATGAAGCATGTTCAGCTCCGCTCATGACAACCAATGACTGAAGACTCAACTTCTCAGTGCTTATTTTTACACATACTGCCATCTAGCGGTTCTCCTAAATAACGACACAAACATCCATAACATGCTTGAATTTACACCGATCAGCCATAACATTATGACCACCTCCTTGTTTCTACGCTCATTGTCCATTTTATCAGCTCCACTTACTATATAGGTGCACTTTGTAATTCTACAGTTACAGACTGTAGTCCATCTGTTTCTCTGCATACTTTGTTAGCCCCCTTTTACCCTGTTCTTCAGTGGTCAGGACCCCCATGGACCGTCACAGAGCAGGTATTACTTGGGTGGTGGGTCATTCTCGGCACTGCAGTAAGACTGACGTGGTGGTGGTGTGTTAGTGTGTGTTGTGCTGGTCTGAGTGGATCAGACACAGCAGTGCTGCTGGAGTTTTAAAACACTGTGTCCACTCACTGTCCACTCTATTAGACACTCCTACCTTGTCAGTCCACCTTGTAGATGTAAAGTCAGAGACGATAGCTCATCTGCTGCTGCACAGTTTGTGTTGGTCATCCTCTAGTCCTTCATCAGTGGTCACAGGACGCTGCCCAAAGGACGCTGTTGGCTGGATATTTTTGGTTGGTGGACTATTCTCAGTCCAGCAGTGACACTGAGGTGTTTAAAAACTCCAGCAGCACTGCTGTGTCTGATCCACTCAGACCAGCACAACACACACTAACACACCACCACCACGTCAGTCTTACTGCAGTGCTGAGAATGACCCACCACCCAAACAATACCTGCTCTGTGAGGGTCCATGGGGGTCCTGACCACTGAAGAACAGGGTAAAAGGGGGCTAACAAAGTATGCAGAGAAACAGATGGACTACAGTCTGTAACTGTAGAATTACAAAGTGCACCTATATAGTAAGTGGAGCTGATAAAATGGACAATGAGTATAGAAACAAGGAGGTGGTCAGAATGTTATGTCTGATCAGTGTTTACTAACCACAGTATATTCATTGTAGCACCCTATAGGTACCCTGACATTTCTTTTACTTCATATTTTCCTAAAAGGGGCTGGATAGCATTCAATATTTTGCTTTCAAATTATCAAAAGAATAATTATAAAACTGTTTTATGAATGCTACAAGAATACTAGACTGCCTTCCAAATTAATTTGGCCTTTCTTTTTCTTTGATAGGATCCTGTATGGCTTTCCACAACAATTAATCAACAACAACAACTAAGCATAGCATAATTTTATTGAAACAAGCTCAGTTTACCATTATACTGGAACAGACCTTAACTTACTCAACCTTTGTACATTAAATACATACACATATTTACAATTAATGGATAAAGGGAAGAACAAACCAAACTGCACCCGCATTTATTACATTTTGCAATTACAAAAGCGGATAACAAAGCTCACAATTGTTTTTTTCAGACAGCTAAAAAGGAATGTAGCCCCAAACCACACAATCTATGGCCAATTTTAAACCCTTTTGGGCCAGTTTCCCAGACTTAGATTAAGCCTAAGCAAGAATTTTCAATAGTGATTCACCACTGACACTGCATCTGAGCCCGAGACCATGGCTAATCCATGTCTGGAAAACCAGCCCTAAATGTGACAGCTAGACATGAGTAGTAAACTGACATGGGCAGACTCAGCAGTATCCTGCTTTCCTCCCAAAACTAATTCAGTATAGTCTCTTGATTCCTGAAGAAAATTCTTGATAGCGTATTAGGAACCCATTTCTAAACAGAATAACCAAATGCCTAAATGTAAGTGCAGCTTAAATATGGACTGTGTGAAAAACAATCCTTCAGCAAGGACATGGCCTCCTTTTGCTCCTGGAGTCTTATTCTTCTTGAAAAGGTGGATTTTTTTTTTGTTGGCATTGAGCTATTAAACCACTAATACAGTCAATGAAACTACAAGGTCCAGGTGATGCTTCACAAGAGCCTTTAAATAAGCAGTTTGGCAGAGACATACAAACGGGTTCTGAAAGTGCGCTGGTCAGATCACATAGGTCAGTTAAAGTACATCTTCCCTCGACATGTCAGATGTAAATAGGGTGATATTGCCTGTGAGTGAGTTTCTTTCTGCAGGTGGGACACGAGTGAGCTCGGGCCAGGGAGTCGCGGATGCACTGACTGCAGAAGAGGTGGCCACATTTGGTGGACACCATGAGTCGGCCACTCTCGATGATCTATGGGAAGATTGGTGAAGAGTTCAGCGCATAGACAACCATTGTATATGGCTAATGCAGCTTCACACAATATATAGCTCACATAGGCAGTATATATAAGTTTTACCTCTGCATAAGCATCCATGCACACAGGGCAGCTAACAGCTCCTGGTGTAGACCTGGAAATGACAGCACACCAATCATTGACATGGCATGGGTTCTGGTTTCATTTTGACCATGAGTCAACTGAACAATACAAAAGCAATGGCAAAAAAAGAAAAACAATGCAAGTGTGGGATGCAAACTGTGGGAGGCTGGAGTGCAGAGGTGTGTTGTGAAACTACAGCTGTACGAAGTCCAATTTACAGACGATACCTCAAAGAAATTAATTCAAAGTAAGCATTGTTATTTTTTCTCCATTTTTTGTTGGGCTTACTTACTTATAAAAACCTCTCATGATATACACCGATCAGGCATGACATGACCACCTCCTTGTTTCTACGCTCATTGTCCATTTTATCAGCTCCACTTACTATATAGGTGCACTTTGTAGTTCTACAGTTACAGACTGTAGTCCATCTGTTTCTCTGCATACTTTGTTAGCCCCCTTTTACCCTGTTCTTCAGTGGTCAGGACCCCCATGGACCCTCACAGAGCAGGTACTATTTGGGTGGTGGGTCATTCTCAGCACTGCAGTAACACTGACGTGGTGGTGGTGGTGTTAGTGTGTGTTGCGCTGGTCTGAGTGGATCAGACACAGCAGTGCTGCTGGAGTTTTTAAACACCTCCGTGTCACTGCTGGACTGAGAATAGTCCACCAACCAAAAATATCCAGCCAACAGCGTCCTGTGGGCAGCGTCCTGTGACCACTGATGAGGGACTAGAGGATGACCAACACAAACTGTGCAGCAGCAGATGAGCTATCGTCTCTGACTTTACATCTACAAGGTGGACTGACAAGATAGGAGTGTCTAATAGAGTGGACAGTGAGTGGAGGGTGTTTAAAAACTCCAGCAGCACTGCTGTGTCTGATCCATTCGTGCCAGCACAACACACACGTCAGTGTTACTGCAGTGCTGAGAATGATCCACCACCCAAATACTACCTGCTCTGTGAGGGTCCATGGGGGTCCTGACCACTGAAGAACAGGGTAAAAGGGGGCTAACATGCAGAGAAACAGATGGACTACAGTCTGTAACTGTAGAACTACAAAGTGCACCTATATAGTAAGTGGAGCTGATAAAATGGACAATGAGTATAGAAACAAGGAGGTGGTCAGAATGTTATGTCTGATCAGTGTTTACTAACCACAGTATATTCATTGTAGCACCCTATAGGTACCCTGACATTTCTTTTACTTCATATTTTCCTAAAAGGGGCTGGACAGCATTCAATATTTTGCTTTCAAATTATCAAGAGAATAATTATAAAACTGTTTTATGAATGCTACAAGAATACTAGACTGCCTTCCAAATTAATTTGGCCTTTCTTTTTCTTTGATAGGATCCTGTATGGCTTTCCACAACAATTAATCAACAACAACAACTAAGCATAGCATAATTTTATTGAAACAAGCTCAGTTTACCATTATACTGGAACAGACCTTAACTTACTCAACCTTTGTACATTAAATACATACACATATTTACAATTAATGGATAAAGGGAAGAACAAACCAAACTGCACCCGCATTTATTACATTTTGCAATTACAAAAGCGGATAACAAAGCTCACAATTGTTTTTTTCAGACAGCTAAAAAGGAATGTAGCCCCAAACCACACAATCTATGGCCAATTTTAAACCCTTTTGGGCCAGTTTCCCAGACTCAGATTAAGCCTAAGCCAGAATTTTCAATAATGATTCACCACTGACACTGCATCTGAGCCCGAGACCATGGCTAATCCATGTCTGGAAAACCAGCCCTAAATGTGACAGCTAGACATGAGTAGTAAACTGACATGGGCAGACTCAGCAGTATCCTGCTTTCCTCCCAAAACTAATTCAGTATAGTCTCTTGATTCCTGAAGAAAATTCTTGATAGCGTATTAGGAACCCATTTCTAAACAGAATAACCAAATGCCTAAATGTAAGTGCAGCTTAAATATGGACTGTGTGAAAAACAATCCTTCAGCAAGGACATGGCCTCCTTTTGCTCCTGGAGTCTTATTCTTCTTGAAAAGGTGGATTTTTTTTTTGTTGGCATTGAGCTATTAAACCACTAATACAGTCAATGAAACTACAAGGTCCAGGTGATGCTTCACAAGAGCCTTTAAATAAGCAGTTTGGCAGAGACATACAAACGGGTTCTGAAAGTGCGCTGGTCAGATCACATAGGTCAGTTAAAGTACATCTTCCCTCGACATGTCAGATGTAAATAGGGTGATATTGCCTGTGAGTGAGTTTCTTTCTGCAGGTGGGACACGAGTGAGCTCGGGCCAGGGAGTCGCGGATGCACTGACTGCAGAAGAGGTGGCCACATTTGGTGGACACCATGAGTCGGCCACTCTCGATGATCTATGGGAAGATTGGTGAAGAGTTCAGCGCATAGACAACCATTGTATATGGCTAATGCAGCTTCACACAATATATAGCTCACATAGGCAGTATATATAAGTTTTACCTCTGCATAAGCATCCATGCACACAGGGCAGCTAACAGCTCCTGGTGTAGACCTGTAAATGACAGCACACCAATCATTGACATGGCATGGGTTCTGGTTTCATTTTGACCATGAGTCAACTGAACAATACAAAAGCAATGGCAAAAAAAGAAAAACAATGCAAGTGTGGGATGCAAACTGTGGGAGGCTGGAGTGCAGAGGTGTGTTGTGAAACTACAGCTGTACGAAGTCCAATTTACAGACGATACCTCAAAGAAATTAATTCAAAGTAAGCATTGTTATTTTTTCTCCATTTTTTGTTGGGCTTACTTACTTATAAAAACCTCTCATGATATACACCGATCAGGCATGACATGACCACCTCCTTGTTTCTACGCTCATTGTCCATTTTATCAGCTCCACTTACTATATAGGTGCACTTTGTAGTTCTACAGTTACAGACTGTAGTCCATCTGTTTCTCTGCATGTTAGCCCCCTTTTACCCTGTTCTTCAGTGGTCAGGACCCCCATGGACCCTCACAGAGCAGGTACTATTTGGGTGGTGGGTCATTCTCAGCACTGCAGTAACACTGACGTGGTGGTGGTGGTGTTAGTGTGTGTTGCGCTGGTCTGAGTGGATCAGACACAGCAGTGCTGCTGGAGTTTTTAAACACCTCCGTGTCACTGCTGGACTGAGAATAGTCCACCAACCAAAAATATCCAGCCAACAGCGTCCTGTGGGCAGCGTCCTGTGACCACTGATGAGGGACTAGAGGATGACCAACACAAACTGTGCAGCAGCAGATGAGCTATCGTCTCTGACTTTACATCTACAAGGTGGACTGACAAGATAGGAGTGTCTAATAGAGTGGACAGTGAGTGGACACGTGTTTAAAAACTCCAGCAGCACTGCTGTGTCTGATCCATTCGTGCCAGCACAACACACACGTACAGTGCACGCAGTGCTGAGATGATCCCCAAAATACTACCTGCTCTGTGAGGGTCCATGGGGGTCCTGACCACTGAAGAACAGGGTAAAAGGGGGCTAACATGCAGAGAAACAGATGGACTACAGTCTGTAACTGTAGAACTACAAAGTGCACCTATATAGTAAGTGGAGCTGATAAAATGGACAATGAGCGTAGAAACAAGGAGGTGGTCATAAAGTTATGCCTGATCGGTTTATGTAGCTTTAGGAAGACAAGGATGAAGATGGCTTTCATTAAAATGTCCTTTGCCATAGTTCATAGTGAGGCATACTGTGTCCTAAACTACATCAACTTGTCTCTGTGACCTGTATTAAGACAGGGACACAGTTTGAGCAGGTCGAGCAAAGTTTTGGGCATTTATTCAGGCAAACAGTTTGGGAGACTATTGACTTCAACTGTTTGTTAGCAACATTAGCTTAGCAACTCCAGTTCTAAGGGTACGAAGCAAAATCTAGACTTGGACTCTCGACTGCATGGGGTAACTGGACAATCAGTTAAATTAGATTTCTCTAATTATATGCAGCATACTCAAACTCCACTACAATGAGTGTTAAGGCAAGAAGCTATGCTGTGTGTCCCAAAGTTGGTAGACACCTCTTATCAGTGAACACAGTCCGTGTGTCTCAGTTCAGGGGCTGCCTCCTTCAGAGGCTGCGTTTGAAGGCCGATTGCGTCACAGTGGCGCGACTAGACTGTCCCATTTTGAAGGCTGCTTCATATGCGGCAGAGAAATGTGTCCGTTTCCATGGCAACGAAGGAACAACAGGTGCATCCTTCGCCAGCCAACATATCCTGAGGTTCACTGTGTACCGGTGAGGATTCGAGAACATGGTTTAAACTGAGGGGAATGGCTAATGACACGTTAAAAAAAAAAAAAAATCTCATCAGTAGCCGGCGGTAAAGCATATCCAGCTCTAATAAATGAAAAAAATAAACAATTAAAATCAAATTTCTAGCTCCATCTTTAAAGAACTTGACAAGAACGGTGTTTTGTGGCGCAACAGTGAGGGTGGGAACAGCAGTGCTGTGACGCAAGCAGAAAATCTAATGTTGTAGAGCAGACCGTCTCATTTCGGTTCAGCCTTCGCGGGCTAAGCAGCCTTCGAAGGACACGCCTTCATAGGATCCGGCCCCTGAATTGGGACACACTGAACTACTGACACAGGGGTTCGACTAGAGCTTGTAGACTCTCCATGAAGCTCCACTTAACGGCTTTGTGAGAAGCTGAAGTGGTGTTCCAGAACTGATCATCCAACATCAGTACCTGACTTTAGTAATGCTCTTCACAGCCCTGTTCAAACAGCTAGTGCAAAGCCTCCCAAGTAGTCATTATCGTAGCAAAAAGGGGACAAACTCGCCATTATTATCGTTAATTTCAGAAGAAATGCTGGACGAGCAAGTGTCTACAAACTTTTGGGCAGACACTGTACATAGGAGGAGAAACATCTATTACTAAATCATGTTATTGAGGCATTAGAGGTGATTCTGAAGCAGAAGACACCTTTGTAACTTCATCCCGATATCGCAAGAGGTTTACCTGGCTCTGCTACTAGCACGTAGCGACGACAGTAAAGCAGGACTGAGACTTAGACTCGGCTCTTCCTCCTCATCACTGCTCAAAACGTAACTCTCTGTGCCCTGTGCACGTCTGCTCTGTGTACCTAGGAAAAACAATGAAAGAGCTTTTAAATATTTCTACAAAAGATGGGAAAAACACGCACATACAGATCAACCATCACATTAAAACCACCTCCTTTTCTATACTCATTGGGCCTCATTCACTGATATCTTCCTAAGTGTTTTCTTAAGAACAGTTAGTGAATGAGGCCCATTGTCCATTTTAATAGCTTCACTTACAATCCAGCACTTTGTAGTTCTACAGTTACAGACTGTAGTCCATCTGTTTCTCTGCATACTTTGTTAGCCCCCCCGTCACCCTGTGGGCAGCGTCCTCTGACCACTGATGAAGGACTGGAGAATGACTAACAAACTGTGCAGCAGATGAGCTACCATCTCTGACTTACATCTACAAGGTGGACTGACAAGGTAGCAGTGTCAGAGTAGATAGTGAGTGTTAAAATCTCAAGCAGCACTGCTGTGTCTGATCCACTTGCACCAGCACAACAAACACTTACACACCACCACCACCTCAGTGTCCCAAATAATACCTGCTCTTTAGGGGGGTAAAAGGGGGCTAACAAAGTATACAGAGAAACAGATGGACTACAGTCTGTAATTGCAGAACTACAAAGTGCACCTATATGGTCAGTGGAGCTGATAAAATGGACAGTAAGTGTAGCAACAAGGAGGTGGTTTTGATGTTAAAAGCAACTGGACATCTACTACCGTTTAATGCTGGCTTTTTCCTATACTAGCAAAGGGTAAAAAGCAGCGAGTGACAAAAGTCCTACATATCGTGCCATTAAAACAGTGACAAGGTGATTAATTACCTTCCTCCACAAGCTGATTTCCACAAAGCGATGAGACATTAATTAGCCCGGAAATAAGAAAGAAAGAAGGGGGTAAAACACATGAAACAATTTCCAAAATATCAAGTACAACACAACCAAGGGTGCTGAAGGAAAAGGGGGCTTCTCTTGTCAGAGAAAATAACTGTCAGCATAATTATTTTCAATTGGTAGAGATTAAAAAAAACAGTAAGAACTAACCACAACAGAGTCATTATTGGTGAGGTCAACCACAGCTGGCTCTGATCCTTCACAGGTTAAGTCTACTACCTCTTCACCTTCATAAAAGAAAGACAGAAAAGGCAAAAAACGACAGGGAAAAGGAAAGTGAACATTGACAAAATGCCTAATGCTTTATTTTGCTCTTCTCTCTGAAGTTTGTGAGTATGAAATTTGAAATGTCAGGGAACTCATAGGCCTCTTTTCCACTTCAGGGCAGAACGGTTCTGAGTACAGAGGGTAACTGTTCCAGTGGCATTTCCACATGGACACAGTTTGATGCGGAACGCTTAAAACAGTGTTTGGCACATTTAGCTAACCGTACACGGGGCCACAGAACCGTTTGGTGGGATGATGGAACGACACAGCTGTTCGCTGATTGGTTCTACGTTTATATTGGTATTGAGCCACAATATCCTTCTGTGCTATTTCAACCCCGAAAGCATTCAAATAAGTTCAGTTTGATCAAATAAATAAAAGCATTGTACGATTTTAAATTCATCATTCAATAAACATCAAAGCTTCAATCTAAAACCAATTTCTAAATGTTAAATGCGCCGCCTAACCAGCTAAGAGAGAAGAGGGTTAGCGTTAGCTTAGCTAACATGCTGCCAGCGCTGTTCACCACAGAACAGATTTGATTCTGACTAACAAAAACTTTACTGACACACATTTAGATGAATGACTCAAATCTGAGGAAGCCAAGTCGAGTGGCTGATGTTAGAGGGACAGAAAGCTGAAATGAACCTCTTCTCTGGTGAAGCTGGAGCCTCTTAGCTAAACTAATGCTAGCCAGCTTTTCTCTCTTAGCTAACTTAGCTAAAGAGATCCGAACACCACAGTGCAGGTTTGATTCGACTAACTGCTCTGCTATCACAAGTATAGATGATAAAAACTTATAATAGCGAGAGCAAAGTCGACTGATCGGTGTTGGAGAGACAGAAAGCTGAAATTAGACCTGTTCTGTTAGTGTTTTAAGCTGTAGCCTGCTAGGCTAAGCTAACGCGCGTGCAAGGTTCCTCCCACTGCAGTACGGGCTCGGTTATAGGGAACCGATGCTTAAAAACACCCGTTTAGAGGATAAAGACTCATATCTGAGAGCACAAATTTGAATGACTGGTGTTGACGTGGCAGAAAGATAAACAGAATTGCTCTGTGGTGCTTTGATTTGTACCCTGCCAGGCGATGCTAATGTAGTTATCTGGCTACGGGTCATACCCACCGCAATACAGGCCGTTTCATTAGCAGGTGCTCAAATAACACCTATTTAAAGGATAAACAAGATGAGAACAAAGCTGAGAGAGACTGGAGCTGGAGTGACAGACGGAACCAAACGTGTTTGTGGTGGGTGGCATGTATGTTGCTCCTAGCCTGTTACCAGTTAGCCATTCGTTTGTAGTTTTCTTGAGTATTTCCTGGTTCTGATTTAGCAGTACAATAGATGGAAACCAGAGTCTGAGAACCGTTCAGCTCGATAGTGGAAAAGCGGCCATACGTTGATTTAACATAACTGGTCAAGACCCACTCACTGCTTAGTCTGTCGCTTTCTATCACATCAATGGTTTCCATGATCGTCTGAGACATCTGAGTCCTAGTCCTTTTGTTATTGCGTCGGGAACACGAAGTGGAACTGGACCGTCTTTTCCTCTGCGTCTACGAAAAGGATCCATAAAAAAAACAACATTAGTCTTATTTCAAGTGAGCTGAGAGAGAGAGAGAGTAGCATTTCCCGGTGCTGGTCCTCAAGTATCTCACTGCACCTTCTTGTGTTTTTCCTGAACCCACCACTCCTGGTTCACTGCTGGTGATTAAGTGTACCACGAAAAAGGACAATATGCTTTAGGGAGAACAGAGCATAAGAAAACATCTACAGACTGTTTTTTATTATTATTATTATTATTTTTCAGTTCTAAAGTTTAGAACAGTGGTCACCAAACCTGGTCCTACAGATCTGCCCTCCAGCAGGGTGTAATCCCAACCAATCCGCCACACCTGCTCCACGTAATTAACAACTTCAGTCGATCTTGATTGGCTGAATCATGCTGCCTTCACGTCCACCTCGGATGTTCCTACTTACGACTTCGGAGCTCGTAAGTATGACTTGATTTGTGTTCATGTGGTTTTGGCTGGAAATGAGACAGATATACTGGAGATAATATTTTTGGTTTACTTTTGTTTTTCTGTCATTAAAAAGAGTCTGTGTATTTTGTGTTACTGCAACAGAGTGAAGAACAGAGGCTGACGAGAAGAGTAATGTTTTTATGCAGTTAGATTATCACATAACATGTGCTTATATCTGTACTTCTATGTGTGGATGGTTTCAGCCTGCAGTGTGAAGGATGTGGCTGATTAACCGCCTCAACTCCTTGAGACCACCGGTGGTTCCAAAACGCACTTCGTCATATTCTTCATAACTTTCATATTTTATAAGCTACATTCAGAAAGGTGGGGGTCGTATGAGAGCTGTAACTGTCTTCTTTCCAGTCAAATAGATGGGTGATGTAATTCTAAACCCTTATAATAAAAGAAGCTGAACTCACAATTTTTTTTTCTACTGAAAGTCGATCCATTTTTCCACAAATCTGGGCTATAAACTATAAACAGATGGCGTCTCTTCAGTGATCTGCTCTGTAAAAATTATTTTTATAAAATAATACACAGAGCGTCTAAGATTTTTGGCTTTCAGCAGTAAATTGTAAGCATAAATCATTATGTGCATGATCATAAAATACTCTGTTAATTTGAGGGGAGCTTTTACTAAAAATAAAAAAAAAATTTACATTTATTTCATGCAGTTACTGAATAATTTGCCTTCCGATTTGGTCATGTAAATTCAGATGGAAAAACCAAAATATACCCTGGAGAATAAGAGGTTAGTAACTGAAATATAGCCAGTTTATCAGCAGCTATGATTACTCTTTCGTTGACACGTGCCCAACTCGGAAACTCAGGGCTCACTGAAAAATCCCAGTTTCCCACTAATAAATACTACATTGTGGTGGCGTTCATGTGCGCTCATGTCGTAAATACGATATTTCCGACAGGACTAGAGGGCAGCATCAGATACATTAGTGCTAGATAAGGAGGAGGCATCATTTTAGACTCAGATTGAAACTGAACTCTGCTTGAAAGTAGATCTCCAGGAGGAGGGCTCTTGACCACTGGTTTAAAACCTTTATAAATTGATATTACTTGATGAACAGGACTTCATTTCTCAAAAAATGAGAACTATATTCAGATTTTCCACAGTTTATGAGATCTGTGAGCATGTATAAACTCCATACTATTCAAGATCAGCAAAAGAACCCTATTGGTGTTAATGATACAGTTTAGCAGGTGTGTTACACCTAACTGTACAGGACTCTGGCCTAAAGACTTGGGCTCTTATGCGAAATCAATGACACTCATTTTATGCTCCAGAGCATAAATGCATAAAACTACTCACCAAGTTACTCATATTGTGTGCTGCGGTTAGAAAAATGAAGCTCTCATGTAGGATGGAAAGCACACATTGATGGCAAGCACACCGATCAAGCTTCTCACCGTCTCCAACAAACCCAGGGTGCGAACAACAGCTGCTGGAAGCACAAGAAGAAATGACTTTATATTTAGCTAGCCCTATTCATCATGGCACAGACTTAAAGTAATTCCATTCATTTTTCAAAAATTCTGGATAGTTCAGTGCTTTTAAGATGTAAGTAAAGTCATTCAGAGTGGTTTGATGTGAAGTAGACAAATGTACCAATTCAGATTTCTTATAAAATCTTTACAGTGGTGGTGATGATGGGAACAAAGGGTCCCAATGTCTACATCATCAGAAATATAGCCAGTTTATTCTTTATCAAAACCCACCAGTGAACCTACATGTCATTTTTACCTTTAATGGTGCGGATAGTAAAATAGTTGTCAATCTGAGAAAAAAAAAGCTTTCTTTGGGGACCGTCTTGCCTTAGTACACCTTTCCTGTATCCTTCCACTATGAATGTCTTAAATTAAGTAGAATACATTTAAGACCAAAAATCACCGTAAAACAGTGTTTCAGACATCAGGCTGTGCATTCATAACCATGTCCTGTAATAACTTTATGCGAGGGAGCACTTAGAGACATTAAACTCCTCAGACGTCACCAGTGGTGGACAGTAACTAAGTAAATGTAATTCGTTTCTGTACTTAAGTAGTTTTTTCGTGTATCTGTACTTTACAGAAGTATTTCCATTTTGGGCGACTTTTCTCTTTCATTCCACAACATTTCAAAGTCAAATATCTTACTTTTTACTCCACTACCTGAGTTTAAAGTTTTCATTCAACAAACTTGTAACTAAGTTGCAAATAAATCTTTGCAAAAAAAGTGATTTCAGAGCCACTCAGTTCTACCTAATGGAAATTGATTGCCTTCAGTGTTTTGTGCTTATGATAATGTTAATGGACATCAGCGTCAGACTAAATAATGACATTCTATTAAAAAGATTTGTTTACCAAGAGAGACACTGGAGTATTTACAACTAAAATGAGTTAAAGAAGCAGAGTCTTGTTACAAAAATGATAACAGGACATTAAAGCCATAATTAATCTTTTAGTACTTTCACTTTCGATACTTAAGTCCATTTGAAGGCACACTTTTGTACTTTTACTCAAGTGGAAGTCTAAAGGGAGGAACTTCTTCAACGTCCAGCTAACGCAACAGCTAAACGTCCAGATCTAACCTGTAGCTAATGACAGCTAGCGACTGGTTCCTGTTCTGTAAACGAAAGAACAGCTAGCCAAGCTTTCTGTATTGTCACACTGATGTAGATATTAGTCAAAGCTGAAAAATGACACTTATAACTCGTATCATGTCGCGAGATATCATAGCGGAACCAGCTAACTCAACTAAATGACGTTAGCTAGCTGTTTAGCTAGCAGGTCCCGGAGCTAACCAACGTTAAGTAACCTTAGCTGAGCTAACCCAGCTAAGTACACTCGGTCCTCGGTAAATTTAGAAAATAATCGACTTCAACTTACTACTAACCCGCAATGTACAGCCGGAGAACTAATGACACGTCGTGCTAAGTAGTTACCACGTTAAGACGCTATTTTCAAGCCGAGTTCGGCTAACTTAGCCTGCCGAATACATCCAGAACAAAGCAGGGCACTCAGCTAAGGAGTTAACCTAGCTAGCCAGCAAGCTAACCTAGCATCTTTTTATTTTCCACCGTTTTTTACCATTTGTACCACTTTTCCTTTGACATACTGTTGGTCAGACGATATGGTCAAGCGAGACAGTACGGCAGAAAAAAGCGTTGAACACCACAGTGTTAAATAATAACACAGGCTTGTCTACATACTCTCGAAATTCGACCAGCCAAGTCAGTCCAGCCAGAGCTCTGAGCCTCTTTTTCAAAGGAAAACATGAACTAAGAGGAGAGCATAAACGACTCAGCAGCGACATTTACTGTTGTGGAGGAATAAGTGGATTTACACCGATCAGGCATAACATTATGACCACCTCCTTGTTCCTACGCTCTTTTACCCTGTTCTTCAGCGGTCAGGACCCCCATGGACCCTCACAGAGCAGGTATTACTTGGGTGGTGGGTCATTCTCGGCACTGCAGTAACACTGACGTGGTGGTGTGTTAGTGTGTGTTGTGCTGGTCTGAGTGGATCAGACACAGCAGTGCTGCTGGAGTTTTTTAACACTGTGTCCACTCACTGTCCACTCTATTAGACACTCCTGCCTTGTCAGTCCACCTTGTAGATGTAAAGTCAGAGACGATAGCTCATCTGCTGCTGCACAGTTTGTGTTGGTCATCCTCTAGTCCTTCATCAGTGGTCACAGGACGCTGCCCACAGGACACTGCTGACTGGATATTTTTGGTTGGTGGACTGTTCTCAGTCCAGCAGTGACACTGAGGTGTTCAAAAACTCCAGCAGCACTGCTGTGTCTGATCCACTCAGACCAGCACAACACACACTAACACACCACCACCACTTCAGTGTCACTACTGTTATATGCAAACTTCTCGCAAAAGCTCCAAGTGCATAAATAATAGCTGCCTAAATGATAAGGTTGATGGTGAGTATGGTCATTGTGTGATTTTTGGCCACTCCTGTTCCTCAACTAGAATGCTATTCAGAGACTGCAGAATTACAGTAGGCCTATATTGTAATTGGGCTAATAATGTACTTGTCAGTGGCTTAGCCGTGTCCCCTCAAGACCCCTTAAACCTGAACCGCAAACCAGAGGACATGCCAGAATAGATCAGGTCATTCCACTCTCCAAAAAATCAGGTTCAAAATTGACTAGACCCTCTCCCTTTCTCCCTCTTTGGCCATGTGAAGTCTCACAACAATATACAGTAATAATCTTGCCAGTCATGATTCTTTAGGGTCTCTGCAGAGCTGGAATGCAATCACTGTTACAGGAACACCATGAGCAACTATAACCTCAGTTCCATTATCTTTATCTGTCCTATTCAGCTGACCTCTTTCAACATTAGTCCCTTCCTTTAGGGGCTGTCCACCCCCCGAGAGGTGAAGTAAACAAGGCCCACAGTGGAGCAAAAGACCAGTGATCAGGACTGCAACGTATTGTGTCCCTGTGGTAAACAATACAATGTAGAATGTCTCTGTGATAAACCCTGAGGAACCTGTGGAGGACTCATTCATGCAGAATGTCCTGATGGCGAAACAGCAGTGTGATGTTCCACCATGCTCGGGATGAGATACGGCTTACTCCACCCAACTGGGCTTCATCATCTATCCTCCCACGCAGCTGCACTGCAAAAGCTTCCAGCAGGCCTCTTAGAAATGAAGAGAGATTGAAGGGGAGGAATAAAATGTACTTTATATAAGAACATGAAGTTTATATTTGTGTCAAATGTTAATAGTTTTTAATTCTTAGTATAAATGAAAAAAACTAGCCTAGAGGGTTCATTAAAAGACTCTGATGGAAGGACTAATATTCCATAGATGTGCCATTTACCTGACATCCCCAGTCCTGGAAGTTCACGGTTGCTGTGCGGTGAAGGCAGCCTGCGGGAACTCCACCCCAAGGCCCGCTCCCAGATTTCCACCTTGTTGCTTAGATTCAGTGAACAGAGAACAGCGATTGTTCATACAGCGCTGTATCTTGCAAAGTCTGGTGGCTTCCTCCCCAGTGAAAATAACTGCACAGTCCAATGAACATGGGAGGAACAAGAAATATTGCTTCCAGTCCAACAGAGACAATGACTACTGCTATATTCTCATCTCAGTTGTCAGAACGGAAATGCATCTCCACTTGAGCCATGCCTGTCCTCTGAAATCACTGTGCACTCCCACTGTAATCAAGAACTTTCCAGAACTCCTGCTGCTTAATGCTTAATGTGAACATGCAGAACTTTGGTTGGTCCATAGCCAAGTGATTGTGACACAACAGGACTTAACAACCTCATCTTGATGTCTCACCTTCAGACCTTCTTTGTCTGTATCTTGGTATCTTGGAAATATTTACAGACTATGAATATTTTCATAAAAACATTTAAAAATGAGGTCAGCTCAACTCAAAATGATACAGTAACTGATTACATTGCTTTTCTTGAGTTGACTCAACTTCAGGACACCAGAGTTCACACAACTCAAACTTCTTAGTCAAAAATTTTCTTAATTTTTAAGTTCTGCATCTCAGGTCAGTAAATAAAATAAACTTGTTTTTTTATGCTCAACTTCCCCACCAGCCAGGACTCTTTCACACAATCCTGCTTGACATCTTTTCCTCTTGGGTATGTACTTATGGATGGCTGTGGCACTGCTGGGGCTCAAACTCACAACCTCCTGTGGGGGTGACGGCTTAGTCCACTGCACCACTCAGGAACACAGCTCAGATTTTGTTTCCACAAATGTTTAATACACTGGAGAGAATATTTGTTGTTTTAACTATAAAGGCTGGCGTCGTCTCATGTGGTGCAGCTGTCTGATAATTCATCCCAACATCAGGAGGTTGTGAGTTTGAATTCCAGCAACACCACAGCTGTCCATATCCAGAAGCCCAAGAGGAGGATATGCCAGATGAGACTGTGTGATAGAAGGAGCGCCAGCTAGTGGAGAAATAGAATAAAAAAAATGCAAATTCAGTTTTGTTTATCTAACTATTGCTGAGTATCTTATATGATCTTATACTTATCTAAGTATTGCTGACCAGCTATAAAGGAAACACCATTTTCTGTACTTTGAGAAATCTTTGATTGTAGTAATATTACTGTCATGTAACTCCTTTCTGGATTGGAAATGCCCTAATCCAGTTTAGCCCTTATTCAATCATTTGCATGCACACTACATGACCTAAAGCAGTGAGGTCCAATCCAGAGGTGTAGCCAGAACGTTTATAATGGGGTGGCCAGGTTACACCCAGTATTTTTGGTGGGGTGGCAAATTACTTGGAAAAAACAAAATGAAACAGCAGTTAATTATGATCTGCTGTGCTTATATTAGCCCTTGATTACTACAACAACTTTTTAATCAACTGGTTAATCACAATAAAACAGCTAAAATTGATCGTTGCATTATTTCTACTGCTAAATTGTGTCTGTGTGTGTGTTAAAATCATGTGATCCACAGCACGATGTATAACAAAACATAAATACTCCACTATATTGATGTGGAAATTTATTTAGGTGCTTTTTTGTGAGTCAGACCATGCCTTCAACATGTGGTGGTAGTATGAAGGCAGACTGATTGAGGGAGGGGGAGAACTCTGAGAACTTGGGCTGGAGTTCTGGGCAGCTTCTGCCTGTAGCTAGAAGGCCAGGCCAGGCCAGGGAGATGGGGTGGCTTTGGGGATTGTGAACACTTCATCATGGGAACAGAAGGTGAGGATGTGAATTTACAGGGCGTTAGATTGGAGGAAGGAGGGCTTTCGGCCATGCTCGTGCCCCCGAAACTTCTGTTATAACTGAACTACATCAAGTGTTTCCATAATGTAGAAGTCCAATAGCTGCCTCTTTAAGCTAAATGAACAAGACTAATGGTTTTGACCAGCATTCACTCGTCTGAACGCAGTATAGACATTTACACCGAATAAGTAGGAAAGGAACATTTTTCCTGTGACAGCTTTACTGATTGAGGCTGACTATCTCACTTTGTATAACTGTGGGGTGGCCAGGCCTCCGGTCCAATCTTATCCACAAAGTATCCGTATGGCTGCAGATTTTCATTTCAATCCACCTGACTGTACATGATTAAACAGTCGATCAGGGTGGGCTCATGCTTTGTTGGACAGAAAGCCCGCAGACTGGGCTTTTTCGAAAAACTGGACAAGCCTGCCTGAAGTATATGGACACCCGAATCTACATCCGTGACGGTTCTCTAGAATGTCACTGTATAATATAAAGATTTCCCTTCAATGGAACCAAGAGCCTAAACCATGATGAACAGCCTCAGATCACTATTCCTCCTCCATTAAACTTTATAGTTGGGTCTCCTGGCCTCTAAAGAGTGCTAATAAGAAAGAAGACTCTCACAATGACTTGCACTATGAATTTAGAGTGATTCTGCAAAGTCTGCTGAAGACTGCTTTCCCTGTGAATGTTAGGTCTGCTTGTCTTAAAGTCCAGAGAAGACCGATTTAGATTAGACATTTGAACAGAGTGCATGGCTCTTTGCTTGACTTCAACACATTAGAAACGGGTGTGGCTGATTAGCCAAATCCTCTAATTACAAGGGGTGTCCATATACATCTGGCTGTGGAGTGGCATTCTACATCTGATACCTTATTCTTTAATCAGTGAGTGTGTTTACATGCACTCGATAATCAGATCATAATCGATTTCTGCAGTTATCCCGTTATTCAAATGATCATGAAATCACCACACTCCGATCTAGAAATCCGATTAAGACATCTGATAAAGAGAGCTGGATTTTAGCTCAGTAATCAGATTTCTCAGTGCATGTAAACTCGTACTCTGATTTCTATCGGATTTCTCAATCTGCGTGAGATCAAATGATTGATGTCACGAGATGCACCCAAACACTGCTGGAGCAGCGTTGAAACCAAACACGAAATGAAGGATTTAAATATTCTTCATCTTCTAGATGATGTATGTTCATATTTTCAGGTAAAGTGGCGCAATGTTTAAAAAAAAAAGCGTTAAGTTTTTTGTTACATTTACGTCACGTCTTCTTCTGTGAGTTTGTTAGCCGGTTGCAGAGTAGAAATCTGTTTACTGTCTGACTCATGTAGACCCGGAGTTTCCCCGTTATCTGCTTACTCAAGTGCATGTAAACATGCTGATCGGATTACTGACAAAATCTGATTTTCTGCAGTTATCGGATTATTAAACGCATGTAAACACACTCAATAATCCGATCATAATTGGATTTATGCAGTTCTCTGATTATTCAAATGGTCTTGTAGACACCATAATCTGATCTAGAAAGCTGATAAAGAGGCTGGATTTTAGCTCAGTGATCAGATTTCTCAGTGCATGTAAACTCTTACTCTGATTTCTTTCGGATTTCTCAGTCTGTGCATGCATGAGAATGACAGCCGTACGAGAAATAAACAAGCCGTGTTGCTGCGAGACGCAGCAAAACGCTTTTGGAGCGACGCTAAAACCAACACGATATATAGGATTTAAATATTCTTCATCTTCTAGAGGATGTATGTTCATATTTTCAGGTAAAGTGGCTCAATGTTCTTTTAATAAAAGCTGCAGCATGAAGTTTGAGTTTTACACTGCGTTTACGTCGCGTCTTCGTCTGTGAGTTTACTGACTGGTTGCAAAGCAGAAATCTGATTACTGCTGGACTCATGTAGACCTGGAGGTTCCCTATTATCTGATTACTCAAGTGCATGTAAACACACTCAATGTGATTTTACTCAATGTAATTCCATACATTTTATAAGGCTTTTGCAAACCCAGTTTCCATGAGAACCACAATGCAGGATCTAAAAGAGCTCAGTTTACTCAAACAATTCCATAACATCTGTCTGTTTTAATTCTTTATTCCTACATCATTTTGAAACAAGGGTAAAATTTCCACACTGCTTCCTCAAGCTGTATCCCAATTAAATGTCACCTGCAGTAAAACAAAAATCACAATAAAGTACGCTAAAATAGAGAAAGTGCATTTCTCATCACAACATCTATAAGGAGAGATGGAAAAATAGAGTGAAGATCTTTGGAAAGAAGAGTACCATTCATATCTAACCTCTGATATGCAATGTTGTTAATCACACGCTCATTAAGACAGTGGTTACTCCAACAATAATTCTAAATAGGCAGCCTGACTCGAGATAGGCTTTCAGTTAATGCTATAAACAGACAGCTTGAAGAGTTAAGAAGGATAATGCAGTAGATCCCAAATAATAGCATCTTCCATGTCCAATAGCATTTTAAGTCCTCCATGGTGAGCATGAACTGCCATTAAAGTGACACCTCATAGCAGTGTGTTCTTAAAATAATAAAAAAAAAAAACTGCACCATTTAGCAGTACACAAATATTTCACCTACCCTGAAAACACTTGGATATATTCCAAATACAGTACAGTTCTACAGCAGTGCAAACCAACAACCATGTTTAAGACTATTCAATGATTTGCAGAAGAAATTAAAATAAAAAACCTTCCCCTTGAGTTCAACAGACAGACTACAGCAATATTTTTGACCGCTTACTTGGTCATATTACCATATCACCCCTTCAGCACTGATCTCAAACTTCGGCTTTTTCTAACGAGTATGCCCAGTAGGAGAGGATCCTCCTACGACGGGTGCACACAGTACGCTGCTCAGCACAGATGCAGTTGATCTGGAGGAGTGCCGCTGGGCAGAGGAATTGTGTGTGGTGGCAGGGGCATCCAGTCTGCACTCACAGCAAGCTGTTTGCAGTGCAGGCCTTCATTAGGCCACAGTCCACAGTCCCACTAACCAGAGAAACCGCTCCATGGACCTGTAAGGGGCAAAAAGGACAATAAATGCTAGTGACACACTGCTCTGTTTAAGATAAGATGATCCTTTATTAGTCCCACAACAGGGAAATTCACAGTGCTACAGCAGCAAAGGGAGAGCAGGCCACTCTCTCTCACACACACACACATTTTATATATATATCACACACACTGATCAGACATGACATTATGACGTCCTTGTTTCTAGGCTCATTGCCCATTTTTTCAGCTCCACTTACTATATAGGTGCACTTTGTAGTTCTACAGTTACAGACTGTAGTCCATCTGTTTCTCTGCATACTTTGTTAGCCCCCTTTCACCCTGTTCTTCAGTGGTCAGGACCCCCATGGACCCTCACAGAGCAGGTACTATTTGGGTGGTGGATCATTCTCAGCACTGCAGTAACACTGACGTGGTGGTGGTGTGTTAGTGTGTGTTGCGCTGGTCTGAGTGGATCAGACACAGCAGTGCTGCTGGAGTTCTTAAACCCCTCAGTGTCACTGCTGGACTAAGAATAGTCCACCAACCAAAAATATCCAGCCAACAGCGTCCTGTGACCACTGATGAAGGACTAGAGGATGACCAACACAAACTGTGCAGCAGCAGATGAGCTGTCGTCTCTGACTTTACATCTACATGGTGGACTGACAAGGTAGGAGTGTCTAATAGAGTGGACAATGAGTGGACAGTGTTTAAAAACTCCAGCAGCACTGCTGTGTCTGATCCACCCAGACCAGCGCAACACACACCAACACACCACCACCACGTCAGTGTTACTGCAGTGCTGAGAATGATCCACTACCCAAATAGTACCTGCTCTGTGAGGGTCCATGGGGGTCCTGACCACTGAAGAACAGGGTGAAAGGGGGCTAACAAAGTATGCAGAGAAACAGATGGACTACAGTCTGTAACTGTAGAACTACAAAGTGCACCTATATAGTAAGTGGAGCTAAAAACAACTATCCTTCACAAACATCAACAATATACACATTATAAATAGAAAAGCAAAAGTCTTTACACTTTAGAGATATTTTACAAGTAATCCACATGGAGTATTGAGTAAATTGCACACAGGAAATGGTGATGAATTCACAGTTTATGTTCTGTAGGTGTGTGAGGTCTAACATGAGGTGGAGGAGGATTCTACTAGGAGAAGTGCTGGTTGTACAGTCTAACAGAAGCAGGAAGGAAGGACCTGTGAATCCGCTCCCTCACACACTTGGGGTGAAACAGCCTGTCACTGAACAGCCCGTCACCTGTTAGCATTTACCTGATCACATCTCTGTGTTGGAAAAGTCATTGTGCTAATTTGTATAATCAAAATACTTCAGCAACAATGCACTAGAAACACAACGCTTGACCCTTGTAAACAGTATTTCATGCTATAGATTTTAAGCCATTATTAAGTTGTGCCCTTCATGCAATGTCAACGTGTATAATGTGCAAAATCAAACAGTTATAAGTCTCATAAATTACATTACAAAACCACTTCAAGTAGCATTCAATAATGCATTAGTTTATCATTATATTTCAACGAAAAGTATCTTCAGTGTTTGCTATAAACATGACAGATAATCACACCAGCCTTTTATCACTTACTTCTCTCTCAGCTTGAACAGCAGCACTATGGGGAGGGGAATTTGAGCTTGTCAACCTGATTCATCTTGAGGTGGTTGTCTAAGATGTGGAAGAGCTCCTGAATGTTTGGTACATATCCTGACTGTAGCTTTGACCAAACTGGAACATCTAAAACAGAAACACAAATATTTCAATTTCTTTAAACGTCCGTGAACATACTGATGTTTAAAAGCCTTTAAAATTAAACAGTGTACATGTGTATCTCAAAACAATCTCAAACTCAGATCATAATCACATTTACAACACACTGCAGATCAATGCAAGGATATGACGAACAAAGGAGGAGACCTCATATATAAAACATTTGCATGTATGGATATACGTATAAAACAGTGTATGTTAAAATTCACATTTTAAAAAAATGATAAAACATGAATTTGAAAGGAAAATGTCCATAGTTCAACCAAGTTTCCTACATGATGTATGAAAACAGTAGCAATGCAAGCAAGCTGCAGGCATCACTAAACAATTACCTATTATAAGCTTAACCCCTTGCCACATCAACAAATTACAAATAAAGCCCAATGACAAATCCAAATAACTAAATTTAAATCAAGTTTTATTTATGATCTTTCTTTCACAAATAAGGCAATAAGGCAAATATCAAGGATATCTTGCTGCAAATAGGCCTATGACATTTAACCCCTTTAAATCCCAGGCTTATTACATACTAACGCTTATTTTTCAGTAACTGCGGGGACATTAATGCAAACTGCTTGAGCTACACTCTTAAAAATAATGGTTCTTCACGGGCCCTTTAGCAAAGAAAATGGTTCTATCTAGAACTCTGAACGCTCGAAGAACCATTTGCATGGGTCTCTGCATGGTGAAATGGCTCGTCAGACTGATGGAGAATGTGTTGTATATGGTTCTAGAAAGACACCAAAAAGGGTTCTTCTTTTGTTACAAGCTTGAAATTCTAACAATAGCAGGACCCTTTGTGGTGCTATATAGAACCCTTTTCAAAAACCATCTACAGCACATTCTTCATCAATCTGAAGAACCATTTTACCATTGAAGAGACCCATTTAATCATGCAAATGGTTCTTTGAGTGTTCATAGTTCTATACAGAACCATTTTCTTTGCTAAAGAACCCTGGAAGAACTAAGCGTTTTATGTGTGTATTCTTAGGTTATATGCGTAATAAAGCTTTTGTCCTGCCTGTGGGCCCTGGCCATTGAAGGGGTTAATAAATGCACTACTACTGCTTTTATATATATATATATATATATATATATATATATATATATATATATATATATATATATATATACACCCCCCAAAAAAGAAATCTTTTCATCTGCACACAAATGCTTTTCTTAAGAACAGATTTGGTGAAATATTCAACTACTGTTTCTAAATGCGGCTCCATGTATCTAAAAACGTAGCTGCTTGGTACTCGGCTAAAGTAAGTCCAATCCGAATTAATATCTGACTAGGCCCAGGCATTCGTGCAGTTGTTAATGCTGAACACAGGCAGCACCACCAACATGAAAACGAAGAGAAAAATAAAGTGAAAGCGATCTTACCATTTAGTGTTATCTCAAACGCTCCGGTAGATAGGAAATGGGTCTCCAACATATTACTGAGGAAGAACGCCATAAGACATGAGAATATCTAAAGGAAAAACAAACCCAAGACTAGTTAAAAAAAGAACACACAAAAATCCCACATAGATTTTCCACGCGTTAACTGTAAATTGCAGACATCAAACAGAATAAAGAGTCACATCTCCACAACATGATGTACAAAAATCAGTGTTAAACGAGAGTGAGTGAAAGGTGTAAAACTATTTCACAAAAGCCACTGAACTTCTACAGACAATAATCAATATATGGCTGTTGTCGAAAGAAAACGTCCTCTCCCCAAAATGGTAATTTTACAGGAGAAGGAAAAAACATACTCTAGTTTTAATGTAAGTCTATGGAACCAGACTTTTTTGCCAAGTCAAATTATGTCAAAACCTGAAAAACAGCAAAAATGGAGATATGAGGTTTTTCCCCTCCCAACAACATTGAGTGCGTATACATGCACTCAATAATCCAATCATAATCAGATTTCTGCAATTATCTGATTATTCAAATGGTCATGTAAACACCATACTCCGATCTAGAAATCCGATAAAGAGAGCTGGATTTTAGCTCAGAAATCCGATTTCTCAGTCTGCGCATACGCAAGATCAGATGGTGGATGCTGGAGATGGAGCAACACACTTTTGGAGCGGCGCTGAAACCAAACACAAAATGAAGGATCTAAATATTCTTCATCTTCTAGATGCTGTATGTTCATATTTTCAGGTAAAGTGGCGCAATGTTAAAAAAAAGCCGCGGCATGAAGTTTGAGTTTTACGTTACGTTTACGTCACGTCTTCTTCTGTGAGTTTATTGGCTGGTTGCAAAGCAGAAATCTGATTACTGTCTGACTCATGTAGACCTGGAGTCTTCGCATTATCTGCTTACTCAAGTGCATGTAAACGCGTTGATCGGATTACTGACAAAATCTGATTTTCTACAGTTATCGGATTATTAAGTGCATGTAAACACAGTGATATACAACCTCTTACACCATTCCACTCACTCCTCTCAAAAGACTGCGACAGTATAAACTACAAAACCCATACAAACCTTCTGCTGCAACAAAACATGCTCGGAACGTGTCAGAACAAATACATTACGTGCTAAAGTGCGAGACAAAGACGACGCCTTTTACCTTATTTTCTTGACTCCAGGACCAAACCCTTGGTGTATCCACTCCAAGCATTTGAAAGGGATTTTGTCCAGTCACAATCAGGGCAATGGCAAGCAGTTTGAAGTAAGAAATGATATTTGCAAGGTATCTTGGGAAATAGAGGAAAAACATCATGGGTTTTAATGAAGTGGTTGCAGACTCTGACTGTATTTTAAAAGAGAACAACTTCTTTAAAGGGCATCTAACACTTTCAGACATGAGCTGAAAAACCTTCTTCCTAATCCCACCTAATCCCATTTAAGGCCTCAGCATATTTCTAGCGAAACGAAATTCTCAAGATACAACTTTGCATACTGTCTACGGTTTCGTGTTGCGGATGCTCCATGTGACGCTATGACATGATAATTTCATGACTGCAGGAAAACGATTCTTTCACTGTTCTAACTACGGCGACGTTTGTATTCGGAATACCGTCACCATTTAAGGTGGAACGGGAAAATTCAAACAAGAAGCTGGTGAACAGAAAGCCAACTTCAGCCTCATCCTCTTGTGAACCTAAATATAAGATAACCTGTATGTTTTAGTGCTCAGTACTAGTCAGTACTACCGAATAACATCGAATATTATACCGAATATTATACCGAATAATAATACCGACTTACCATCTCACATTTAGGAGGTTTTCATTGTTTATTTAACAAATGCGCATTTCACAGTGAAATATTAGTGTATCTGCCAAAGCAGAAGCTCCTCAAAGTCGTCCATCTTTGTTTCATGAGACGCCTCTTTTAACTGACCAATCACAGGCTCTGTCGCGTAGTGTCTTCGTCCGCGGAGTTCACCCACCTGCCATGTGCGTGACACGGCGAACGAAGCCTCCGCGCGACATCTGCGGTTGTTCGTTTTCTCTGCAATTACGTCATATTGTTTGATGAAGCCAGGCGAACGTCGTCTCCGCAAGAAGTGTGCTGAGGCCTTTACAATAGACTTTACTAGAGGTTACTAACTTATCCCTACATGTTAAATATATGTAAATCTATGGGCTGTTGTTTTCATACATAGCAGGTTTAAATCACAAAGCATACTGGGTAACTCACTTATTGACGGGTTTGGGAGGGTAGTTCTCCCCCTCGATTCTGATGTCCGGGTACAGCTGGTTGATAGACCGGGAGTACTCCTGGAACACCTTACTGTACCCTCAGGATATACTGAAAAATTGAGTAATATAGTATTATTATTCTTACTCTGAACAACATATGTTGAGTGTAAGGATGGGCAATAAAACAATAATCATCATGATAAACATCACAATATGTTCTGAGCATACTGTGGATACTATCAGCACAACTCGCAGCACAATTAGTTAACTATTTACTTGGGTTTTAGTGCAGCTTACTATGTGAAACACTTAATCAAGGTAGTATTTTTATGCGGGATCACTGGTTTATTATTGATTGTTTAATCAGAACAGTAAAGTTAAATTTGATGCCTATTGTGATGTTCTGTTTTTGCCATATTGCCCATCCCTAGTCTCACACCCCCTCTATCTAAAAGGGGTTATCTTTATAATCTGATGTCTTTGTTTTAATGGAACATACACTTTTAAAAGAAGATGGTTCCTCAAAGATCCTTTAGTAAAGTAAACAGCTCTGTTAAGACCAATGAGCTCCATAATATAGAGCCATTTAATGCTTAAACGGTTCTTCAGATTGATCGAGAATGTGTTACATAACTACTGTTCTACGTAGAGCTTTTTGGAAATGGTTCGTTACAGCATCAAAAAGGGTTCTACTATTTTTGCAATGTCAAGCATTTAACAATAGCAGAACCCTTGTTGGTCCTACACAGAACCAATGACAACACATTCTCCATCAATCTGAAGAACAAATTCACCATGCAAAGTATGCAAGCATGACATGGCTCGATATAAAACTCGTGGTTCTAAACAGAACCATTACCTTTACTTAAGAACCCTTGAAGAACCGTCTTCAAGAGCGTAAAGCAGATATTCACCAATACAAAATCATGCAAGGGTGACAAGCTGTCATGCAGCTACCGGTCAGCTAGCTCACCGTCTCACTGGACAAAATGAACCACACAGGCAATGTAACAGCAGATACGACGACGGTTGGAGATGAAGAAGCTTATTCTTATAAAGCAAGGCTGGTGTTTAATAAAAAAATAGAGTTTTAGCTCGACAGCCGGCAAAAATAGCCGGTCTGACAAATGCTAAAATAGCTAACTAGCTAGCTGTCTCCGTTCACATTCACAAAGCGGAGGCTAACGGCGTTAGCTCAGGTTAGCTACGTAAACAAGGCTGATTTTGGCTTCCTATTCGCCAGCTTCTTGCACGAATTTCCCCGTTCCACCTTATATGGTAACACCTGTTAGATTCCGGAGCCTGCAACTGCTGCACCGTTTAAGGTGGAACGGCAAATTCGAACAAGAAAGCTGGCGAAAAGGAAGCTAACTTCAGCTTCATGCTAAGCTAATAGCTTCCAACCTCAGCCTCGCCCAGGCTGAACAGGGGTTCAGACAGAACAGGGGTTCAGAGGCTGAAACCGGGTTTAGACAGAACCAGTAAAAGCTCCCTCACCAGTACTGAAACCTCAGGACTGGCCCCGTGTAAAACTTCGGCTTGGTCTGCCTCTGCGTGTGGATGTCTGGATTGAGAAAGCCGTCGGGCCCCATGCTCTCCGCGGCCTGCTTCTGCTGCTGCTGCTCGGTCTGGTCAGCGGCGCTCCTGCCGAGATAAATATCCCGCACCGTGACCACCGTAAACAGCAGCAGAGCCGTTAAAATACCCGTTTGGCTGTATTCAGCCATATCCGAGGAAACACTACGGGACGCCTCAGGAAACGTCCCCCAGCCACCGTCAGGAGTGACTGGTTTGGTGGACTTCAGTCACCGCCTCGCGTCCTTACAAGCAAACCGGTTTTCAGTGTAAGTAGAGGGGCTTCAAAATACAGGCGAGAGTTCATTTGCTGCCCTCTTCTGGGGGAAATGGGGGGATAAAAACATAATTTGACCACAGCTCCACCTGGTGGCACTCTGGCTGAATGTCAATCGTGCTATCAGAGGAAAATTGCCACTCAGTGATGTATTCCGGGCTTGTCAAACGCTAGAGGGCGCTCCCGAGTACGTCCAAAATGAAAGGGTTAATATGGAGCATTTGAGCAAAATCAAAGTTTGTGAATGCTTAAAAATTTTTATTCACTTCCTGCACACACAGAACAGCATAAGACATTATAACACCTCTGTTATATTCTTGAGCACTTTTGAACTCCAGTTATAGGACTTTATAACGGGGCCTCATGTACGTTCATGACGTCAGTGAGTGCAAACCAGAGCCTGTTTATGAGGAGCTCTGGCCTCTTCTTATTTCCCCCGTTATATCAAAAACAGGCCTGTTAAACAGCACGGGGCGCCCGCGAGCCCTCAATGAATGGGAGTAAATGGAACTCAATGGCTAAAAACGAAAAGTTAAAATAGTTTCTAATCACTTGCCCAGAACTTTCCTTTAATTTTAGAAAGTAGAAGGATGGATTTCACTAAAAAAAACAAAGAAAACACACCTATATATTTCCTTTTTCTACAGCAAACGGGTTTTGGGCACCAGAACGCTGGCATTACTGCTACTGAGTGCTGTTTACTGAGTGCATTTTGATATATAAGAATGCATTCACTTCCTGCACACAGAACAACGTAAGACATTATAACACCTCTGTTGTATTCTTGAGTGCTTTTGAACTCCAGTTATAGGACTTTATAACAAGGCCTCATGTACGTTCATGACATCTGTGAGCACACACTGCTTCGCTCGCCAACCAATCAGTACCAGTAACGCTAGTGTCCTACAGCCCAAAACCAGAGACCTTGCAGAGAGGAGAATTACCAGAGCCGGTTTATGAGGAGCCTGGCCTCATCCTATTTCCCTGTTATATCAAAAACATGACCATGATATGAAAGTAGAAGGATGTATTTCATTAAAAAAGCAAAGAAATCTTACCTGTATGTTTTCTTTTTTCTACAGCAAACAGGTTTTGGGCAGCAGAACGCTAACATTAGTGCTACTGAGTGCTGATTGGTTGGCAAGCAGAGCAGCTCATTGGCTTACTGACATCATGAATGTAATGATAGTGAGATGGAGCATTTGAGCAAAATCATAGTTTACAAATACTTAAATATTTTTAACGTAGTACAATCAGTTCCTGAACACAGAACAGCATAACACATTTAAACACTGCTGTTATATTTCTAACAGCTTTTAAACTCGAGTTATAGGAGTTTAAAACAGTGCCTCAGGCACTTTCATGACATCTGTGAGCGTGAACAGCTAATGAGCTGCTCTGCTCTCCAACCAATCAGCACTCAGTAGCAGTAATGTTAGCGTCCTGCTGCCCAAAACCTGTTTGCTGTAGAAAAAAGAAAAAATACAGGTAAGATTTCTTAGCTTTTTTAGTGAAATCCATCCTTCTACTGTCTAAAATTAAAGGAAAGTTCTGGGCGAGTGATTAGAAACTATTTTAACTTTTTGTTTTTAGCTGTTTAGCTCCATTTACTCCCATTCAATGAGGACTCTCTGGTGTTTTGCCGTCCTGTTTTTGATATAAAAGGGGAAATACAAGGAGGCCAGGTTCCTCATAAACAGGCTTTGTAGGGCCCCCTGCAAATTACGCAAGGGCCCCATTTCCCTCGTGGCAAAGAGTCTTTTTGTTTACAACATCGATGAGAGATTAAAGCAGAACTATCCGTCAGGGTGAGGATTTCTTACTTAGCCAGATGACTTAAGCCCAGAGATGAGGATTGTCCAGTGAGAATGTCCCTTAGCTCTTTTCCTAGTGGACAGACTTGACTTTGGGCTTAAGTTATCTAGGAAAACCGAGAAATTCTGCTTTGTAAAATATCCCCCGGTCATGAAAAAAGAGGAAAAAAAAACAATGAGAGTGAACTGCAGGAACAGCAATCAGGTAAACTTGTGTTCTCTCCAAATTTGGTGTCAGCATATTACAGTAACATTGAATAAATAAAAGTTGATGTGCCAGCTGGGCAGTGCATCTCTCTCTAGTCTGTGAAAGTGACATACAGCTATTTATTACATTTGGTGGACGCCAACGCGCGTAAACCTCTGTAGAGACCAGTCCAGCCCAGACAATATATGGGTGCGATGACACTCTCCTGATAGGCACACATGATTTTAAAACAAGACAATATTAGTCAATATTAGTCAAGGTTTAGGTACTCTGGACTGATGCAAAATGGAAAGCAATGGACTGACATTACGTATTGATTAAATATTGAATTTAAAATGTCGATTAGCTGGGCATGCTGGGCAATAAGGATGCACATCTCTCAGTAAATAATAACTATCAAGTATTCAACCGAGGCAGAGTATAAATAGTGTTTTATATTAGAAAATGTATAAAAAGAAATCTGGGGGAGCCCATTTGAATGGGCCTGATGCAGCTGATAAAATTAATAATAGTACTATACTAATTAATACTAATTATCTAATTTTTCAGGTGCTGTGCTTAGGTTTATCAGCATTTATGTTAATGTTCATATCCATGTTTCCTCAAGATTCTATAGAAAATATTCTATTCAGTAAATATTGTTTGTTTCCCTCATTCTTTTCTTTACATCTCTATTTACTCTTAGACTGACAGATGGACCAAACTGGAAGGACTGGGGTGTCAGGTGTGACTGTGTGGCAATTGCAAATGGTTTACATGGCTCATGGATCAGGTAGGAGGGCCCCTTTGCAGAATTTTGCCTAGGGCCCCAGGAAGGTCAGGACCAGCTCTGAAGAGACAGATTTTTTTTAGTGAAATACATCCTTCTGCTTTCTAGAATTAAAAGAAGATCCTGGACAAATGGTTAGAAACTATTCTACTCACTCGAGAGCACCCTCTGGCATTTTGCAGTCATGTTTTTAATATAACAGGAGAAATAGGAAGCAGCCAGGCACCCCTTAAACCAGATCTGGTTCTATGCTGTACATTGACTTTAATTTAACCCCTTAAAATCCATCAGTGATTATTATTATTCAGTAACTACAGGGACTTCAGTGGGAACTGGTTAAGCTGTTCTTAGGTTATAGAAGTGTGTAATAAAACTTTGATATATTAAAATTACCTTATAGATCTACCTTAGACTATAGCCCATCTTTTGCCATGCACAGTTTATGATAACAATCCTCTAGACCTTCATCAGTGGTTAGCTGCTTTTAGCTGCTATTTTTGGGTGGTTACTCACAATCTAGCAGTGACACTAAGATGTTTAAATACCATGGCAACGCTCCTGTGCCTGGCACTTTCGCACTAATGCAAAAATACTCTATCAGGTCTGTGTTACTGCAGTAGTGAGAATGGTCTACACAAATAATATCTGTAGGCCTACACTTGAGCAAGAAATGTAGCAGCGAGGGTGGCTGACAAGTTGTGTGTGACAACAGATGGGCTAGTCTGTAACTGTACACCCACATAATGGACCTTTACTGTAGGTGGACCTCAAAGAGGCCAGTGAGTATAAGAACAAGGTAGGTGTGTCTAATAAAGTGGATTGTCCAAAAGGGAGATATTAAAGGGGAATTCCACCGATTTTTCAAAATGTTTGCATAATTCCTTAATTGCAGTGTAAACAAACTAATTTAGAGTGGTTTGATTTGAAACGATGCATTGTGGAGAATGTTACAGACTCAGATTTCTTTATAGTGGGGGTGATAGGAACCAGGGGTCACCACGTCTACAACACAAATACAGCCATTTTATTGACTATCCAAAACCAAAAAAAGTTTTCTTTGGGGGCTATTTTGCCTTACAATGCCCTGCATGTACCCCTCTGCTATAAATGGATTCAACTAAGTGGGTTAACAAGATGTTTTAGGCTACATTTATCACAAAACTATAAAAAAAAACAATGTCTCACTCAGGAGCTTTTAGAGGCATTAAACGCTTCAGATGTCTGGTTCCTATCACTTCCACTGTGAACAATTCTGACTTTGTAAGTTTCTCTAGAACAGAGCATTTCACACCAAACCACTCTGAATGACTTTGTTTACATCGTAAACATTTAATTATCTGCAACATTTGAAAAATTAGTGGTGTTCCCCTTTAAGGGTTCAGCCTCAGTTACTGTTGTTTTCATTTGTTTCTTGCATTTAATCACTAGTTAATGAATCTAAGCTTCATTAACTAAACGAACAATGCAATTACGGGAAAAAATGACTGGGAAGATTTTGACCATTTGCAGGGTAAGCCACTGTATATGATTGATATTATATCAAAATATTTACCACATAAGCTGAAAAGTTGTATATATTAAATTCCAATAGTAATCAGCTATTAATCGACTCAAGCTTCATTCATTAGGTTAGTTTGACTCTGTTTAGTGATAAATAATAAAGAAAATTATATTTTTGCTAGTAAGAAAATACATAATCTGCGTTTAGTATAAAGTAGTATTATATTCTTGTGGTGCTGGTAATGCGCAAAGTAGTTCAACACTGTTTCTATCCAGTATTTTGTCTGTAGGTTGTAATTCCTGAGCATCACCCACCAGCAGTCAAAAGTTTGGACACAACACACATCAAAGATGGGTTGCTGTTTTCCACACCTTAAAATAACAGTGAAGAATCCAAAGCTATACAAGAACACAAGGGGATTAACCCTTGTATGGTGTTGATGTGTTTGTAACTTAGTGGTCTGCTGGACCCACCACATTATTGTTTTTTAAATTAATACAGCCATAAGAATTTATGTAAAAATACAAGATGTTTAAAATATCACAAGTGGCCAGCGTAGGGTTCTCCTTTAGCAGCTGTAGCCAGTCAGCAGCCTGTCCATGTTGTCCACCCTCATACACACACACACACACATATATACAAACATAGACACACACACAGACACAAACACACTAACATGAGGCCATGTAGGAGGAGAACAGAGTGAAGGACACAGCACCTCCACACTTTTACTCCCTGTGGGTTTAGCCCAACACCACGTGTGTAATATAAATGTGTGGGGGGTGAACAGAGTGAAGACACTGAAAATGGGTTATTTTATATGTTCTTCACAGAAATTGAGCAAAGGCCAAGAATCTGAGGTTTTCATTTTGGTTAACATTGAAAATGAGTCCCACAGACCCCAACACCACACAAGGGTTAATGTAGGATTATGTAGTTGATTCACACCAGCCCCTCCTGTGCCTTGATGTAACTTTACACTCTTATCGTTCACTCAAGCAAGTCCTGAGATGCTTTTCCAGCAGGATTTAAGAAGTTCCTTATGTTTTACGTACTACATATATGCTGAGAACTTGCAAGCTACCTGAAAACCACTTGTTGGAAGAATTACTCCAAAAACCTATTTTAAAGAGTTTTCAAACTAAATTCATTCATCTATTTCACTATTTATATTTGTCTTCGAAACAAGCCTTTCAAGCCTGTAAGCTTTCGAATAAAAGTGTCTCTAGGATGATAAACACATTCTGTCAGGTGTTTCCAAATTTTTGACTGGTATCGTTCACTGAAAATTGTTACTCTGCTCCAGTGGTTCTCAATCCTGGGCCTGTATTCATGAAGCTTCTCAGAGTCGGAGTGCTGATCTTGGATCAGATCCCTCTAAAGGCGTATTTATTACGACTTCACTAACAGGAACAGATCCTAGATCAGCAGTCTTAATATGGGAAGCTTCATGAATACCAGCCCTGTTTCTGTAGTACCACTGCCCTACACATTTTAGAGTTTCCCGCTGCTCCCAACACACCTGAGGCAAATAACGAAGCTTCTTGCGGTGACCTGGGTGTGTTAGGAAAAGACTCCAGGACCAGAACGGAGAACCACTGTTCTGCTCTTAGCATTGTGCATCCTTAATGCTTCCACAATGACTAAACAACACCAGCAAGCTCTAACTGGAGTCAACTGCCTATGGTATTGCTGTAAGGTCTTACTCTCTGCACACCTGACTGTGCTTAATTTCATTTCGTCAGTAATTTTTCTTGACAATTTTCTCGCCAAACTGAAAACATTGGAGTTTACTCAAGTTTGGTGCATTACTTTTTTTTTTGGGAGTACTAGTGAGTACATTTGTATTAGAGTCATTCCAAAGCACCTAAGCCCTGTCCAGTCACATCAGTTAATCAGGTAAAAAAAAAAAAACAAGCAAAAACTTAAATTTAATTCAAGCAACAATGCAGTTTTTCAAAATTGTGCTCCAATTCTTGTGCCCTTTTATGGTTGAAACTGCATCCTAAATGGTAAGTTTAACTGCTTACAGAGTGACTGGACTGAGCTGAAATATTAGCTGGGTTTAAATGCAACGCTATAGGAAAAATATCAAGCAAAAATAATATAGTTTCTACAGCCATGCAGAATAAGCTATTCAATTGGTTTTTTTAGCTACAGATTTTAGTTTTTTCCTATTAGACCTCTGTTCAGAGCATCTTTGATATTGCCTTTAACTGATTACAGAAAGGCTGAAATTTGAGGAAATATTAACAGGTTATTAATACAGCATCATTAAGAATATTTACCTTTAAATCAACTAGTTTTTGCTACTCAGTAGCTTCTAACTGGGTCAGTTTATAGGAAGATGTAGATGTTTTAAGGTCATTTTGTTAATTTATTGATGCTGACTGAAATGTCTTTGAAAAAATATTTTAGTAAATTAGGGTTTTATACAGTATTCCTAAGTGAATTATTAGTAATACGTTAGTAATAGTAATTTAGTAATAAATATATCCTCCAATAAATTAACCTGTTGAGGGTATTTAGTAGCACAAAACTAATTGATTTAAAGTGAAATATTATTAATAGTTTTGTATTTATACCTAGTATTTAATGTTTGCGCTCAGATCAGCCTTTCTGTAAGCAGCTAAACTCAAACTTCAAAATCAGTAACTTATAAACTAATTGGCGCATAGCTAATTTTGCATGACAGTGTGACCAGACAGGGCCTAGGTAAGTTCCCGTGTTACATTTTCTCCACTTTATTATCTACAGCCTTCATTATGTGTTTTCTTTTCAGCTGCGTCACAAACAGTCAGTTCCGCATCATACAGTGGGAGGTTTAATTTGGAGCTCAAAACTGGACATAGGTACAGGATCATGTCGCACTGCAGATGCTGAAGTTTAAAAGCATGACAAGTGGTAAGGAGAAGCGCCTTCCTTATATATTCAAGAACACACAAGAAGGAAAAAAAATGCCCAGGCAACTCAAGATGTGAACAGCTACAAAGAAAGACATCAAAAAGAAAAGAATACTGGCTTAATAACAATGAGCAGACTCTGGCTGAGTGTATATAATCACTATGGCAGTCAACACAGCACTGTTCATTTCATAACCGGCTTGTTTTCTGTCTCCACACCAGCAGCAGACTTCATCCTGAAGCATTAATTTAACCACAGCAGCCTCTTACTTGATACAGTATTGAGTCTTTTTCCAATGCTTTTCATAAAACTGCTTTGCTTGAAATCTGCTTTCATGGAGACTCAGTACATAAAGAGAAGGAGCCTCTTTAGGTTGGTGAAATATTAAAACGGTACGATATTAGTGATAAACCAGTCGGGTGTGGTTAGAAGTTAGTATCTTGCTGCTATGGAAAACCTTGCATCCTTATCGACCTCACATATTCAGTGCTGAAAAAACTTTTTTGGAATACGCTAAAGGAAATTACATAGGCTTTCCCAACATCAATTCACAGCCTTACATACATGGCAATAATCATGATAATACAACATGCACTTTTTCAGGACTAGTGATTATTTTGCTATTGTATAAAGGAAGATATTGCATGGCTACAAATGCATATTGTTATACATTAAGCTCCAAATATTAAGGCATACAAACATCTGAATGGCTATCATGAAAGCCCCCATGTGCAATTAAGTACACAGCTCATGCAATACCTACTTTAGGCCAGTGAATCCATTTATATGCAGTTCCTGACTGCACACAGATCGAGCTTCAGATGAATAAATAATCAGGTTAGGTATGGTATGTCTTATTGCGCTCAATAATCTCGAGTTGATTGTATGCTGGAAGATGAATCCAAATCAGTGGTCCGTAAAGCTGAGTGACTGGAAATCTGGATGAAAGCCAATGGGTAAGAAGGCATATGCAATAAACTGAACGGTGAACGTCATTATAGCCTGTGGATAATATCCTCAAACGTACAAAAACGTTTTTCGGTGACACTGTGATTGACAAGATAAACCCAGAAACAGAGAAGCAAACACACGGACAAACAAACCAGGCAAACACAAGGCTCACGGAACAGTCACCACTAAAGGTAAAACGTCATTAGTTGCAGGCACATTCTATCTTTGCAGCTATCACCGTTAGTTCCTCTTCCGTCCGAACAGGGGTGGAACGTAGGAGAAAATCGTTACGGGAGTCGGCGGACTTCACAGTAAAGGTCCTCAGCAGGGGCAGGTGCTTTTCTGCTCGGGTTCATGGCTAAGCCTCACTCTCCCGTCCTCCCTCTGCACGTCTCTATACAGCAGCGACTTCTGGGCCTTCAGACGACAGGCCAGGCACATGAAAATGGAGTCCACGTTCTGGCTCTCCTTGGGGTCTTTGGCCGACGTCTCGAATAGCAGCATGTTGTGGGCATCGGCGAACTTGAGGGCAGTGTTGGAAGGCACCTGGATCTGGTCCACCAGGTCACATTTGTTGCCCACAAGGACGCGGGGCACGGAGGGCGACACGCGGTGCCCGTTGCACTCCTGGATCCAGGTCTTCAGGTTCTCGAACGAAGCCATTTTGGTGACGTCATAGACAAAGACGACGGCGTGCACGTTGCGGTAGTAGTGCTCCACCATGCTTTTGCGGAAGCGCTCCTGACCTGCCGTGTCCCATACCTGCACCTGTTTGCACACAAATACAAGAAGAGGGAAACATGGTAAATGGAGCTTGTTGTGTCGATTTTTGACATATAATGCTCCCTTTTATTAAGACAATGGCTGTTTTGTAATGTATATTCTGGACAGACATAGGGACAAGGATGATAATAACTAGGAAGAAAAACTAAAATAAACACCTTTACATGACAAGTAAAAGGCACTTAGCCAAGAAGCTAAATTTTTAACTATAACTTCTTAATTTTCACAACTTAAATTGGCATTCTAATGTACAGGGTGTCCCAAAAAATTAATTCATTTGAAAAATCATTTGAGATGTGAATATCTGAGTAACTACATGTCCTGGCAAACGAAATTAAATAGGCTTCATGTTGATCAATACAAGATTTATTCATCAAAATTCGAACAAGAAATTCAAAGGGATGTAGATTTTATAACCGATTTCACAGCTTCAAAAATGTTATATCTTCCGATACTGGTGGTCGTCCAGATCCCTCTGTCCTGCACAGACAGCCTTCCTCTTTGAATTTTTTGTGCCATGTCCAAATCTGCTTTCCAGTTGGTGCATTTTTTCTCGAAAATGCTCGCTGCACACTCTTGTTTGACTGTGTTCGAGCATATTCTAACACACAAAATGATCATTTCTCATGAACGCCAGTCTTCAACCTGAATAAAAAACATTAAAAATTAAACTTGGTTAGTTTTTACACGTTTTGTTCAAATTTGAGATCATTTGAGGGAGAATTGGCTGTTATTAGACTACGAAACCATGTCAATTTTTTGGGACACCCTGTACAGCTAGAATGTTATTGGTTGTGTTATGTGGTATTCTGTTGCACAGCACTGTATCGCTTAGCCTCATCAGTTTGAATTCATGGTTTTATGTCTTTTTCATGTTTTCCTTCCTCTTACTATAATACCCAGCATGCATTACACAAATACATCATACAACCATCCCTGTGGTGTCAACCAATCCTAACCGCTAGCCAAACCACTGATCTGTAAGCTAATAAACACAACCAAGCTACCATTACCTCAGCAGTCGAACACAAGTGTGAAGAAAACAGTGATTCTTTTGTGATCTTTTATCTATTTTAACACAAACTGGACACCAGAGACAGCTTGTTGTCCCCTCATCTGATGAGTCATGAATGTCACTGAGTACTTCATTCACACCACTGTAATGATGATTTGAAGAAAACGTCTCATCTGCATTCATGAGCTAAATAAATTAATAAATTAATAATACAAAACAGCCAAACCCAATGCAACTGTAGTTGTGATTCCTCTCACCTTCAAGACACATTAGAATTGGGTTTTCCCAACTTTTTAAACTGTAAAATCTCACTCTTTAGACTGTGGCTGCAGGCCTGTAGGATGTGAATATGCATATTTATACAACACTTAGTTTCGGCCACACAAGCTGATGTTGAGAGGCGTTCTAACTGTGCTGTTATTTCACCATAACATTCACAAACACTATCACTCCGCTGAGACGCCGTTGCTAAGCAACGACTTTGACAGCTGTAGGAGACGCTCAAGCCATCTGAACGTTTTTACTTCTTACTTTGCCACAAACAGAAAATGGACACTTTTAAGATCACATTTGACCGACAGCCGATTTGGTCGGACTCTGAAGATGAGACGACACTAAATTCCCAAACTGTCATCACCACTGAGCAGCTTTTCAGTCGGCAGCTGAGACAGAAGAACAGCTGAACAACCTGGAATCAGCCAGAAATGAACCCAACACCATTCGCCAAACTAAATGGGCTGTAAGATGCTTTACAGACTGGCTGGAACAAAACAATATTAATATTGATCTGGCAAAAACTGACAAAACTGAGCTAAACTTGATATTGCGGCAGTTTTATGGCTCAGTCTGTACTTCAAAAGACGAGGCTTACAGCAGACTGAGCAGTGATTGGGCGGAGTTCGTTACTCTGACGTAGCAACAAGCTGCTTGTTAAGGAACTATAATTCGGTGGAAGGAACTGCGAACATTAAAACATATTAAACGCCGCGTTCACGGCCCAGTTTATTAATTTCTTACTTTATTTATTTAACTGTATAAATAACACTCGAGGTCGTGTGTTATCACAAATAACATCACAGCTGTGATGATCTACAGTGACCAAATCACAGCCGTGATGTTATTCCACGATAACACACTCTCTCGAGTGTTCTATTGCTTAATTACAACCAATGTAGTGATGCTAGCATTTTTTTCATTTTAGCCAGAATATGCTTTTTAAAATTTAAGTTATTTCTTAAGCTTATTTTTCTTTTTGCCTTAAAATATGATGTGATCTGAACACCACCATACACACTTTAAAAGATGGTTCTTCAAGGGTTCTTTAGTTAAGAGATCAGTTCTATAAAAAACCATGAACACTCAAAGAACCCTTTGCATGATTAAAGTGTTCTTCAGATTGATGGAGTATGTGTCTTATATGGTTTTATATAAAACCTTTTTGAAAAGGGTTCTATACGGCACCAAAAAGGGTGCCTCTATTGGTACAGGCTTGACATAGTAACAATAGAAGAATCCTTTTTGGTGCTATGTAGAACCCTTTTCAAAACTGTTCTATACAGAACCATCTACAGCACATTCACACATTAATCATGCAAAGGGTTCTTCGAGTGTTCATGGTTCTATATAGAACCATTTTCTTCACTAAAGAACCCTTGAAGGACCATCATTTTCAAGTGTGTAGTTAAGTGAATGGCTCTATTTAGAACCATGACTTCTATACATCACCATTTCACACTTAAAGAATGTGTGTATATGATACTATATAAAACCTTTTTTGAAAACGGTTCTATATAGCACCAAAAAGGGTTCTGTTGTTACAAACTTGACATCGTAACAATATAGCAAAACACTTTTTCATTCTAAATAGAACCACAGGCAACACATTCTCCACTAATCTGAAGAACCCTTTAACAATGCAAAGAACACTTTAATCATGCAAAGGGTTCTTTGAGTGTTCATGGTTCCCTCGAAGATCCCTGAAGGACCATAATTTTTAAGTGTGTAGTTAAGTAAATGGGTCTCTTTAGAACCATGACATATAGAACCTTAATTGAAAATGGTTCTATATAGCACCAAAAAGTGTTCTTCTGTTGATACAAGCTTGACATGGCATTTTTGGTTCTAAATAGAATCAACACATTCTCCATCAATCTGAAGAACGATTTCACCATGCAGAGAACCATTTAAGCATGAAATGGCTCTATATAGAAGTCATACAACTGAAGAACCCCTGAAGAACCATCTTTGTTTAGTGAAATGGTTCTTAGGATTGATAACAAATGTGTGTATATGATACTATATAAAATCTTTATGAAAACGGTTCTATATAGCACCGAAAAGGGTTCTTCTGTTGTTACAAGCTTGACATTGTAACAATAGCAAAACGCTTTTTGGTTCTATATAGAACTACAGACAGCACATTCTCCATCAATCTGAAGAACACTTTAATGATGCAAAGAACCCTTTAATCATGAAAAGGGTCTTAAATTGTTCATGGTTCTATATAGAACCATTTTCTTTACTAAAGAACCCTTGAAGAACAACCATTTTTAAGTGTGTAGTTAAGTAAATGGTTCTATTTAGAACCGTGACTTCTATACATAACCACTTCATTCTTAAATGGTTCTTTGCATGGTGAAATGGTACCTTAGGATTGACGGAGAGTGTGTTGTATATGATTCTATATAGAACCTTTATTGAAAATGGTTCCATATAGCACCAAAAAGGGTTCTTCTGTTGTTACGAGCTTGACATCGTAAAAATATAGCAAAACCCTTTTTGGTTCTAAATAGAATCAACACATTCTCCATCAATCCGAAGAACGATTTCACCATGCAGAGAACCATTTAAGCATGAAATGGATCTATATAGAAGTCATACAACTGAAGAACCCCTGAAGAACCATCTTTGTTTAGTGAAATGGTTCTTAGGATTGATGAAGAATGTGTGTATACGATACTATATAAAACCTTTTTGAAAATGGTTCTAAGCTTGACATTATAAAAATAGCAAAACCTTTTTTGGTTCTATATAGAACTACATACAGCGCATTCCCCATCAATCTGAAGAACGCTTTAATCATGCAAAGGGTTCTTTGAGTGTTCAAGGCTCTATATAGAACCATTTTCTTTACTAAAGAACCCTTGAAGAACAACCATTTTTAAGTGTGTAGTTAAGTAAATGGTTCTATTTAGAACCGTGACTTCTATAAATGGTACCTTAGGATTGACGGAGAGTGTGTTGTATATGATTCTGTATAGAACCTTTATTGAAAATGGTTCCATATAGCACCAAAAAGGGTTCTTCTGTTGATACAAGCTTGACATCGTAAAAATATAGCAAAACCCTTTTGGTTCTAAATGGAATCAACACATTCTCCATCAATCCGAAGAACGATTTCACCATGCAGGGAACCATTTAAGCATGAAATGGATCTATATAGAAGTCATACAACTGAAGAACCCCTGAAGAACCATCTTTGTTTAGTTCATGTAGACAAGCCTGTTTACATTAGCAGCGCACCGCTTGAGCTCGGTCCCATTCAGCCCACTACAAATCAGACCAGGGGCCTCCATTTGATTTTCAGTCCATCTCTCAGCTGCTTCATCCAGGGACACAGAGCACGACAGAGCTGCAGGGCCCCCAAGACAGGCCTGTCGTCTTCAACCCGCCGTCCCAAGGTTAAATGAGGACGCGCCTCTTGGGAATTGTAATGACTGGAGCGCATTATTATGGCAAGTGAACAGGGGGAACGGGAGGCACAATGGACGGCAAAGCAGAGCAGGAGCCTGGTAGCCCCCACACAGCGCCGTCGCTCACAGCCAGGCGTTAATCTGAGCGCAAATAGAAAGGGAACCAAACACAAGAGGCATTTCCTGCTGCTGCCAGACTGATTCATTGCCTTGAACCGAACTGAAACACAACATGTCACGAACCGTGGGCGTTTGAGACAACAACAATGCCCGCCTCATCCTTATGACCTTACCTTTATTTTCTCGCCCTCGATCTCGACCGCTTTCTCCCTGAAATCCACCCCGATCGTGGCCTCCGTTTTGTCGGGGAAGGACCCGCCGGTGAATCGGAAGGTTAGGCACGTCTTGCCCACGTTGGAGTCCCCGATGACGATGATCTTAAAAATCCGCGTTTGCACGCTGTGGTCCAGAGACGAGCTCAGCTCCAGGGACGAGGTGAGGTTGGCATCGCGCGCGGTTCCAGTTCGTCCCCTGTTTTCAGCCGCTTCATTTGCCATAACGGTGAGCCGATGGACACACGCCCGTGCACCGCTGCTCTCTGCTCGGGAGGATGGGGGAAGGGGTGGCACACACATCCACTCCCTTTGCTTCTTTCCCGTATGCAGATGCAAAGGCTGGGACGGCAGGCAAGTGCATGGTAATAGATGCGATTGATGCAGTGTTGGATGCGATGGGACTACAGTGTATGTGATGGCTGGTTAGGCTGTCTCATTAATGCTAATCAACCATACGGAAATCATCTGATGTGTGGCAGTGTATGGATTTGAAATAGCATATGTGGATTTCCATCATATCCAACTTATGTTAGGCCCACATGGTTATCTATTTGACATACATGCCAACTTATTTGAAACTGGCCATTTTCAAATATGGGACATATATTTCAGTCATATATCAATGACTGATATTGTATTACATTATTATTATAGATAAAATATTATTATATAATATATATTTACTGACAGAAAGGACTAATCATATGACTGGCATATATTAGCTTCATGTTGATGACATAGCTTCATGTCATATATATGTCACGTATATTTTTTTCAGTGTTTGTATCAGACATAGCTATGTATGATCCATATATATATATATATATATATATATATATATATATATACACTCATACCTCATACGTAATATATATGTGCATATATTTTGAAATATATGCCTATGATGCAGGTGCATATCGCTGTTGTCGGAACAAAACCTTGTATCTCCAGAATAGTAACTTTTGGAGAAGAAAAAAAACATGCTTTACTTTTAATGTAAGTCAATGGAACCAGACTTTTTTACAAGTAATTTTGGGCTGTTTCTGTTGGTCCTTTCATCGTGAAATTTACAGACAATGCAAAGGGCAACGTGCTTTTTCAAATGATGTCAAAAACTGAAAAATGACAAAAATGGAGATACGAGGTTTCCTTCCGACAGCAGCGCTATATGGCCATATATCGGATTTCTGTATGGTCTGCAATAATGACTTAAACATGAGCTTTACAGCCCAAATTCATTACATTGTGCAAATCTTAGTAGTAAATGCAGTATCCAAATTAAAATGGGCAACAGGATGTGAACACATACTCCTGATTTTTTAGGCTACACAGCAATTTATTATTAGTTTTCATAAATGTGCCCATCATGTCCATTTTACTCTCCCAAGTGTGGCAGTAAGTAGTTCACAGAGTTGGCTGCTTGTGTCTCATCTCTGGTGCAGCCACCAGAACAATGCTAACATTTTACGCCATACAAGGCCCCCTTCTGCTCTCAGCGTGAAAGGATGCTTTGTTCTGGCTTATAAATGCATGGAATCTTGAGGGTATATATTAGATGTACATTGATGCTCCGAACATTCAGCTGCTCAGCCTCTATCTTAAAGGAATCTGATCAAATCTATTTTGAGATTTACAAAAACACACAAACATGTATGCTTCATATAGCTGAATATATCATTTTATGTACAAACCAATATTTCCATAAATTAAGTACAAAATGTCCAAAAATAGTGCAAAAGTCAGAGAACTCCCTTCATTTATTTAATTTCCAGTCAAAACAGCCATTAACTGTAAGACTTTCATTTTTCAAGAGATATATGACAATCCACTTGCACAAAGAAGGGAAAAGTGAAAGGAAAATAAGTGGAAAAACAGAAGTTTCCAAAACTGGTGCTCAAAAAAGTAAATGGGACTCCTAACAACCATGCAAGACCTGACAGACTAAAGCTGTTAGAAAAAAACAGGTAAACAATACTTAAAGCTTTCATCTTTGAAATCAAGCCTCACTCTTGCTTCAGATCTGAAAAAAAATCTGGAAATAGTTAAAAAAATGCAAATCAAACAAAGAAACTGTTGGTGTTTCAGAACGATGGACTGGCCTCCCCAAAATCCAGACCTCAACATCACTGAATGTGTTTGAGAATGTGAGAAGCAGAAAAAGCAACCAACTTGTTGTCCCCCGAGAACAATTTAACTGATAATACATTTATTCTGTGATATTTCTGTGTAAATGCTTATTAATGTATATTTTCTGCTTTTTTCCTGATGCTGAAAAATGAATAACTTGTCATTTTAACTGTAAATTAAACATATGAAGGGTGGTCTCTGACTTTTGCACAGTACTTTAAGCTTGTTTGTTCCAACAAAATTATTACTCTTTTTTTAAAAAAAAAGAAAAATAATGCCCATTTATATATTGCTGATATTATTTTGTGAGCTTTAACTGGAGTTGATGTCTTTTTTAGGTATATTTACATGTGTTTACAAGTGTCCATATGTTGTTTGAAGTTAAGTTCAGATCTCTTACTCCTGAACACATTCATATCACTTGAAGGTATGTTGCTTTGAAGTCCATTCCCAGGGCATTTTTGGCATTGCATTTGTAAATTCCTGAGTTCATAAGGCTGGGATCCTGTATGACCAAACTGCCGTCCTCTGTCATGTGAATGCCACCCAGTGCAGTGAAGCGATTATTAGGCACAAGAGTGGTACGTCCAGGTAGAGTCCAAGAGATCTCTGGCTTAGGAATGCCAGTAGCAACACAGCTTAGGGTCACCGGAGACCCCTTTGTAACTCTTGTTATAGAGGGGGGTGCATTAGTGATCTGTGGTGGAAACACCATAATTGTCACAGGGTATGAGAGTATTGATGATCCAAATGTGTTAGTGGCTTTGCAGATGTACGTTCCCCTGTCAAATTTAGCAGTTTCTCTAAGTTGAAGGGTTCCATTAGATAAATAAGTGACTCTTCCAATAACCTGAGGTCTGTCCAGTACCAGACCATTTGGAAGAGTCCAGGTGATAGTTGCTTGGGGCCAGCCATCCACTGTGCATGGCATGTTCAGTGTCTGTCCAAATGAAATTTTCATTGGGGCAGCCGTACCTCGAATTTGTGGCTTCCTTCCAGGTTCTAAAGCATAGCGCTTTTCTGCTTGTCCTGCCACATTTTTGGCCAGGCAACGATAAACACCTTTGTCACTGGGCACCGGCTGAATAATGTGCAAAGTCCCATTTCCCAAGGAGTGGATAAACCTCTTAAGTTTCATGCCTGGAGCCAGCACTGTGCTGTTGGGAAGAATCCAGACAAACTCTGGCTTTGGCTTTCCAATGGCCCGGCACTCCAAAGTGATGTCATCTCCATCTGGTTTGAGGGGTAGAACCTCAATATTTGGCATTGGGAAGCTTGGCTTTTCAGCAAGTGATGCAACTTCGAGGTCAACTGCAAGGCTTGCCTCTCCAAGGTAATTTTTGGCCACGCACAGAAACCGACCTTCGTCGGTTTTGCGTACACCTCGTAATTCAAGAGTACCGTTCCTGTGGACTTGAAACCTGCCCCCCAAGTAAGGTGAAGGCAGGGACATGCCATATGATGTGGTCCACATTATGTGGGGCTCAGGCATGCCCTCGGCTTTACAGTGCAGAAGCAGAGTCTGATAGGAGACCGCCAAAACTTTGCTCTCTGTCCGCCCCCCTTTTCCATTGATATGTGGCTCCCTGACCTCTACTTGGAGCTTCACGTTCTTAATGTCATCCCCAGCTGAGTTCCTTGCAACACATGCATACTTTCCTTGGTCTGCTAAAGTCACCTTTTTAATGATCAGTGTCCCATCATTCAGTATCTGATATTTGACTGATGACGATGTTATCATCTCATTGTTTGGTGAAATCCAAATAATTGCGGGTGGAGGTTCACCAGTTGCATCACACATCATCTGGGCGGCATGGCCGAGAGGAGCCCAGAGAGACGCCTGGTCCTTGGAGGAAATTCGGGGCGAATTTGGAATGACTTGGACGCTCACTTTCATTGCGTCCTCACCCAGTGTGTTCTTTGCATAGCATGTATAATCACCCTCATCATTTTTCCCCATCTGTTGCAACAAGAGCGTGCCATTCCCAAAGATAATGTAGCGACGATTGCGAGATCCACTGTCATCTGATTGGAGAGCATTGTTTATTATTGTGCCATCAGGCAGACTCCACGACACTTCAGGGTCTGGAAGACCTGAAGCTACGCAGTCCACAAGAAAGTTCTCTCCATTAGTGACTCTCTTTTGCTGACTGCCCACGTTCTTTATCTTAGGTGGCTTCATCAGGACCTCCACCTGAAACAGCTCCATGTCCTCTCCATTGGGCCTTTGATACATGCAGAGGTAACTGCCTCTATCTTTCTCAGTCAGCCGCAGGATCCTCAGAGTGCCATTAGGGAAAGCGGTGATGTGTCTCTGAGGACTGGAGACAAAAATAGAGAAAAATAGTCTGTTCACAACATTTTCATGCATTGTTATTTTAAAGCAACATGAAAGCTGTACTCTCTCTAGTGCCAACCTTTTATTTTCTTTTTGCATGATCAAAGCGTTCTCACTTTTGACTGTTGTTATTTTAGTATTCTTTGAGACGGCCTTGTTCTGTGACAATTTATAGCTTTGTTCTGGCTCACAGTTAGTTTAGGGGAAAAAGAGGTAAATGTGAGGTTTGGTTAATGTATCGTTTAACTTTTGGGTGATTCTACAGAAACGTCCATTTTTGTGTCCCTAACATTTACAGATATATTACACTTTAAAAACATGTTTGGGTTAAAATTCATTTATATTTTTAAATAAAACAATAAGTTATTTTAACAGTTACACCTTCTTGAGCCTCAATTTAGCAATATTGGTTTTTAAATCAATTATTTAGAATTCCAAGCACCACAGAAGAGCTCATCCTCACAGTCATGTGTGAAGGCTGAGGCCATATTTTGAAGAAATGTTTTTCTGCAATTTTAACTACAATAATCTATACATGACTATGAAATGTATGAATTAAATGACATAAAGAAAACAAATGCCGAATAATTATTATAAAATATATAATGAAAGTAGCTGGGATAGGCTCCAGCACCCCACCGCGACCCAGAAGGATAAGCGGTTTAGATGATGGATGGATGGATATAATGAAAGTTGTGGTCCCCAGGAGTCGTGTCACTGGTCTTACTGCGTAACAAAAATTCTCTTATTTTGAAATAAAAATCACACTGATGACATCACTTGACGTCCGTTTACCTGTTTTCTGATCTATGAAGAAAAGCACATGGTGAGTCCACTGTGTCTTTCAGTTATCAGAGATTTTCTCATTTAGCTCATGATTTCATATGAAGCTTTTATCTGAAGTCACTGGTGTGACCGACTTTATTCTGAGGTAATTGTGAAAAAATAGAATACAAATGGATTAAATTCCATATTTTAGTGGATATTCCATGATTGACAACATGTGGTTTGGTGCTCTGTAGCAGCCATTTTGTAAAATGCACTTTTCATTAAAAATGTCTCTGGTGTTACCTTTATTATGTGTAACACCAATGACAATCAGTAACACCAGTGACACCTATGGATAGATAGAAAAGTGGACGTTTCTGGAGAACGACCCCCTTGCATTGTGAGGTTTAACTGAAGTCTCATAGAAGTCACAATTCCTGAGTGAGACTATTGTATTGTCTGGAACAGCAGGGTTTATTTGGGTTTCCTGACTGACACCACAAGCTGTTTAACATTTATCAGTCATTGTTTAAATTACAGTAATGATATGCAGTGGCTTTTGAAGTACCAGTAATAGAGCGAATGCTAGTTGTTTGATTAATGTTCATGCATGCTTTTAATTATCTCACACCAGCTGTGTTTTGTAAATGTCTCGTACATCGCTGGGCATGTGGATTGGTTATTATCTTTCTGTAGAAAGACTGATTTATACTGTGGTGGAACTAGAGAACATTTGCAGATGCAAGGAAAAGGAAGCCACCTCTATGACTCTCCTGCCTTTTTACTTCTAGTGATACAGTAACATATTTCTCGCACATACTTTACAATAATAACAGAAAATAACACAAAAATGACATAAAATTGGTACCTGTAGCGATGTTCCAGCAGAATTTTAGAAGGTAACCTCCAAACAGTGCCCCTGTGGGAGCCGGTGGACTCAGGACAGTGCAGGAACACCGTGGAGCCATACATGGCTGAGACAATGTGCTGCTGGGATGGACCTTTCCAGGGATCTGGAGACTCCTGCTTGACATTCAGATTCACCACTCTTTTAGCAAAGCCCACCGTGTTTGTGGCTGAGCATTCGTATTTCCCTGTGTCTGTAGGAGCGACACTTTTGATGTACAGTGTACCGTTGGGGAAAATAAAGAGTCGTCTCCCGATAAACTGTGTAGGTTTCATTTGTGACCCATCAGGAAGACTCCACTTAAGAAGAGGTGCAGGTTCCCCTTTAGCTGTGCAATGCACATAGATGCTCCTGCCATTGTTAATGGATATGCTCTCAGATGCCTCTTCCTTGATGGTTGGTGGCAGTACAGCAACATGCAGGTGGTAGGTCAAGGTGTCAGCCCCTGCAGCGTTACTAGCAATGCACTTGTAGTCACCTTTACTTGAAAAGTTTGCAGTGTGAATGCTTAGTGTTCCATTGGGAAATAGTGAGATGGTTCTGTCCAGGACCTCCACCTCCCGTACAAAAGTTTTATCAGGAAGTATCCAGGAGACCTGGGCTTGGGGCTTTCCCACTGCAGTGCAGTCCAAGCTGAATGGCTTCCCCAGGTACACAGAGGTGTGTCGGTACTTGGGGCCCTCTATTTTGGGAGGTTCTGTCTGTACAGTGAGTGTGACCACCATGCGATCTGAGCCAAATTTGTTCTGAGCAGTGCAAAGGTACTGACCTCTGTCTTGAAGCTGGACGTTCTTTATAACAAAAGTGCCATTTGGAAGTACCTCAAATCTTTGTCCATGTTTGGTGTTGGCTTGAATTGTAGCACCTGTAGAGGAGATACAGAAAGAAACAGTCAAGGAGTCATGTCTGTTCCTGCCTTAGAAGACTTAACAGATTGTTATTGCCTTCTTCATACAACTGAGTTTTAGCTTGTTTCTAAGCCAAAACAGCAGGAGTTCCTTTCTGCACTCAGTTGGCTGCTTTGCAAAATGCGTAGCTCTCAGTATGGTGCCACTCTGTAATCATTTAGGTGGTTAAACTACATAAATATCTGTACATATGTCTGTACATTCCCCCTTGATGCATAAGCTCTTGTTCTATTTTGATGTAAACTCCATTGCTGCTCAGATAAACATGGCATGTGTTTTTTTCCCAAATTTAGTAATACCTGCTAATCTCATATACATTTTAATGCACATGTTGTCTGTGTGTATATACTGTATTAGTTGCATCAAGGGTAAAAACATTATTCCTTCAGTTCAAGAATGTATTCCAAGTACAATATGAAGTCACCCACCTGTGGAGACTTTAGTCCATGAAATAGCAGGCTTAGGGTCTCCTGATGCCTGACAGCGCAGGATGACATTTGCCTCTGCCAGTGCGGACACAGTAACCGAGTCTGTTGTAATGATCCTGGGTTTCGCACCACTACCCATAAGGTTGGGAAAGGGAAGTGCAGTGCTCAGTTTCTTTATTCCAGAGTGACTGTAGTGCCAGCGGCTGCCATACAGAATGCTGGCTGTGGTGTGTGGTTTGCTGGTAGCTTCTACAACAGAAGGGGGTGTCACAGGCTTGTAGATGCTTGGAAAATTTGGAGTTGGATGAGGTCTCAGGGTTGGTTGGTGAATTCTCGGTTTAGGAGTGATTAGTTTTCCTAGCTGTGATAAGCGGTAAGCATCAAGCTGAGATTGCCGGTATCTGTTTCGAAGCCTGTTAAAGAGCAAGTAGTTTCTCACTCTAGAAGATGTGCTGCTGTGTGGTGGTTCAGTTCGGGGAAAGCCAGTTGCTGCTGACCAAGGGATATAAGCTGTGGGCTTTGCTGTTTGTGCTGTTATTTCGGGTCGATTAGTAACCCCTGCACTCCTTCCGCTGGTGTGCGGTAAATGCCATGTTCTGTCAAGTGAGGAGTGGTGCCTTGATCCATGAACTGTGGGCTGCACTGGGATGCGGTTGGTATAAGTCCAGGAGGGAGGTGGAGTGTAAGGCCTTGGTGTAATTGACATTTGGGTTTTTTTGTGGGTTAGCCAGGGGTGGACAGGCAAGCCAGGGCTTTCAGGTCTGACTGGTGAGTTGTCCACTCTCTGCCTGTTGAAGTTACTCAGGATTGGCGTCTCGGTGGTTAGTGGAACCTCCTGTGTTATAACTGGTTTAATATTGGTGATTTCAATGCTAGGTGGACTTGTAGTTATTATCCTAAATTTTTCTTTATGTGTCTTACCACCAGTCCAATCCGTGTCCTCTCTGTTTTCATGTCCATACCATTTAACTTGAGTGGCTGCTAGTGTGGCAGGAGCAAGAGGTGTTGCACTTGTGAGCTCAGCTGTTTCTTGATACTTGCTGTTATCTTGAAATTCAGTAAACTTTTCTTCTTTTTTATAAACTGGAGGAGGCTTCTGTCTTACTGCCACATTCAGATTGTCTTGAACCCCAGAGTCGTGTTCATTTCTAATTTGTGAATCTGTGAAAAGCTTTTTTTCTGTGCTTTTATTTGTAGTTTGTAAGTGAGTATCTATGGGGGAGATAGATCTAGGAGCTGCTGCAGTTAATGGTGTTGTGATTGTTAGTTTTATTGTGGCTGGTGGAGGATGGGTAGGTTTCTGTGGGCGTAACCTTCTTGGTGGAGGCCTTCTTCCGTATGGGGGCCTTCGTCTTTTGGTTGAGATGGGGTTGCTGTTTGCTCTTATTTTCTCTTGTATTATGTGTCTATCTGTCTTTTTCTCTGGCTGTGTCACATGCTCCATATTGGGTTTTGTAGGGGATATTGTGGGTGAGTAATGACTTACTGTGGTCAAGATTGGAATGTCGAAATCACTGGTCTTTTGATGCAGTTGTTCTCTCTTTGCTGAACTCTGGTCTGTGTGCTCTCCATGAGGTGGTTGTACCAACTGTTTACTGAAATCATGTATATGTATTCCAGTGGTAGCGCTGTTAGATGATGTAGTAGGAGAAGGAGTCATAGGAGCAGGAGTTGTTGTTGTCGTTGTCGTAGTAGTTGTTTTCACTGTTGTTGTCGCTACAAGTCTTGTCGTAATTGTTGCTGGTTGCACGGTTGAGACTTTAGCATTAGCTTTTGCTAATATTTGTGCCCAGCGGCCTGGATCAAGCTCTTTGACAGATTTATTTGGTTTCCTCACATTATCCTTGATCCTCTTTCCTTTAAAACCCTGTCGATAAATTCCCCCGGAACCCCTATGTTTTCCATCCACCCTCTGTGGTGTTTGTTTAGAAGCTGGCGTTTTGATTTCTTGGTATCCTGACCCCTCTGTTTCCTCCCTGTCAAATAAGAATGATTCAGCTTTGACTTCGCTAACATCTGTTGGATCTTCCTCTTTTTCACCAGTTACAACAACCAGATGAGACAGCATGTCTGCCCCATGAAGGTTAGCTGCTAAACAGCTATATTCCCCAGCATCCTCATGCATAACATTTTGAATGACCAGTGTATTATTTTGTGACACATAGATTCGTCCCTTTTTATTGGATGCCTTTAGACTCTCATGCTTTGGTAGGAACCATCTGGTCTCAATTGGCTGAGATGAAGTAACTGAACAGGGAAGACTGAGTGCCTCTCCATTCTCCACAGTCATCTTCTTTCCATTTAAGTCACTGGGACTGAGGAGACGTTCCCTAACCGTGAGCCTATATGCAACTATGTCCACATCTGCCTCAGTTCTCACAAAGCAGTGATAGAGCCCGCTGTCTGACAAGCTTGTGTTTTTGATGATCAGTCTGTTATGCTCCGACACAAGCCTGTGGGAATCAGTTTTTTCGAAAGTAGTTAGGTCTGGAAGCATCCATTCCACAGACTGCTGTCCTGAGCTCAGAATATTACACTCTAGAGTAACCTCAGAGTGCTCCAGCACTATCTGGATCCTTCCCGGTGCTCCTCTCGGGATCAGAGCCCAAGAAGAGGCTGCATCTTCTTTCTCACCCCTACCATTGACGTTTTTTGATATGAAAGTGGAGAAGTTCAGCACTAGCTTTTTTGTTGTGGTCTTCCGCCTGTTCAGCTGAAGAGTGACCCTAGGTTGCAAAAGCCAGGATGGTTCAGCCATCAAATGTCCTTTGAGTTCAGTAAAGTAAGGGGAGTCCTCATTTGTGGCCTGGGAATACTGAAATGTCACTTTGGAAGTATTCTCATGCCTGGCTCCTCGCTCCAGGATGGCTGGACTCTCGTAGTAGTAGGCCACAAGCCTCCACAGGTTCTGAAGAGCCTCCCTGTCAATCTCGCACTCAAGTAAGGTCAGCAGGGTCACGTTCACTGCCACCTCGTCTGACCTCCTCAGCTGTTCCCACACCATGGATGTTCCTTCAACTGGGCGAGTTACCTCGCAAGCCACATGGGCCCTGTTCCCGTGGCTGTCGGACAACATGAAAGTCAAGTGGCCGAGTGGACGCTCCAAGTCCTTGACGTAAGGAAGATCTGGCTCCTGGTCCTCCCAGGCACTGCTCTCCCCTATCTTCAGTGGGGACTGGAGGGTGGGTTTGTCGCAGGAGAGCTGGTGAGCTGAGAGCTGGAAAATCTGGCTGTTGTTGAGGGGCTGTGGTGAGGCACATATGGCACAGTTCTCAGCAGCTGCAGAGTCCCGGTCCTTTTTGCACTTAATTATGCCTGCAGAGACAAAGTAAGAGTGTTCGTACAGGTTAAAATGTCCACTGTAAGCCTATTAGATCACTAACGTTTAGGAAAAAGATTCAGGACATTGGTTTACATTTTTTAGAAACAGAATAGCCAGTGTTGATATCTGATATTTTTCATATTTTTATCACTATGGCCATAGTGATACATAATAAATATGGAATGGAATGGGGGACTACATATGGAATCCAGGACTACATCAGCCTGCATTACACTACAGGAATATACAAGGTGATTTGAAAAGATTCATCCGATTTCAAAGCGCCATATTTTTACAACCGTGAGGCATCTAGGAACCAATCACATACCAATTGAAAGAGGGGGTCATAGAGTTTCTGACTGTCACCGGAAGATGGCTCCCTTCAGTCTGTGAGGAGATGGAGACCCCTGATCAGAAAGTGTTTTGCGTTCTCCACTTCAATAAAAGTGAATCTGTCATAACTGTGCAGCGTGATTTTGTCGGCAGTGAACCTCCAACAGCTCAGAGCGTTCGTCGTTGGTTCCACAACACTGGATGATCTCTGAAATCGCACTGAAAGAGCCGTGAATACAGTGACACCCGACATGCTCAATCCAGTATGGGATGAATTTGACTATGGCAATGATCTTGTCCGTACAGCTGGAGGAGGTTCATACTGAGCACTTGTACAACTACATATTAAACTCACTTAAACCATTTACAATTCACTGCGTTGTTCTGTAATGATTTACAAGTGAAATAAATCATTTTGAAATCAGATGAATCTTTTCACCCTGTTTGACATTTATTTATTTTAGGCCATAAATGCAGTAAAATGAATAACACAGACATTATTAGCATAGTAGCCCAACATCACCAAAATATTCTGCTCTTCTGGAGTACAATAATTACATCATCAAATAGTGGTTTGAAATATTGGTCAAATCTATACATCTGTCCAATGTTGATATTTTTTAAGCTCATATCTGCCAACACTGATATAAATAATAAGAATAAATTTTCTACATGCTAATTATAGAACTTGTTAGTACTTACTGTCAGTATTGGTCTCAACTGGATGCCAAAGAAATTTGATTTGATTAAAAGTCTTCCGTATCAAATATTTCACATTTTGGTGAATTATGGAGCACAACAACAAAATTGAATTGGAAATATAAAATGCTCGAATAAGAAAAAAAGAGAAAGAGGGCAAAATTGATGGTGCTACAGCATTGAAAGAACAAGTATCTCTCTTAACTCAGGATTAAATTGAAAGGCTTTTCTTCGGAGAGGTTTTCTCTGAAGACTGATCCAATTATTTTTATTGAATCAAATCACTTTTGTGACAATTTTGTTCTAGTTTCTTATTAATTAATCAGAAAGGCTTAACCTCTAGGATTAGGCCAAAGTGCAAGATCTTGAGTTTCTGGCCAAATTTGAAAGGATCCAGCCTGTGCCACTGGCCACCAGCAGAGGGCAATGGCAGTGAGGCGCCACCAGTTCAGGGAACTTCAATTCCCAGAAGTCTTCGGACTGATTAGGGCCAAACTGGCACACCTGTGGGGTTCTCTACTTAAGGCCATGGCAAACAGCAGCCCTTTGACACACCTTTGCAGAGGGGTGACTGGTATGGTACTCAGTGTCAGGCAAGGAAAAGAAAAAAAGAGGGCTGAAAAAATTCCAGAAAGAAGAAAAAGACGACCTAAAGGAATAAATTGCACCAAAACTACCGAAAAGACAAAAAGAGGGCTTAAACAAGAAACGGCTCCAAGCCAAACAAAAAGTGGAAAAAAAAGGTGAAACATTAAACTGATCTTTCTCTCATAATTACAAAGGAAGTGTTTTTTGTTTTCTGGTTATCTTTTATTTTACTTTTCTATCTCAGCCTTTGTTTGAGCCCACCGTTTCCAGCGTCCCCTTTGTCTGCCCTTTCCTGCCGTTTTTTTCATTCCCAATCATTAAGGTGTCTTTGCTCTGATCCACCTCAATCCCAATGTGCAGAATCACTCCATTCACACTCCATCACCTCATTAGTTCATTTAATACCCTTTCTCACGGGTTTCCTCTCTGCACTTGGGTCTGCTTCCCTGCCATCCTGTAACAAAGTGTAGGTTTAAGTTTCTCGTCGGTTTGCACGAATCTCACCCTCATGCTTTTTGTTCCACTCTAAGAGCCAGCGCAGGTGGCAGTCGCAGGTCCAGGGATTGCCGTGCAGGGAAAGGACCTCCAGCCTGCTCAGGTGCTGAAGAGTGCCAGGCAGCAGGTACTCTAGCTTGTTGTCTGCAAGGTGAAGGTGCCGCAGGCCCGATCCCCAGAAAGTTCCCAGGAGAGAGAGGGTGGTGAATGTGTGTGGGTGCAGATCCTGCAGCTTGTTTCCTTCCAGCTGAAGCAGCTTCAGTGAAGTTAGTCCATTAAAGGAGAAAGGCTCGATGAAGCTGATTAGGTTGTGGTCCAGGTGGAGGCGCACCAAGCTCGTCAGGCCATCAAACAGACTGGGGTCTATTGACTTTAGCTTGTTGTAGCTCAGCTTCAATATCTGTGGGAGTAAAAATGAACAGTCAGTGCACGGTGGCTTTCACTGCTGCATTTGACATGTACATGCAGCTACATAGATATAAGTTTAGAGCTAAATAGGAGACAATAGGTGACTGAGCAGAGTAAGGTCTGTACCTCGTATGACCTTTTTTGCAGTTTTGCCAAAGGCATTAATGAGGGATAGTGTATATTTCAGTGCAGTGAAACGGTAAACGATTTCCTGACAAAATACATATTTCATTTTACAGGCACAGACATACATGCATGCTTGCACACCTGGAGGTAACGTAAGTGGTAAAAGGATCCTGAAGCCACAGAGTTGATGTCGTTCCCATGCAGCATAAGCATCTCTAGTTGGCGCAGGTTCTCGAAATCTGAGGGCCCCACAGCCACAATGCTGTTATAGCTTTGTGGGAGATAAGAGAAATCATGAATGAGGATTTACTTAAAACTTCCAGATGAAATATATCTGTCGGTTTGGGTCGAGTCCAATCTTTAATGCGTTCCTTGTGAAATCTCCTGTTATTTTGGAACAATTGCTTTCACTTGAGGTGGAGATGTGTTACCAGGAATAAGACATTTAAAAGTGCATCACACCAAAATGAACAATATATGCTGTAGTAGTATAACAAAGTATAATAATGTGGCCAACTCGGACAAAACCGAAATTCAGGGCACACTAGGCCGAAAACTGAAAAATAAAAGTAGTTTACATAAAATAAACTTACTAAAATTATTACAGTATGTAAGCTACAGTATGTGCCACAAAATAATCCAGGACAAAAGAGAACAGTTGATCATCCAAGCCAATTAATTCCATTATTTTTAGTTATATTTTGCACTATATTTTTTATTTTTTCATCTTTTCAAAAACGAAGGCCACAAATGGCGTTGGAATGCTTGCAGGGCTTCATTTTGTTTCTTTTGTTTAGCCGTTTTCTGCATATTAAGCAGGATGTTGTGTTTTCAAAGGGTATCACACCTGTAGTTGATAAGTTTGTGGGTGCTGTACATCCACATGATTGACATGAGCAGAGATTGTAATTTTTAATCACTGTTTTTCAATTTCATTACCATTAAAATGGTGTAAAATCATAGATTTTTGAATATTGTAGGCTTTTTGATGTTTGTTTATTGTTTTATTCTCTTGTGGCCATTTTTCTTTTTATGGCTGTAAATTCGGCTGAGAAAATTGGTGGAGAAATTTCGGTGCATCCCTGCTTTATTATGCACCGTTTAATGTCCCCTTTGAAATGTTTCATTTCTGCTAGTTACTCTTGTAATTAGCTATGGGTTTAAATGGACTCCCCTCTATTCAAATATACAATTCGACAGTTTGGAATCACTTGTTATATTTGTTATTATAAAAATATATACAGTAGTAACTTTCACAATGTACAATGATATACGTTTTAACTTTAAATTGAATAACCCCAAATAGTACTTTTTAGATGTTCTACATATTATTTTATATATGAACTTGATTTACAGCTTCATTCTTCATAATTTCCACATTCATCTATCTTCATCATTCTGCAGTCTTTAAGAAGTGTGCCACAAAGTCTTTTTGAAGGTGCTACTGAGGAACCACTTTTGATAACCTGGAGAACCTTTTAGCGTGAAGAACTTTAAAGGTTTAAAGAACCTTCCCATAACGTAAAGGTTCTAGTACAGTTTAAGGGTTCTTCCTCGTGTTCTTTAAACATTTTAAACAACCCTTTTCAGCATCTTTACATTGATTTACATCCAACTAATGCAACCAATTGGTTCTGTATTATTTAACACATTGATTGTAAACCTCTGTGCGGCGATGATAAACGTCAGAATGGTAGTAACAGCACTGCCTACCCCAGGTTGACTCTCTCTGTGTCCTTGGGCAGATTGCGTGGGGGAGAAGGGAGATGGCGGAAGGTGCAGTGCACCTCCTTTGGGTTGGGGCAGCTGCAGGACCTTGGGCATGCACATAGACATGCAGGCAAGAAGAGGAGGAGGAGCAGCAGCAGTGCTGCCTTCAGCCAGGGAGCAGGGACACCCAGGGGAGCCATGGCTCTCTCATGCCATCCTCTGACCTGGGGACAGTAAATCTGTGTAAGTATGAGCCAGAGCACCATTGTGAAGATGAATCATTTTCATAAATAGCCAGGAAGTCAGTGTAAGCTGCTCTAACATAATTTTAATAATAGCTAGCATGATAAACAAGGCCAGGGGGAGCAGTTGCACTCTGTTGCCGTTGCTTCTAAACAGAACTTGGCCTGGGTATCTTTCACCACTGCTTTGTGCAAGACATGGTGACATCCCTATTATGCCATGACTCACTGGCCACAAAGAACTTCTCATGACACGGTTGGCTACTGTGCGTGCTAAGTGTCATGTGGTAGAGCCGTGCTAGTATTTCAGGCATGTTTATATTTCTGAAAACAATGTCTTAGAATAGTTTGAAGAAACCAGAATGATTTCTATGGTAAAATGCACGAAACATTAACAAGTGGGGAATAAATAGAAAATAACTGGCAGATTTATTTTGAAACGTGACCCCTCTTTATATTTATACTGTGCGTTGTGCAATAAGAGCGAGTGAGATATTTGGTGTCACGTCTTTCCGCCCCCACAGGACTGCTGAGTCCTCGCGAAATAAATCATTGCTCAAGTGTTTTCCTTGGGAAGCACACGGCATTAGCTTCATACCGCAAGCCTCTGCTAGCAAGCCCTCGACAGCCCAATTACACCAACAATCTTTAAGAGGATGATGACAAGCGCAGTGCTTCCTAAATGCCAAAATATTTAGACTCCAGGGCAAAGAAAGTCAGTGAGGGCCACGTCTTCTTTTTTTTTCGCTTGTTCTCTAGCTTGAGCTGCTCAAAGCTCCTTCAGTCTGAGGGTGAAAATGGCAGAATAAGACAAAATAGGAGGCATGATTTATTTGCCTGTCAGTGGCACGATAATGACCCATGATGATTTGGGTAATTTCAGAAAACGCGCTCCTCCAGATACTCCGGTCAGATGCCGGTGAAATTACCTCTCTTTGCTGCAGCAAGAGAGGAATAACTGCTGGAATTTGTTAAATCTTCTACAAAGAGCACATTTATGATGTAAAACGTTAACAGTACCAGGCAGTATTGTGCAAAAGACCTCTAAGCAAAATGAAGCAAAAAGGCATCTAAGCAAACCATTTATCTGGACAATACATGTATTTTTGCTTGTAAAAACACCATGTAACACTAAAATGAAAGCTAAACAAACTTTAATAGAGTAGACCATAACAAAAAAATAGTTTATATGTTTTTCTCCTTGGTAGATTTGTTCAAATCCACCACCAGCACACCCTCATTTAATTTAATGATGCATTGATCTAGTTAAACTAGGTATTGGAAGATAACTAGAAATAGTATGAAAAAAAAATATATGAATGAACACATGCACACTCATAAAATCTCCTAAAATATATTCTTATCAAACTTTTATGCTAATTTTAGCATTTTTTTTGAGCATATAGATGCACACTGCCAAATTAAATAGCTTTTTAAATATAATTGTCTCGGATGCCTAAGACTTTTACACAGTACTGTATGTTTATACTGAAATTAAACTTTGTCTACATTTTCTTTATTTGGAGAAGAATTTTGTATCAGTTAAGACAGATATTGGCACTGCTGGAGATACAAAACCTTGTATGTCCAAAATGTGAACTTTTACAGGAAAAAAAACATTCTTAGCTTATAATTGAAGTTAATATAACAAGTAATTTTAGGTCATTTTTTTCCCCAATTTTCTTCCCAATTTAGTCGTATCTAGTTTCACCCACTAATTAGGACTCCCCCAGTCACATGATACCACCGGTGCTAGGAGAGCGAAGGCTGACACAGGCTTTCTCCAAGACCTGTGAAGCGCCACCGCATCTTTTCGAACTGCTGCTAACACGTCACTGGACAGCCGGACGCACTCAGAGGAAAGCGCCAACCGCCAAATCTATTATGTCAGCTAACAGACGCCTGCGCTGACTAGCATCGTACTGAGTGATGGGGGAGACGAGGGGCCATCCTACCCACCCAGAGAGCGAGACCAATTGTGCTCTCTTGGACTCCCGGCCACGGATGGCTATAGCATCACCAGGAATCAAACTCACCATCTCCTGACGACAGGGCCAACCCTCAGACGGTTGTGCCACTTGGGAGCCGCAGACCATTTTTATTGGTCCGTTTATTGTGAAAATGTAACAGGGTAGCTTGAATTTTCAAATTATGCAAAAAAGTCAAAACAGTTTACAGTAGAGACAGAAGCCTTTTGTGTGACCGCATCAATGCATTTTGCCATAGCTTCTTTCTGTAGGCCCCCTAGTGGTGACAGAATGGAAATGGACTTTTTATGATTTTATGAAAATATAATGAACTTGGACACTGTTGGCTGTCTATGTATGAAATGTTATGACTCTGTTGAGCTGTTAGCAAGCAATGAGGGGAGAAAGGGGAGGGCTGAGAACCCCCTGCCATGAAAACAATTCGCATCTCTCCCGTGTAGCCCATCACTTCACAACTGTAGACCCAACTGTTGTTTTACACCATGCTGAACTCTTGAGACTCAATAAGTTACACCACTAGTTCATCTTTACATTATCTATGTTTCCAAGTTGTGTTTGTCATGTTTCCGTCTCTAAGTACATGCATGTCGCAACTTGTGTGCCTTTGGCTTCCCTGACGTCCCAATTATCTGCTGATAGGGATATTGTGTTTATTTTATTTATCATTTTATTGTTATTACTTTTTAACCATGAAACCATCATACAAGAGATCACAAGCGTATTTTTTGTCTCTATGCCAAATAGATCTGTTAGAGCACTTTCTGTTTAGAAAGGCCGTAGGCTGTTCTGGACATCTCAGAGTGGCAGCATTCCTTTTAGAGGCCGCATTAATATGGAAAACAGAAGTTTCAGCGCTTTTTTTGATAAAAGGCTTTTATGTAGTATGTGCATATTGTTTAAGTTTAAATGTACCATTCAGTCCACAGTCCATACAGCTGTTTTGAATTGGTTGTTTTTGTCACGAAAACTGTCGCACTTCCATATATCTACCACAGCAGCTTAGCTCCGCCCACTCACAATGAGGTTAGAAATGGCATAAGCCAAAAAAAAAACAGGGCAGCCAGTCAGAACAGAGGTCATTTACATATCAGTCTTGAAGGCATGGTAACAATAACAGGCTTTTAAATTCTACACGCCTGGAAAAAAAAGGTTCTTCAAGGGTTCTTTAGTAAAAGCTATGGTTCTATGTAGATTCATGAACACTCATAGAACCATTTGCATACTTAAATGGTTCTTTGCTTGGTGAAGAGGTTCTTTCGGCTTGATGGAGAATGTGTTCTTATTCTATATAGAACCTTTTTGAAAAAGGTTTCTGCTGCTGTTGATGATGCTTGTAACAACAGTGCTATGCAGAACCAAATACAAGACATTCTCCCTCAATCTAAGGAACCATTTCCCCAAGCAAAGAACCATTTAAACATGCAAATGGTTCTTTGAGTGCTCATGGTTCTATACAGAACCACTGTCTTGCATAAAAAACCCTTAAAGAACCACCTTTTTAAAGAGTTTAAGGGATATAAAGAGGTTTAAAATGGGCATGTAAATATGAATTATGACTGGTACATAAAACCACCCAAATGTCATCATATCCTCAGGGCAAAGAAAAGAAAATACTAGAAAAATGTAGGATATGAGCCCTTCAGTCCAGCTACACCTCTCCGACATGCTGTTTGTGTTTCATGTAAGAGGCGTGTGAGTGGAATCTTTCATATGACACTAAATTGGTGCATAAATGTTATTTTCCACTGAGGTTTTCATGATGTTTTGGGCATCGATAAACAAATTGAATGGAAAAAAGTTCTGTTGACATTCAGAAACCGTTACCAACATTTTTTTCTCCATAGTCTACACTGGCAAACTTTTTGAAGTGCCCAAAAAAACTTTTTGCATAGAAACCTACAGATCTTTCAGAACTGATGGAATATTCCTGCTTTCTGTTATGGGAGATTTAAAAGCCAGCATATGTAATATGAGTCACTCATATGCTCCTCATCTCTAACACATTTCACACAAGCTCAAGCTGAGCTGACTTAGGCTGTTATTTAACGACTGGACTTTGGTGCAACCGAAGGTAGAACTTTCCCTTCCTCACCTGCTGTAAAGCACTGGCTCATTTCCCCATATGGTAACAATGAACCATGACCCCTTCTTTTCATCCTGTCTGCAGCTTTGCACTTGAATCACTCTTGACACAAAACGACTGCATGTAAGAGCCAGAACCACTTTTTATATTAACTTTCTTAAACTCCTGCTCTTGTTAACACACTAAAGCAGAGGTTAATACACCGAGGCCAAAAGTTTTCTGAGCAAAGTTTAATTGGACTGCAAAGACCTCATTGACTTTCAGAGGAATTAACATGAACGTTCTAGTACATGATGAAACAGTTACGACTCTGAAGTAACTTTGAAGTATAATCACTGCGCTATTAATCACCATCCAGTAATAAAACAGATCTCAACATGAATGAAAATGCGACTAATCAAATCTGCACGGAATCTGGCTTACCTTGAGATTCGTGGCTGCAAAAAAAAAAAAGAAGTTGGAATTTTAAGTTCTTCAGTGTAAGTTTGTTCGGCGAGCACTTTGGCGAGATCACTTTCTGCTGTTTTCCTGTTTTTCCCCCACCGATCTTAACCAAGCGAGGAGCGCTGCGTGTTTGGAGTGATGGAGCGTTAGCTGGAGAGCTTCACTCTCTGCCTCCAGAAGTCCAAACCCTCCACATCTGGAGAAGCGCTTAACTTTCCTCCGCTCTGTTCAGTGGAATGCCGCTGCTGGACTTGGCTTCCGTCCACCCCCTCTCCCTCTGTTTCTCTCTCTCTCTCTCTCTCTCTCTCTCTCTCTCTTCTTCTCTTTCTCTCTCAGGCTTGCTCGATCTCCCTCTGTTACCTGTGACTCCTGAATGGTGGGTGTAGCCGTTTCTCTGGATCTTCTTCTCCCTCCCATGCACGCACACACCTGTCTGATCGTTCACATGTTCCTTCTACCTTTCCAACCTCTGGTTTTCTGCTTTGGTAGTTGGGCTACTTTTCGTCCACAGCTTTCTGAAAGGTCACCAGGGCAGTTACTTTGCATTATGCATGCATAAGAGACTAATCACTGTTGACCAAAGCCTTATTTGAAAATCCTTAGTCGATGGTAACCTTAATACTGAAAAAGCACTGAGAAGGACCCACTATGATAATATTAGATCTGTCTCAGTAATTGGAAAAACAGGAGTTTGGGCTCGCACACAGTGTCAGGACATGGAATATTTAATGTGTCCAGTTTGCAGGAGTAGAAAAACACAGATAAATTATACCTAAATGAAAGTAAACAAACAGTCATACTCAATTAAAAGCAGTAGCAAATCATACATATTAATGCTAGGCCTTTAGTTTGGGTAACAAATGTCAATTCAGTCAAAAACAAGCTGCAAAATACTTCTATAATGCTATCCTAGCGCCCCTATGGGATTGTAGTAGTATGTTAGTGTCCAGCTAACAGCAAATTTGCATTGCTGTTCTAAAACAAAATTTGAAGCTTGTAAAAAAAAAAAATTCTGTGTTTTTATTTGAATCTTATATGAGACACATTATCATATATTTTACCATTTTTTGCAGTTTTACAGTGACCTTCAATGAAGAGCCCTGGCACAGAGATGCCGGCCTTGTTTTCCATTTTTAAAACTGAATCAACCCTGGTTGGACCACCTGAGCTGGTCCTGACCTTCGTGGAGCCCTAAGCAAAATTCTGCAAAGGGGCCCCCCCACCTGACCCATGAGCCGTGTAAACGCTTTGTAATTTCCACACAGGCACACCTGAAACCTCAGTGCTCCCACTACAATCCTCCCTCCTTTAACAGTTTGCTCAATCTGTCAGTCTAAGAATAAGTAGACCTACAGAACAGAATGAAGTAAACAAACAATATTTATTTAATGAAAACTTTTCCATATAATCTTGAAGACAAGTGAATATTAACATTAAGATAAATACCAAGAAACGTAAGCATGCCAAACATCAAGCCCATTCAAATGGGCTGCCCTAGATTTTCAAATATAAAACACTATTTATACTCTGGCTTGGTTGAATACCTGATGGTTATTATTTACTGAGAGATGTGCATCCTTATTGGCCAGTATGCCCAGCTAATCAACATTTTAAATTTAATATTTAATCAATAGGTAATGTCAGTCCATTGCTGTCCATTTTGCATCAATCCAGAGCTGTAACTAAACGTTGGCTTGCGAGACTTTGGCCCAATCCCATTTCACCCATTACCCCTACCACTTAGCCCTTAGCCCTCCGTTTTGGGCGTTCATGTCTAGAGGGTAGGGTGTCCCGATTCTGGTTGAGGGGGAGGGCGAAGTGTTATGATAAAAAAAGGAAAAATGGCAAGATGGCTGAGCGAGCAACCAAAGAAACCCACGAATTTGAGAATTTTCTCAGTTAAAAAATTACGATAACCACTGTATTATCTTAGTTTATTGTCGCTTTAGTGTATTATGGTTCTTTTCTTCATAACAAGCATAAAGAAATTGCTAGTAGTAGCTGATGTCTCAGTAGCTAGCTAGCTAAACTTCCCTGTTCCACCTTAAATAGTCCAGCAGTTCTGACGCCCGAAGCGCCAGAATGTAACCGCTGCACCATTTAAGGTGGGACGGGAAAATTCGAACAAGAAGCTGGTGAATATCTGACTTCAGCTTCATATCACTGAAGAATTAGGGGTGGGCGATAATGAATAATTGCCCCCCTCTTTGAAGGCATATGATGCCCTAAATGTAACTAAAGCCCAGCAGGGAGGAGCTGAACTTTACCCTCCTCTGCTGTCACTGCAGACTGGCAGGGTCGCCTGCAGAGCAGCGCTGGTAGCTGTTAATGAAGTGATGCTCTTTTTATTTGAGGGTCCCATTTTGTGGGGGAAGATTTCAACCACTACCCTTGTAACTCAGTTCTAAGAGGCAAGGAGACTCTCAAAACCAAAGGGTAGGGGTATTGAAATGATGTGCGTCTGTGAGGAGAGTGCCATCACACCCATATAATGTCTGGGCTGGACTGGTCTCCACAGAGGCTGCTGCTGCAAAGCGCGAGTTTTATTTTGTGCATGCGCATAAGAACATGTTTACACGAGACATGGTTATCTTTTCTCAGCAGTTTGTAAACAGTTATATTTCACTCTCCCAGAATAGAGAGAGATGCGCTGCCCAACTAGCACACCAACTTTTATTTGTTAAATGTTAGTGTTAATTGCTGACATCAAACTCGGGGAGGAAAGAACTCAAATTGACCTGATTACTGTTTCCCCAGTTCACTCTCATGGTGTTGGTTTTGGTTTTTATTTGTGACCAGATCGGTAGTTCCTCTTCATCTTCTCAATGAAGTTGTAAAACAAAAGCAGCTTTGACATGAGGTGGAGACGGGGCCCTGGCATAATTTGCGAGGCCCTATGCATTGTGCGTAGTGAGGGTATGGGGCCAACCGGCTCTGTAGACCACTTGTCTATTTTCTTGTTTTTTCAGAGACGTATGTTGGACGTATGTCGGAGATTTTCACACAGAGTTAGTCCCACCCATCATGAATCAAACTGTGAATTGTTGATACCACTGTCACATCCTACATGTTAGTGGTTAATCTTACATGTTAGGCCTGTAGATGAGCTCCTGAGCCAGGCAAGCTGCTGTATCTCTTTAGAAACCATGATGAAAAAAATCCTGATCGGACAATTTTCTGCCAGGGCTGATTGATAAAGGTTGATAAATACTTGAGTGAAAGTAAAAACTATTGACTTTGAAACATAATAAAGATTATAAAAGTAGAGGTAAATGGTTTTTAAACTGCTTATCCTTCTGGGTCGCAGGGGGTGCTGGAGCCTATCCCGAGCGATCATTGGGCGGAAGGCAGAAAACCTTAGACAGGTCGCCAGTCCATTGCAGGGCAGACAGACATATACATTCACACCTATGGGCAATTTAGCATCTCCAGTTGGCCTGACGGCATGTCTTTGGACTATAGGAGGAAACCCACACAGACACTGGGAGACCCTGGTCGCCCGGCCTGTGTAATTCTCTGGCAATCGAACCCAGGTCCTTCTTTGCTGTGACACTGTGCTGCCCTAAGTAAATGTTTTAACAGATAAAATTGAAAAGTTTTCCTTATTTGGTGGTATGTGTTGTGGTGACCAATCTGTGGCACTGGTCTACGCACAAAGACAAGTTAGCAAAGTTGTGGCAGTTTCATTTTACACTGATACGAAATTTGGTTGGATTATTTAATACAAACAATAAATTCAACATGAACTAATCAGCAAGAGAAGAAAAAATCTCATGTCTTTTGAAATTTGTGACGAGGTCTAAATGAAAACGTTTGGTGTTCATTTGCGATAATACTTTGATAGGATTTGTAATTATACTTTGTGTAATTGTATTTTGAAATTATTTTTCCAAAATAATGCTTAAGCATGGTAACAAAGTATAGCTTAACATTACTTAAATCTTCTAGTGTTCCAGAGTACAATAAATACTTGATCAAATATTAATTTAAAGTATCGGTCAAATCTAAACACGTGTACAATAACAATGAGGCTGACATCACTGTACATAGTAACCTTTAGGAAAAGGACTTACAAAGTCAGGATCATTTTGTTTGTCCTGACTTTGTAGGTTAGTCCTGTTTTTTTTCTCTGCTTTTTTGCACAGTCAGCATACAAAGTTCGTCTTGAAAAGATATGAAAACAAACTCAAACTGAGCAGAATTAGTACACATCCCGAGGGCGCAGTTAACCAGCAGTCCAAACCACGGATAAGAGAGCTCAACCAGACATGCCTTAATCGAAATACCATTTCTACCCGGAGCGGAGGAGAGTCAGTTATTTACATTTAGCCATCATGTGTCAGGTAATGGCCAAATCGGATGTTATCACAGGATAACTTAATACGCTTTCAGAAAAGAGACATGCTGCATGCTAACTACTGTAGCCCACACAATAGAATCGTATATTAATACAGCAAAGTTTTCTTGTTTTGTTACAACGTCCTACACAAAAAAGCTAAGCTTTCTTGCATATGAAACCCTGGAATGCCTGCGGGTTTTAAACAAAAGGCTTGGGGGAAAAAAAAGTAGTTTGTTCCATTTCTTGGCCCTGAATCTGTTCTTCAGACTAGGTCTGTGAATTGAATTTGCTCTCACAGTAGTGCATTGAATATCGCAGTCTGCGCTCCCCATTGCATCTGCGTTCACTCTTCGGAAGCGCACAGACCCTCCATTCTGCTCTCTTTTTCACCGCTGAGTCTCACTCCTCTTCTGGCAGAGGAGGAAATGCACACTTTTCATCATCCCGGCCTTGTGTTTTGGCTGCAGCTGGCAAATTAATTTGCTGTCTGGCCTGTTGTTCAGTGCTGTATGCGAGTCTGCAGCCTGGGGCCAAAACATTCGCACTCACACACCCAGGAAGGACCTTGAGAAACCTTGAGATGTGAATACATACAGCACCGTTCGATAAAGCCGGAGCGTTACACAGCTGATATCCCTGTAGGATACAATAGATAGCAGTCAATGAGACGGGGCGTGCTCGCATTCACGCGCACAAAAAAGGGCCCGCACAAAAGCCCTGAGTCTGCCATGGCAAAGAAAAGTATTCAGGTGCTTTGGCTTTTGGCTTCCGTGCTGCCGTAAAGTGCCTTTTTAATAATACAATTTACGTTCCCCCTTTTGCTCATGCTCAATAATTGGCTCTGTGTTTTGCCATTATTGTTGGACACACAAAAGGAATGTGTGTGATCTGGCTCCACAGAATGGGGGAGGGCACGCAGGGGGCTGAAAGCTCACCTTACACAAACAGGCTTCTCCCCTCCATTCCCACAGAACTGCTGTCAGCACTGGCAAATAAGCCCAGACCAGAGGTATTAACACTGTACTCTAATGCTGTAGGGGAAACACTGATAAGACTTGGGCCTAAAAAGCTGGAGACGTTGGACCTTATTCATCAAAGTTGCGTACGGTCAAATACGACCGTAAAATGAACCCACTCAAATTTGTTATTAATCAATTTCAATCTTTGGCATATCTGTACAAGCAAACTCACCTCTGGCAGAAGTGTGTAAATTTGAATGTAATAGTCTAATAGGTAGAAATAATGCCTGATTTGCGGTTAACTAACCACAACTATCATCTGTAATACCAATAACACAAATAAAAATAGAAAATAACAATAATACTAATAATTTGTGCACATGACAATCCAGTACAGATGTGAATGAGCTTATTTTACTAGATATAAACAACACATTGGTATAAACAAATGCTGCAACTATTCCATGTTCCATTTAAAGACATACTACTCTGTGCTTTTCTTTTCTACTACTGACACCTCGCACAAACCTAAACAGCTAGTGCAGCATCTCTAACACTGCAATAATACAGCGGTTAAATATTATTTTAGAAAAACGATCACACTAAACAATCAGATCATTCTACCGTCTTAAAGACGTTTCGTTTATTTCACATAATATTCTTTCCAGTTGTTCTGATTTTTATGCTATAAAGTTTAGTCAGTAGGGGGAGCTGTGCTGTCATGGCTCAACCTCAAACTCAAACAGCTAAAAACGAAAAGTTAAAATAGTTTCTAATCGCTCACCCAGAACTTTCCTTTAATTTTAGTAAGTAGAAGGATGTGTTTCACTAAAAAAGCAAAGAAAACTCACCTGTATGTTTCCTTTTAAATAGCAAACGGGTAAGTTCTGATTGGTTGGCGAGCGGAGCAGCTCATTGGCTGTTCGCGCTCACTGACGTCATGAACGTACATGAGGCGCCATTTTACACTCCTAAAACTTGAGTTTTAAAGCTCTTAAAAAATATAACAGCAGTGTTCAAATGTTTTATGCTGTTCTGTGTTCAGGAAATAAATGTATTCTTTTACATTTAAAACATTTAAGCATTTATAAACTATGATTTTGCTCTAATGCTCCATCCTAACCCATTCCTTTTGGACTCACTTGGGAGCGCCCTCTAGTGTTTGAGACACCCTGAAGACATTACAGAGACATAATTCTCTCTACAAGTTCTCTGCCATTATCTCATGGGCTGCTGAATGCTGTCGTTTTATTGGCTCCCTACCCAAACATCTGCATGAAATCGGACGTTTCATGTAAATCATATGTAAATGTGCTGGGCTGGTGCTTGATGTTATGCACTGAAGCTGATTCATCATTTGCGTTCAGATCTCCGCTTGTTTCCATGTTGCACAAAAGTTTAATGAATTGGACACAGAGTAGTGGTCAAATCTGTGCTCTTTTTATGCAACTTTGATGAATTAGGGCCATTGTCTTCATACAGTGCTCTGTAACAGTCAGAGACCACCCTTCATTTAGTTTAATTTCCAGTCAAAAAGGCCATTAAGTACAGATCATTCTTTTTTTTTTCAGAAGATATTTCTGAGGAGATTAAATATACGATAATCTTGCATAAAGAAGAGGAAGGTCAAAGATAAAACACATGATCTTGCAAAACTGGAGTTATTAAGATATATAGAGAAAATGGGACCCCTAACAACCATGCAAGATCTATTGGACCACCAAACTGTCCCCATCAGATAAACAGTAGTTAAGGCTTTCATCTTTGAGAGAGAGGAGAAAATCAAACTGCTTCAGATCTGAAAACATCCACAGGTGTTTCTGTCCATCCTTCCCCTGTGAGAAGACGACTCAGTGCTATGGGTCTGAAAGGATGTGTAGCTGTCAAGACGCCCTTACTGAGAAAAGGAAGTAGATAAAAAATAGACAAAGAAGCTGCTGTTGTTCTCAGAACTTAGAGTCCAGCCCTCCACATCACTGAATGTGTTTGGGATTACTTGGATGGTGAGAAGCAGAAAGTATGAACTTTCCGGACTTTGGAGGTAGAAAAATATCCCTGCAGGCTTAAAACTGAAAGCAAGTTTCCCAAAAAGAATGGAAGCTGTATTTAAGATGTTATATTATAAAGGATATTATATTTAGTTGTTGAGGCTTTTGCATCATTTTTGTTAATATAAGTTTTCAGCTTTTTTTCCTGACACTGAAAATAAATGAAGGATGGTCTCTGACTTTTCCACTGTATAAAGGCAACTGTGTCCTGCGCTATATGTACATACATAGTTTTTAGATATTTATTTTGTGCATCCGGTTTACTGTACGACACTGTTTCTGTTTCTAAAAGCTTTCAAATGTTTTGGCCATAGTCTGTCATAGAAGTGTCATTAGCAAACCTTACCCAAGATTAATTATGTGACATTAGCATGTAATGCTAATAAATCATTACATCTTAGTTGGCATTAATGTTTTGCGAGTGCCAATAAGAACTTGGTCCTCTTTGTTTATCAGAATCTATGTTCAAATGTGTTTTCAATCACAGTCTGTCTATTATTTATCTGAAATCTTATAGAAATATATGTGACTGACTGCTGGAGACTCGAACGTGGTGGAATCTGGTGGTGGTACCCATAGAAATGGGCGAAAAGAAACTAATGAAAGTGATTTAAATATGCACAAATGTTTGACTACTCCACTGGATGTGCCACGATACTATGCAGTCTTCATATACTCTGTAATGCCACTCCATGCGTTTCATCGATTTTATATACATCACAAAAACACTCAAACCTACAGCTGAAGATTTTTATTTCCCAAGTTTACCAATTAAGAATTACGTGCTTTCATTAACTTATAGCACTTTGATTACTGTGACCTTTATGAGCACAGGAAATCTGTGACTGGTACTGATTGCAGCATGAAATGACCTCATTTTTAAAGAGATACCAGCTACACTGTGGTCTGCGAGTAGTTTATGAGAGAATAAAGTGACAGTGTGAATTATTGGATCAGGGGATCTACAACAAGTACATGAATTCATGCAAAATTTATACTGTCCACCAGGGCCGTAGAAGCGAGTTCTGGGGGCTCATTTGCTATTATGAATCTGCCACTGAACTCTCAGAGCTGAACAGCTGCTTGAAAACAATTCTGAAGAGGCTTATGAGAAACTAAGCATATTGTGTTATTTCTGTTTATTAATACGAGAAACTGGCATTAAACAGTATGGAAACACTCTGAGAAGTGCTTACTTGTGTTCTCTGTTGAAGCTGAAGTCGGCTTCTTATTTGCCAGTGGTGCGGCAATTATTAGCGTGATGCTGGTGAACAGGAAGCTGACTCATTGTGCTCTGTGGCTAAAATCCTATGTAAAATTTACTGTCCTGTCTCATGTGTACAACTCAGAACATGTACAGACAAATGTAATGTAATTTACAGTAATTTACTGTATAGAGTAATACATGTAAATACAGTAATTACATATAATTTACAGACAAAATTTTATATGTTAAAGTTGACTATTTGCTGTGAATTCCCAAGCTAATGGCAGGGCTAATGATGACCAAACAATTTATGTTAAGGTTGAAAGTAAAAGTACTACTGTTACAAGACTTAGACAAGACTAGTGTTAACGTCAGATGGTGAGGCTCCGTCCTAAACAACACAAGCGGGAAATACTACACTACTAAAAGCCCTTCTAACTTTTTACATACTATTTAGTGTGGCAGTATGCAGTTTGGGATGCGGCCAGAGACATTATCTGATGTTTCATGGTGTTTTTTGACTTGAGCCTAGTTAACATTAACGTTAACTAACCCAAACCCTCTTAGTTCCGTAAGAAGAAGTTAGACACAAATCGTTTTCATAGCTCTAATTAGCTGTCGTTGCTATTCATTGTGCTCTCGGTACTGACCCCAAGTTCAAAGCTGGTGAAAGCTAACCTCACTACCAACCAGGTGCTCTGTCAAGGCAAAGGCTGAGGCCAGTGATACTGGTGATTGGAGGATATTCAAACAGAGCATTTTTTTTAGCCAAAAGTTCTTTATATATGAACAGACACCTCAACACTAGCCTTAACAAAGGCTAAAAAATGGCCCAGTGCCGCCCAACACACAACTCAACATGAAGTGGGAAGGTTGTCGGATTTGCTGACCAAACGTTACCCTCGGTGTTGTGCTTTCAAAATAATTTTCTTCTCCCCCCGTGGTATAATTTTTGGATGGGACAAATGCAGCTATTTCCAATATTGGGTGGGACACACGTCCCCCTGGGTCCTACGCCAATGCAGTCCAGTAGAGGTCATCTCTTACTGATGCAACTAAAGAATATGACAATAGCACTTTAACTAGTTACAACCTTTAGCAATAAAATACTTTTGTGAACGATGCTAAACAACAAGTAGTTCTTCTCACACAGAAATTGTCATAGAAGCTGAACAGCTAACAGTAGCTGATCTGTTATAACTACATGTACACAAATTGTGCACAAGCATATCATGACTGTCCAAAAAACAACATATATCTCAATTTTTTCAGTTTATTTTTCAACATTTCAGAACAGCATCTGTTTTTTTGCATTTTGTCAAATTTCATGATGAATGGACCAATAAAAATGCTTTAACCTCTTATTCTCCAGGGTATATTTTGGTTTTTCCATCTGAATTTACACGACCAAACTGTAAGACAAATTATTCAGTAACTGCATGAAATGAATGTAAATTTTTATTTTATTTATTTATTGTTTTTTTGTAAAAGCTCCCGTCAAATTAACAGAACGTGTTTTATGATCACACACATTGCTATATGCTTACAATTTACTGCTGAAGGCCAAAAATCTTAGACGCTCTTTGTATTATTTTATAAATATAATTTTTACAAAGCAGATCACTGAAGAGACGCCATCTGTTTATAGTTTATAGCCCAGATTTGTGGAAAAATGGGTCGACTTTCAGTAGACAAAAAAAAGAGTTCAGCTTCTTTTATTATTATTTTATTATTATGACATCACCCATCTATTTGACTGGAAAGAAGACAGTTACAGCTCTCATACAACCCCCACCTTTAGAATGTAGCTTATGAAATATGAAAGTTATGAAGAATATGACGAAGTGCGTTCTGGAACCACCGGTGGTCTCAATGAGTTAAAGAGGTTAAAGTTGCTCAGAATAAAATCTCTTTATATTAACATATATTGAAAGTAAAGAATAATTCTGCCTTTTCCTGTGAAGTTACCATTTTTGGTTATTACATTATACTGTAATTTTATGGTAGTGCTGCCAACATCAGGTGAAAGGAAAAACTGCAACGTTTTGGCTGGTGGGCCAAACACATTGTAAAACAGAAGCCATGGGCCAATGACTTTGTCAACCCCTGGCCTACGTCATTGGTATGGATTCTACAGACCAGAAGGTCACCTCAAAAATGACTTTCTTTACATCTGAAGATTTTTTTTATGACATTTTGAATATGTTCATCAATACTGCAAGATGCTGTATTCTTATTTGCGTATTGGTCCAATAATGTCCAGTTGTAGGGATTTCCTTATTCTTTATTGTAAGCATTGGCACTGTAGACACCAAAGAGGAAAATCGCAGAATTGCATCACTCCCTATTCTAGTCCCAGTGTGGTGAACCATTAATGAATGAGGCCCCTCTCCAGAAATGAGTTTGACATACTTTAGACCAGGGGTGTCCAATCTGATCTGCAAAGAGCCGGTGTGGCTGCAGGCTTTCATTCCAACAAAGCAGATCACATGATCAGATGTTTGAAGCCTGAGAAGAACTGATTAAACAAGTGGAATCAGGTGTGCTTCAGCTTGTTTGGAATGAAGACCTGCAGCCACACCGGCCCTTTGCGGATAAGATTGGACACCCCTGCTTTAGACCTGTACCTCCAAATAATGGACAATTAAAAACTGGGTGATACTCAGATCTACCTGGCCCTCGACCCAAACAACTGTGATCCCCCTGTCTCACTTTGTAAGTGCCTTGAGCACATCACTAACCGGATTGGGCAGAGCTGCAGTTGAATACAGATAGAGATTATTTTACTTGGGAATAACAATTAGAGGCACAGATTAGCTGCCAATCTGGATTTAAAAGCCATAAAATCTATGGACTCTGATCTCAATTTACTAAATCAGCATTTTATCACCTTAACAACATCACCAAGATTAGAGATTTTCTGACTGAACCAGACTTGAAACTTAACCACACCTTTATTTCTAGCAGGATTGATTACTGTAATGGTCTCCTAACTGGACAAATTAAATTGATTCAAAATGAGTCGTCACTAGAAGTAAAAGAAGGAACACATCAGCCCCATTATTAAGTCCTTACACTGATCTGTACCAGAATAGACTTTAAGGTGTTGTTGCTGCTCTATAAATGGATTAATGGTGCAGGAGCGGCATATTTATCTGATCTGCTGTGGTGAGCCGAGCAGATCATTAGGAACTAGTCAGTTAGTCCTGCCTAAGGTAAAGACTAGCTATTATGTATCTCTTAACCCTTGTGTGGTGTTGGGGTCTGTGGGACCCATTTTCATTGTTTACCAATATAAAAAATTATGTGATTTATTATTATTTCAACCTCAGATTCTTGGCCTTTGCTGATTTTCTGTGAAGAACATATAAAATAACCCATTTTCAGTGTCTTCACTCTGTTCAACACATTTATATTACACGTGGTGTTGGGTGAACCCGCGGGGAGTAAAGGTGTGGAGGTGCTGTGTCCTTCACTCTGTTCTCCTCCTACCTGGCCTGCTGTTAGTGTGTGTGTGTGTGTGTGTGTGTGTGTGTGTGTGTGTGTGTGTGTGTGTGTGCATAAGGGTGGACAACATGGACAGGCTGCTGACTGGCTACAGCTGCTAAAGGAGAACCCTACGCTGACCTCTTGTGATATTTTAAACATGTGACATTTTTCATAATTTATTATGGCTGTATTGACTTTAAAAAAGCAATAATGCGATGGGTCCAGCAGACCACTGAGTAACAAACACATCAACACCACACAAGGGTTAAATGGAACCAGAGAGCATAAGAAGAGCCCTGACACTGGACACTTCTAAATCTAGATTGAAAACTTTCCTATTTGAGTAGCTCAGTTTAAAACACTGTTAGCTCTGCTGCACTTCTCTCCTGTAATGGCACCTTATTATCCTAACTTTAATTTTTTATTTGAATTTAATGTTTAATTTCTTCTCTTTCAGATCTATTGATTTAATCATGTTTTCATTTATATTCTTTTCACATCTTTTTACATTTTAATCTGAATTGTCTTTGGATTTTCTCATTTGTAGAACACTTTTAATGATCGCAGTGTATGAAAGGTTGACTTGTTAGTTTTAGTTTATTTAGTTTTGTTTTTCCAATCCATGATGAAGTGTATGAGCTAATATTTCTGAGGCTCACAAACGTTTTTGCCTCATTTTTTCACTCTACAGAGTGTCTGCTTGACTACCCTGACTGACTGGTCCAGTGTTTATTTAACACGGAGACGCCTCCTTCTTCTGTCTCCCCTGGAGCACTCTTTGGCGTTCACTCTCATTTCCTACTGTCTAATTACCGCTGATCATTACAAATTTGATTAGTGCATATGAGGGGAATGAGATTGCCTTTGCCACCAATATCCCCTAGACTGTGCTTCGTAACTAATGAGGGATGTGGAGAAGCTGAGGACTGCTGGAGATCTCTTAGAGCATACTTAAGAGTGCGAAGCATGGTGGGGGCAGATGGTGTGGGCTCGTGGGCTGCTGGCCAAGCCGCCTCTGGCTGCCACCGTTCGATGCTCTCACACCCTGGAGGAGGCCTGGGCTCCTCTAACCCTCACTGCTCATTATCCCTGGCTGAGCAGTAAGCCCGTGGGTGCTGATCTCGGACAGCATCCTCTCCTGCCCAACAATTATAACGGAGAAAGTTCATCCCATCGGAAAGCAGATGGGCGAACCAGAATAACATCTGCCCAAAGATGTTGTCTGTGTCTGGGTTGAGCTAGCTTCACTACATGGTGCAATTAAGGGCCTGTTTGCTCTGCGTGGGTACAGCGATGAAAACAAGTGTTCAGACACTTTTGTTTTTGTTCTTTAATGCACTTCCAGTGCTTATATTCATTTCATATGTCTTTTGGCATGAAATATGAACAGAAAAGTGTGTATTCACAAGTATAAACAAAGAGTTTATGTTCAAAAAGTAAACTAATAAGGGAAAAAAGTATTCAAACCCCACAAAATAATAATGTTTGTACTTTGTTGCAAAGTTGTTGTTGATAATTACATCTTCGAGATGTCTATGGTAAGAAGTAATAAGCTTTTTGCAGTGTTGTGGTTCAGTTTTGGCCCATTCCTCTTGGCAAACCACGTTCAATTCCTCATCTTCCATTATTTTTCAGTGAGATTGAAGTCAGGAGATTGGCTAGGCCATGCAAGCACCTTCACTTTCTTTTTTAGGAACCAGTGTTGAGATTTTTTGCTGTGTGTTTGGGATCATGGTCTTTTCGAGACATCAAATTTTCTCCCAGATTCAGTTTCTTGGTAGTTAAGATTAAATTCCCCTCTAATATGTTGTGATCCATGTTACCTTCAATGACATAATGCCCCAGTCCGGTTTGCAGAGGCATACCTATACCCACAAGCAGCCCCATACCATGATGCTCCCACCTTCATACTTCACTGTGGGTATGATGTTCTTGGGTTCATATGCATGACCCTTCTTTCTCCAAGCATGACATGCTGAATTATAGTCAATAATTTCTGTTTTTACATTGTTCCAAACGAGTTCTGATTTGCCTAAATGCTATAAACAACTCTTTCTGAGTGACTGCTGGCTTCCCTCTTACCTTCCTTATCATTAGCCTGAGAGCTGGGACGATTAGTTGTGGTTCCCTGGACTTTCCACTTGCATATTATCGAACCAGCTGTAGTGACAATGACATTTAATGTCTTTGGGCCTCGTTCTCCAATATCTTCCTAAGTTTCTTCTTAAATATGTCATTGAGAAAGGTCACAAGAAAAAATCTCTGTCAAAATTGTGACGTGTTCATAAACTGCAGAATTAATTGCACCTTCTAAGCTTTTGAGTGTGTGTGTAGATTCTGATCTTACCTAAGAACAAATCCCAAATAAGAAAACATTGGTGAATGTCAGGATCTTCGTAAAAAAAGTGAGTTTTAAGAAAAAAATTCTTCTTAAGAATGGTTGACCAATGAGACTCATTGGTATGGCCCTGTAGCCTTGTCTTAAATGAATTATGCCGTCTTATTTTTTTTGTAGCATGTACATACTGCACACATAAACCCTAACTATATTTACATTCTCTTTTGTTCTTATTTATTAGACCAAACAACATAATGTGTCTACGTTTGAAGGTGATATATGCACTGGAATTACATTAAATAACAAAAACAAAATTGTCTGAGCACTGGTTTCCCCTCACTGTTAGCATTAACTGTAACATTTGGAATGCACTTCCATTTCGTCCCTGATTTCGATCATGTGCTGAAAATAGAGCTTGGGGAATCAGCAGTGAGATGGAATGCTCAATTATGTTTGATGGCTGACGTTAATGTGAGCCAGTCCTCAGATCCTTAGATAAGAATAACTATTTAATGACAGTGATGCTGGTCTAGACACTGAAGAAGCAATTTTTAGGCTGTAGGAGAGCAAGCTTCTTGGCAGAACAGGGCTATTTTTCTTGCCTCGAAACGTCTGGTGAAGGCTCTCTCCAGGCCTGAGGCTTCTCTTCAAGAAAATGGCATTTAAACACTCTTGTCTAGTAAAGTACAACCAGGATCAGATGCGAGTGTTTTTTCCCTCCAGTTTCACAGCCGTCATTATTGTTCTAAGTAGAAAAAGCTGGGCTGAGTCTTGATTTCCAGTCTGTTGTTCCATCAAGAGAGATATTAACTCATATGTCATACAGTCATCGCATTGCATCGCCAGCTAATAATGAGCAGCTAGAATTCTCAAATATATTCCTACAGGGCAACCGACCAGCAGAGTTTGGTGATTTGCTCTGACACAACTCAGCAGAGCAGAGAATTCACCAAATTATGCTGGACACTGGCCTTCCAAGGCCAGAACTGGACAACCCAAAAATGGGGATTTCAATCATTTTTGGTATTAGAACATCTGAATACGTAAACAAGACGGTAATATTGATGTAAGAAACTGTACAAATTTGTCAATTTTAAGATGCATGTTTTGCATATTCTAGTATTTCTCAAGGATATAAGTCAGAAATCTTCTAAGCTAATTACCATTAGCTTAGTGCTAACATACTAGTAAAATCCAGTGATGGCACCAGCAGAAATTAGCATTACTGGCTGTGTTTTTGTGTGTTTTGAAACTTATGGCATGAACTGATATGTTTGAAGGCCATATGTGTATCATATGTGTGTCAGAGAGTGTTAAGACAGGGAAGTCAAGGAGTTTGGCTGTAGGCAGATGAGCTGTGTCCACAAAGGTGTAATATCGAGGGGGATGAGTGGGTTACAACCACCCTAATATTTATAACTCAGCCATATGATGCCATATACCCCGCCCCCCATTAATAATTGGGATAATACTTATTTTACAATAGCAAACGATAAAAGTGTTGCTTTTACTGATCTTACAAGAGCTACAATAATACGTTTATCAGTATTCCTAAGACTCATAAAATAAATATTAAAATATTTTTGCTGCCGTCTCCATGGCACTGTGCCCAGAGACAGAAACAGGAGCTTAAATGCTGGCTTTACGCTGAAGTTCCCCAACAAGCAATCATTATAAGCTAAAGTGTTGGTAAGTAATGGTCTGCCTTCTGATCTGTTTGGCACAGGATATAAGTCATAATTCTTCCATGAATTTTCAATCATATTCCAAATATCGATTGGGGGATGCTGTCACAAAACATTAATTTGTCACATATTTGTCATGCATTGAAGCGTGCATTATTTTCACCAGTGGGGAGCCCTCAGGCCCTTCTAGGCCTTCAGGGAAGGCTTTATGATTGCTGTAAAAGAAAAAAAAATCCTATTCTAACATCCACTAATATAATTAGGAAGTGATAGTGGAATTAACCGGTCACGTCTTGATTTCCAGTGGGTGGGACCTAGTCTGTGAAAAAGGAAACATCACTCTAGGTCTCTGGATACATCACTAATTTGATTGGTAGCATGTCCAATGGCGTCAGTCAGATGGCAGAAATGGAAAACAGTGGCAGCTCTATGCCAGAGCTCTGTAAAACTGCTACAAGGTAAATGTATGTTAATATGTCTGTTACAAGCTTCAAATAAAACATGCATTATTCTTTATAAGCTTAACCCTTGTGTGGTGTTGATGTGTGTGTTACTCAGTGGTCTGGTAGACCCACCACATTATTGTTTTTTAAATCAATACAGTCATAACAATTTATGTAAAAATATCAGATGTTTAAAATATCACAAGTGACCTGTGTAGGGTTCGCCTTTAGCAGCTGTAGCCAGTCAGCAGTCTGTCCATGTTGTCCACCCTCAAACACACACACACACATATATATACAAACACACACAGACACACACACACACACACACACACACAAACACACACTAACAGCAGGCCATGTAGGAGGAGAACAGAGTGAAGGGACAGACCCCGACACCACACAAGGGTTAAAACACCCATGTTTAATCTAGTAGAAATGCCATTAGCTTAGCGCTAACATACTAGTAAAATCCAGTGATGGCACTAGCAGAAATTAGCATTACTGTAGTTGTGTCTTTGTGTGTTTTGACATTTATGGCGTGAACTGAAATATGTTTGAAGGCCATATGTGTAACATATGTTTGTCAGAGAGTGTTAAGACAGGGAAGTCAAAGAGTTTGGGTGTAGGCAGATGAGCTGTGTGTCCACATAGGCGTAATATCGAGGGGGATGAGTGGGTTACAACCACCCTAATATTTATAACTCAGCCATATGATGCCATATACCCCACCCCACATTAATAATTGGGATAATACTTATTTAACAATAGCAAACGATACAAGTTTTGCTTCTACAAGAGCTACAATAATAGGTTTATCAGTATTACTAAGACTCAAAAAATAATATTAATTGAAATATTTTTGTTGCCCCCTCCATGGCACTGTGCCCAGAGGAGGAAACAGGAGGTTAAAAAATGACTTCACACTGATGACATGTTACTGTACAAAAAGTGTTTGGTGTGCAGTAGTTTACACCACAGTACACTGTGTAGACTTCTGACTGTCAGTACTATGGACAAATCAGAAGTGGGGGTGCAGAGGGGGCTGCACGTCTGCCATGTTGGAGCGGTCAAGAGCCGCTTGTGATCAAATTCAAAATTTAATTTCTTTAATTAAAAACCAAGTTTAGCGCAAGAAACAATCACACACATCAGCAAATCCATCAATGTGTGAATCACCTCTAATCTTAATACACATAAAAATAAAAATAAACCCCGAAAACACAGTGAGAAGGACGGAGCTGAAGTTGGCTTCCTATTCGCCAGCTTCTTCTTCGAGTTTTCTTGGTTAGCTTGGTATTTGTCTTTACTTTGCACTCTCCAAGCTGTGACTGACTTCTTTGGCACTGACAGTATAACATGTTATTAACACTATTTATAATGCATTATATTAACAATTCATAATGTATAATAAACATGGCTATAAAATGTAATCCAGTGTAATTCATTTTTCTAAATGTTTATAATCATGTTTATAATGCCATATGAAGGCATTATAACATGTTACAAATGTGTTTATAGATGCTTACAAACGTGACATTCATAGAAAGTGTTACCAATATATTTGTTCTGTGAAAAACTGAGGACTTCTTCTCTTAGTTGATGACGTAGTAGTCCATGTTAATATCATGTAAAATATGTATGCTTTATGAATGTTGACTTAAACATTCATGAACATGTAAATGCAGTGTTTGTGTAAGATGTTATGAATGTGTTATGTAGTCGCCCTTCAAGTTAAGCATCACTGCTTATCCTCACTGCATATCCTCAGAAATAATAGTCAGTGTTATGCAACAAGTAACACATTACCGGCAAATCTGAAGATGAGTCTGGATATCTGTATATTTGAGTAAACACACTCATCCTTAATAAACAGTTCATGCACTTGCAGCTGAAATTATAGTGAGTATTATTAGATCTTGCTTGTATAAAGCTCTGAGTTGGCACACTGGAGCCCTCTTGTTGTAGGCAGCTTGATCATTTGTCTCTGGCTGGGGCTTAATTAACTAATTAGACTGGAAATGCATAGCTTGATTGGAGGAGACAGATTCAGAGCTCAGACTGGAGCGCTAAGCTCGGCAGCTCTGGAGTTATAAACCATGATAATTCACGACCTCCCCACTCAAAAGCATCTATTATACACTTACCAGACTCCATTTGTTTCCACAGACCGGGAGCTCTATCAATTCAGTACTCTCTTAAGTGTGTGACATGATGATTTATAACCTGTAGGAGCATGCGGCAGGAAAAAGTTCTTCGAGGAGTTTTTGCAGCTCTCCATTCAGTGGGAGAAGAGGATTAATGCTGACACGGTTTGTAATCCTCTGCGAGAAAAAGGACGGAAGGGAATGATTGCTTTGTTTTAGAATGGTGGAGAGGCTCTTTCGTCATGAATGGAGTTCACAATGTTTATAAAGACACATTAATCTTTCGCTTTGTCTCTCTCGGTCTCGCAAGTTTCCTTTGTTTGCTGAATTGCAAACGAACGTCTACATTCCTCCTTAGCAGCCCTGTCTGTGTAAAGCGCTTCCCCATTTGTAAGGAATATGCTTCCTCTTCATTCTCTGTCTATAGGCAAATGTGATATCTATGACATGGCGTTAATTGGATGCAGATGAAAGGTTTTTACGCTTGATGTAGCACTACGGGTTTGAATGTTTTGGAGAAATGTGCTGCCTTTGAGCTTGAGTTTTTATGAAGGCCAGACAAAGAGGGGATCCTCCTGGTCTTTCCTCATATCTACCTTCTTCCACAGATATACAGGACTGTGCAGAGGCCACCATTTCATTTACATGTATTCAGCATGTATATGTGTATATCAGCATCAGGAAGATAAGCAAAAAACATGCATAAGCAGTAAAAATGTATATAAAAGCCTCAACAACTGCCTTGAGCTTCCATTCTTTTCACGGGACACTTCCAAAGTTCAGTCTTAGGCCCAATCCCATTTCGCCTATCACCCTACCACTTAGCCCTTATCCCTCCGTTTTGCGTGTTCATGTCTAGGGGTAGGGTGTCCCCATTTTTGTTGGGATAGCGGGGTAGGGCAAAGTGTTAGGGCTACATTACCCTCCAAATGTAGGTTTTTTAGAGAGTGATATGAGGAAAAAGAAAACCTGCCAAGATGGCTGCACAAATGACTGAAGAAACCATAAATGTGAGTATTTTCTCCATTAAATAATTATGATAAAGATTGTTTTATTTTCATTTAATGTCATTTCAATGTATTATGGTCCTTTTCTTCATAAAAAGCAGAATAAATCACTAGTAGTATGCTGATAGTTAGTCTCGGTAGTTAGATAGCTAAACTTCCTGTTCCACCTTAAATGAAGTGGGATGGGAAAATTAGAACAAGAAGCTGGTGAATAGCTGACTTCAGCTTCATATTGGGGTGGGTGATAATAAATAATTGCCCCCCTCTTTGAAGGCATATGATTCCCTAAATGTAACTAAAGCCCAGCAGTGAGGAGCTGAACTTTACCCTCCTCTGCTGTCACTGCAGACTGGCAGGGTCGCCTACAGAGCAGCACTAGTAGCTGTTAATGAAGTAATGCTCTTTTTATTTGAGGGTCCCATTTCAGAGGGAAGATTTCAACCACTACAACTTATAACTCAGTTCCAAGGGGCAAGATGGAACTCAAAAACAAGAGATAGGGGTTAAAATTTAGAAATAGGATTGGGCCTAAGAAGTTAGTTGCACTTCCCAAACACATTCAATGATGTTGAGGTCTGGACTCTGGGGTGGTCATTCCATTGTTCTGAGAACACCAGCAGCATGTTTACTTTGCAGATATGTTAATTTTTTTGTCCATTTCCTTTTTCTTGGTGAGGTTCTTCTTCACAGCTACACATCCTTTCAGACCCATAGCGCTGAGTTGTCTTCTCACAATCCTCTCTATATGTGGAGGTTTATATTATGGAGGCTATTTGCTGGTCTACCAGGTTGTTAGGAGTACCATCTTCTCCCTATACTTTTTTGACTCTCCCTCTCCTCATTCAAGTGAATTATCTTATATCTAACCTCCTAAGAACCCCCAGAAAAATGGATAACCTGTATGTATTGGAAACCTGCTGTTTTGACTGGAAATTAAATAACGAGTGGTCTCTGACTTTTGCACAGTACTGTATGCTGTTGTTCCATCATGTTCCTGTTCAGTATTTCTTCTGCTGAATAAAACAAGAGAGTAGAACTAATGATTTGCAATAACACATTGCAGCTTAGACATTTAATGCCCAATGAGGAGGATGAAGTAGCTACGCATTTTAATTACAACAGCCAGCCACAAAACCTTCTTAATGCTCTTCCACTCGTCCTCTGCTGCCTGAAGCATTAGTCCAGGTTCACTGGAGCATCCAAAGTCCTCTCGTGCAGAATCAGGCCAGTGGAAATCTTTATAACAGAGACCAGCTGCTGATCGTCTCTCGAAGGCTGATGGAGCCCAGCCAAGGGAAGAACCTTTGGCTGGATACGCATGGACAGCTGGGGGCCTGTCTACCAGAAGATCCTCAACCTGGTGAAGCTGACAGGCCGTCATGCTGTTCCCGCCCTCACGGAGATGGCTGTAAATCTCCCCCATCCAGTTCCTGACCTTTGGGACCTCTGTGCATGCACACCTCATGTTGCTGTGGTGTGAGGATCTTCACCCACGACCACATCCAAGAAGTCAGCCAAGTTCACTCTATACCATATGTTTATTGGAAAAGAAACGCCTCCCATCTGCTCATTTGATATGAGCTATACATCAAGGGCTTTGACTTCCATTGCTTTATCGGGATGGAGCAAAAGATAGAGGACAGGTGGAAAAACCAAGCTTAGTCATGCAGTAAAATGGGGAAGAGGGAAACGTTTAAAGGACAATTAGATTTTTAATGTCTTGGTATTAAATAAGTTAGTTTTTCACACATGGCCATAACACCGGATCCAATTGATGTTGAGTTCTTCACAAATACCTGACAAGCAGTATAAAAACAAAACAATGCAGACCAATGCTGTGGTCCTCCCACTGAGGCCTTGGAGTGAAGAATACTGTCTTATCCTCTGACATGCAGTCATAAATATTTGGATGTCAACAAAGTCATTTAGCTGTCTAGCAGCTGATGTTATTGCGACACCTTTAGCTTATATTTTTAATCTTGCATTAGCTACACATGAAATTTCATTGATCTGGAAATCTGCTTTTCTTGTTTCTATACATCCTACAATGTTAAACAATTACAGGCCTATTTCTGATTTTAGGATCCTTTGTAATAGTGAATAATATTTTATCTGATAATCCATCAGGTTTCAGATAAAAGCATAGTACCATCAGGGTAGCACTGGAAGTAATAAATGAAACAATTGTTTCGTTAACTAAAGAGTATCATTGTGCAGCCCTTTTTTATTGATTTATTAAACACAGTGGATCATACAGTAATAAAATTTAGACTTATGAGCATTGAGTTATCAAAAGACACTATTCGGAGGTTGGCGAATTATTTATTTGGTAGAACGCAGCTTGTGTAGGCTCAAGGTTTTAGATCTATCCCTTGATAATGGCTGTGGGTGTGCCTCAAGGGTCAATTCTGGGGCCTCTGCTTTTTACTGAGTATATTTATAGTCTTTGTCATAATGTGCCAAATGCAAATTTTCATTATTATGCTGATGGCAGTCATTTACTGTTCAAAACCAAGCTTTGTGTTATAAGATGCTTTTAATATTATACAACACAGTCTTTAAAGTCTTAAACCTGTTTTAAATGTTGACAATTTGAAAAAAGTGTTTAGAAATTCAAGGGAAAAGTCTTTGAACCCTCAATCAGTCACTACTTAAAATGGAAATGTGGTTGAAAATGTGGTATGTATCTACACACAAACATCTTAGTTTAATATTAGATAGTTCTTTGATATTTAAGCCTCATATTATGCATTTGGCAAAGAAATTGAAGATGAAATTAGCATTTTATTTTAGGAATAAGTCTTAGTTGTCTTTTGAAGCTAAAAAGAAGCTTGATTCTTTTTTTTCACCAGTAATTGATGATGGAGATGTCATTTACATGCACACACCTTTGTACTGCTTACGCACATTAGACACTGTTTATGATGCTGCTTTAATTTACTTTGCTGATTTATTACTCATTTTTGGTCGATTACTCACCACTGTATTCTTTACGAATGAGTAGCTTTGACCTCGTCGACCACACGTAGCCTGATTGATTGGTTATAATATATAAATCTGTACTTGGTTTATCACCTTCTTATCTATGTAATTTTATATCAAAAAGAATCCGGGAATTATGGTTTGTACTCTTAAAACGTGTATCTTAATAAGATTATTATTATATTATGATTTATTTGTGCCGTATAGTCTGACTAGATTTTATCACAGAAAGACTTAATACTTTAGAAACTTGTGTCACTGAATAGCTTTAAAATATTAATCAAACAGTAAAAATGGGTAAAACTGTCAATGTTTTAAATGATTAATTGAGGATTATTGATTACTGAATTTTGTTTATGTTTGTAATGTGTTATGGGAACAATTTATGTGGCCAAAACACTCCTGTAAAAGAGATTTTTAGTGAGATTTGTTTGGTAAAATAAAGGTAAATCAATTAAAATATTGAATTGTCCCTTAAGATGACCCTTAAATATTCCCTAAGGTTAAGTGTGTTGCACAAAAACCCAAAATTTAAATCATGGATTTGTTGCAGTCAATGACTGCCTGATGTGTAGAACCCATAGACGCCACTAGATCTGGGTGTCTTCCCCGGTAATGCTCTGCCGGGCCTTTACTGCAGCTGTCTTATGTTCCTGCTTGTTCTTGGCATGCTTTGCTTTCAGTAAGTGAAATGTGTGCTCAGCTGGATCGAGGTCATGTGATTGATTTGGCCTTATAAAAGTCATGGATTGCTCATCTGTGCCATGAAGAGACATGACAACCTGTTGGCCTGAAAGTGTTGCAAATCCTAAAATTCACCAAATTTTGATGTAAATACACATTAAAGCTCTTCTCTTGGTGATTATATTCTTTACTTTAAACTTTAATATGCTGTGCTGGCAGCTACAATGACAATTTCCTCTGTGTCCGAATATTTATGGGCCACACTGTAGTCTATCAGTGCTTGCCAGAATTCTGCACAACATCTCTTAAGCTTTTTTCTCCAGGCTTCTGACTCCAGAGGTTGAAAAAAACCTTGTTCCCAGGCTTGCCACGCATGTGCCAGCAGGTGTTACCCAGCCGTATGGCCCTTCATCACTCTGAGATGAAAGCTGTAAAGAGATCTGGCACCACAATGTTTTTAATAGCTCCCACCTGCCAGGCCGGGCATGGCCCCTCACTCTCTGCTCGAGAGGCTCTTTGACGCTAGCCTGAGTTTCGATCATTGCCTATAGCGTGTCATGCAGCGCTGGAGAGTAGTACTTGATGATGAACACGATCCACTGATGAGCGCCTCCGTTTCAGAAGATGAGAGGAAAGAGGGAAGGAGGGGTGTAAGAGGTGCTCTGGAAGTTCTCAGGATGAATCATCTTGAAGGTCCTCCGAGTCTCAGAGATGATGAAACCTCTCGTAGAGAGTTGGACAACTCCAAGAATGGCCTCATGCTATTTTATGGGCAGTGATGCTGGGTTAGGAACAATAGCGCTGGGAAGGGTCCTCGTAATTCACATAACATGATGAAGGGGCTTAGCATAATAGCCTCATAATACCAAGCAGGCTAAATGAAATAGCATTGCCTCAGGTGGGGCTGCTTTACGGCTGCTGTCAGGGGACCGCTGCAGTGGATATTGTTTTGTTTAGCTGCGTTTTTCTTGGCTGAGCGCTAAATATGTTGTGATGCTCACAGAAAGGCATTCATACGATCGGAATGAGATCTGCGAATCCCTATAACGAAAATATGGCGCAAGTCGTAAAAGAATAGGCGAGTAGTTCCAGTACTGATTACTGTACTAATTCCAGTACTATGTTATTCACAATTATTCAAATCATCAAATATACAGATCATGCTGTGAGGGTAAATATGTATTTTATTTGGAAGATACACTGGATGGCCAAAAGTATGTGGACACCTGGTCATCTCATTTCTATTAGCTTGCCAGACATCCTAGTCCAAAACCACTGCCATTTATAAGTAATCCCCAGCTTTAACAGTCTGCAATTTTCCAGGTTTCCACAGGATTTTGAAATGTGTCTGTAGGAATTTGTGCCCTGATGTTGGACGAGAATACCTGGCTTGGAATCAACATTCTAATTTAACCCAATGGTGTTCAGCGGAGTTGAGGTCAACCACTTTGTGTCTGAGCTGTTATTGCTTCTATTTCAAAATAATAACACTTACAGTTCACTGGGCCAGATTTAGCAGGGCAGACATTTCAAGAACTATCTTTGTGAAAAAGTTTGGCAAAGGTGGCAGTCTCCGTTTAAAGTCACTGAGCTCTTTGGTATGACCTAATTTGCCTGCAGTGATTGTTTATAGAGATTGCATGGCTATGTGCTTGATTTTATACACCTTTTAGCAATGGATGTAGCTGAAAAACCTAAGTATGTCCACATACTTTTGGCCATGTAGTGTATTTTGCAGATTTTTAATTAATGCTCCATGGTTTGTTTAAATTCCATCACATGTTGCTTTTAATCTTGAAATGATCTTGATTCGGCATCAAGCAGTGCACCCTTATAATCAGCTGTTGAAAGAACTGGCTGGCGTTCGCCATGAATGGGCCAAGCATTGATTCCAGCTCAGCCCTGTGCCTCATTAGACCACAAGGATGGATCTCAGGCGGCTTTGGAATCTTTGTTATCAAGTCTTTTTGAGCCCTGCTGACAGGGGAGAATGCCAGTACTGGTAGGACATCAAAAATACGTGAAAAGCCTCTGTCAGAGCTGCTGGTTCCCACCAACTACCTGGCATTCTTCAGCAGGGCTGGGCAGCCCAGCGCAATGGCAGCTGGCCAGAAGCATGGAGAGACATCACAGAGAAGCGTGTGGCTGTAGAAGCGAGGAGCGTCACAACACAAGGCTGAGACAGAGAAAAACAGAGAGAGGAAGAGGGAGCGCCAGGGATGTTTGGCACCTGGCCTGTGTCAAAATGTTTCATTGACACTTGGCTGAGATCTGTAGGGTGGGGGTGGGGGTGGGGGGGTGCTGGCATTCAAGGTCAAAAAATGTAAACTTCAAGGGAAGCATAAGAAGAGAACATATGTGTTTCATTACGTGAAGTAAATAACCTTATTAGCAATGAACAAAGCCTTTTTCAGGATGCAAAGAAGGAATCTTAGTAGCGTGATATGCTAAGACTCACTATGAACTTTCCTTCAGGTGCTTTCATCCTGTATCAAAACGCTGAGTCCACCTGTGATTCATAATCAGGCGTCTCATGAAGTAATTGCTGAGTTTGTGACCGAAACAGTATCAGATCCACCACTGTACAGTCGCCTTATCATAATCAGATGTTGAAGGTTGACTCCCAGCAGAAGACTCGCCTGAAGTGTTAGATCAGTGTAGAGGTCTGCATGGGACTGTTTTTCAGTCCCGCACCCGCCCGCTCCCGCAAGGTTTTATCCTGCTCCTGCAGAAAGTTGGAATCATTTGTCCCGCTCCCGCCCGCAACCAAAAGGTTTTGTCCTGTTCCCACCCACACAGTGTCATCAAGGCGAACTGACATTAATATCTGACATAATCTATTCACAAATACGTTATTCTCTGCTAAAATAACATAGCAGTCATGGTCATGTCATCAGGTTCAATGGCATTTATTCCCAGTAAACACAGCAGGAATTAAACCACAGAGCAGTTATTTTTGGGGTTTTGCTGGGTTTCCCAGCTGTGGCTGTCAGAGGGAAAGATCTGCCATCTCTGTAAGCTACGAGAATTTGCATATTATTCATGTGATTAGTTGCAACGCCTTATAATGACTATATTTATTTTAATTGTTTTGCTCTCATTCATTTATACTGTTTATATATAGATTTAGTGATCATTCTACTTTATTTAGGCTGTTCATTAATTCGCGGGATTTCTCTTAATGCATGCTTCATCCCGCTCCCGCCTGCAGTGGGCTGGTTTCCCGCCCACTCCCGCGCACAACATCGACAATTAGTCTCGCGCCGTGGGAATCTGCATGAGTGCAGACCTCTAGATCAGTGCCCCAAAACCATTTTAGGACCCAGACTTCAGATGAGCTATTAGCTAATGCTAAAGCTAAAGCTATTTTACACAATGTTAGATGCTTGTCTTATACACAAGGTCTTTTAACAACATTAATGAAACAAGGCTTTATTATTTTTATTGCATATGTGAACACTGTACAGTCCTGTTTAATTTATCCAGATAACTGTAAATACCTAAGTTAAGAGTTTGTGCTGGATGCAGGCTGATTTTTTTGCACATTTCATTGGCCTAGTGTTTGTTTTTAATGAGTGATTTTTTTTTTATGTAGTAGATTTGTTATTTGAAGGATTATGCCTACTTAAATTTCACACCCTGTCTTATATTCTCTCTTTCTCTCTCTCTCTCTCTCTCTCTCTCTCTCTAGTAACATTACAGTCTATATAGATCATTCCAGTGAATTACTGAATAAAATAATTTAAAAAACAATTCAGTATTCAGACTTCACATATTTACAGAATTATGTTATGATCTATATAAACCTAATACAATACTTGAGAAAGTAATAAGCCAAATATATACAAAATCATCATTTGTAGGGTTCCTCCATTTGGGAGGTGGCTGTCTAACCCTAATCCCTAAAATTCAACTTGTGAAGATAATAATTACTTTTTTTTTAACTTTTTCAGTTTTTTTTTAAAGGTCTTTATTATTTATTTTATTTCAAATATTTAAAATTATCATAAGATTAATTATTAATTAAAAAACTGCTATCACATATTTTCATGTCACTACTACAACACAAAGAGTTTCAATCTATAGGAGGAGCCTTATTTCAGCCACACCCCTGCATTTTACAGCAGGAAGTGAGGCTGCATCCCTGTCCCTCATGGCCACATGGTGAGCAGTCAGATCCCATTGTTTTAAAGTAACTGTGTCTGAAAATCAGACCATAATTGTAAGAACTGTCACTACAGAAAGACATTTTTTAAAATTAAGTAAACATTATTGTGTTTTAATATAAAAATTAGGATTTCATCATAATAGTATTCAAAGCTGTGTTTGCTAGTCATGTTCTGGCTATCATTTTTGAGTTATGCTCAAAATGAACTGAAACAGTCACCATGGAAACATTTGGTAAAGTTTCTGTGCTCTGATTGGTTTGTTAGACAAAATGGAACGTTATTAATCATTAATCATATATTTGAATAAAATAAACATGCTTAAGATATAAAGTCATTCAAAGTAAAAGGATTTTTCACTTCTGGCTTCAGCCCAATCTTTGAATGATCCATATAGTTCAGAGTTTAGAACAGCTCCAGACTTTGAGAAGTGGGTGAATGTGTCCCTGAATTGAAACCAGGGTTGAAGTTCAACAGTACCACCTCAGTTGACCAAATCAAATCAAATCAAATCAAATTTATTTGTGTAGCGCTTTTTACAACTGATGTTGTCACAAAGCAGCTTCACAGAAATCCGTTTAGAACAAAGTTTCAACATGAAATGTAAATCCTCCAGGTGAGCAAGCCAGGGGCGACAGTGGCAAGGAAAAACTCCCTCAGAGCTGAGGAAGAAACCTTGGGAGGAACCAAGGCTCACAAGGGGGGACCCATCCTCCTCTGGTCAAACTACCTACAAAATTATCATACTACTAATATTAATAGTAGTAGTAGTAGTAGTAGTAGTAGTAGTAGTAGTAGTAGTAGTAGTTAGGAGGTAGTAATAGTTACTTACCACTTGCACAAAATACTGTCTCAGTTCACCTTGGGAAACTAAGACTCTTTCATAATAACCAATTGTGCAATTAGCAAGCAAAGTTTATTATATAGCGCTTTTTACAACAGGTGTTGTCACAAAGCAGCTTTACAGAAAAATCAGCAATACAGAAAGAAATCCGGGTCCAAGCCCCCATGAGCGTCACCAGTGGGGACAGTGGCAACGAAAAACTCCCTAAGAGCATAGGAAGAAACCTTGAGAGGAACCAAGACTCAGAAGGGGAACCCATCCTCCTCTGGTCGACACCGGATAGTAAAGATTGTTAGTATAAGGTATTGAAGTGAAAAACAAGGTGAAAACAGGTGGAGCAATGGTTAAATTGATTAGTTTAGTTTAAGCAGCAACATCATCATTGGGATGGTCAGTTCATGAGGGTGAGGTTTGCACAGCGTTGTTCAGCATGAAGCTCAGTGGTGGTCAAGCCGGTCCAGAGGGCTGGCGAGCAGTGGGCACCCGATCAAGGCAGGCGAGGCAACAGCATCAGACGCACAGGATGGGCAGCTGTTCAACTCGGCAAAGAAAAGAAAAACACACAGAGTCAGTTCTGTAATGAGTGACTGATCACAGATTGCAGTATAAACAGAGCAGCAGAGACTCTGTCAGGTCTGGATCTGACAGGGAAAACTAATTACCAAAGGCTCGACTATACAAGTAAGTTTTTAGCCTGGACTTAAACACTGAGGCTGTGTCTGAGTCCCGAACATTAACAGGAAGACTATTCCAAAGCTGGGGGGCTTTGTATGAGAAAGATCTCCCCCCTGACGTAGCTTTATTAATTCTAGGTACTAATAGTGAACCAGCACCTTGTGATCTAAGTAGGCGTGATGGTCCATAGTGGGAGAGAAGTTCACTCAGGTACTGAGGGGCGAGTCTGTTTTGAGCTTTATAGGTCAGTAATAGAATTTTATAGTCAATGTGAAATTTAACTGGTAACCAGTGTAGGATTGATAAAACTGGGCTGATATGGTCAAACTTTCTGGTTCTTGTGAGGACTCTGGCTGCAGCGTTCTGGACTAGATGAAGATTGTTAAGGCTTTTGCTTGGACATCCAGCCAGCAGGGCATTACAGTAATCTAGCCTTGAAGTAATAAATGCATGAACTAACTTTTCTGCATCCTGTAGAGAAAATGCATTTCTTAGCTTAGAAAAATTAGATTATTATACATGAAATCTGTATTGGATTGCCCCTTACCACTGAAAACAAAAGCTTGTTGAAAGCTTATTGTTATGGTTTACAATACAATTTTACTCAGATCACCTGGGTAAAGTATGTTTCACTCAAATTATCACCGGCCCCCTGGCAGAATTCCATACACCCCCCATTCATTCCACCCTGGTGCCGGTCCTGGCCCCCACCATTCTCACTGCAGGTTTGTTGTGAGGAGATGTGTTGAGTCTTCGTTTCACTTAAGGGAATTAGCTCTTAGATATGGTTGTGATTGGTGGACTATCACTGCAAGTGGTCAGCTGAATTTGCCACAACAAGGTGACACCCTTTTACGAACAGTGTCCTCGAGAACCTTGAGGCTGAAGCTTAACTATGAAACATTTGCTAAGATAGCCTAGATAGTTGTACTAGTAACTGATAGTCTCACTGATTTTTGATAGTGCTAAGTAAGCCAGCCGCAATGAGAAAATTATATGTTGCACTATAACTTTTTTTTCAGTTTCTGACAATGATACAGACTCACAAACATTAGGATATAAGCTCATAGATATGATAAGCTTTGTGATTATGTCTGAAAACACCTGCTAAACACTTGTGGCAGATAGATAGATAGATAGATAGATAGATAGATAGATAGATAGATAGATAGATAGATAGATTGATTGATCATGAAGGAAATTTAACAATCACTGATCACATTCAAAATATGATGTTAGATTAAACGAATACATTGTGGGCCACTAAAGACACTTTTAGTTAATAATTAAACAACTGTTTGCTCACTGGATGAGGTTCAGTTTGTGCTTCCTGTAAAAATATCAAGCAGATCACTGATTTAGACAAATATTCTATGGTTCACAGTTCCAAAAAAGCAAAACATTCCATGCTGTGTTTCCTGAAGACACAAGTCCATGACCTTTCGGTTTCAACCAGAAACCAGGAGCCTGTTTGAAACGTGATGCGTAGAACAGGATTTCATTCCTGTGTGTTCCCCCATCCCAACAGATGCTTGCTTTATGTGCCTCGTTACCCTCGGTTCACCTTGCTCATCCTTAGCAACTCTGACAGAAGCACTGTGGTGTGCTGTGGCATGGTCCAGAGGGGCGTGATGTGGAAACCATCTGGTCAGGATCTGCTCTCTGACTCCACATGTTCGGAGAGGGCCTCGTTTGTGATTAAACTGCCATGGAAAACATTCACCCAGGCTTCCTGCTTGCCGTTATATAAACAGCCTCCGAGTGGCCCAGAGCTGCCCTGTTTCAGGTCGCATTTGCTTCCTTTGCTGGGGAAGAGGTATTTTTGAGCCTTGTGTTGCCCTCCAATCACTAGGCCACATGTTATAAACTGTGTTGAAAATCGCTGACAACAGCCTAATGGATATCCAGTCTAGACAGCAACCACTAGACCAGATCTTTCACAATTTAACCCTTAGTAATCTAGAGCTATGATTCATGTGGATTGACCAAGCCAGCTTACTGTTCTGTACAGTTTTTGAGCTAGAAGCTCAACACTTTGCAAGATTGTAGAGCGAGTATGGGAGTAGTGCGTTTCTGCCTTTGGGACAAATTGCACATACAGTTTTAATGCAACATTCATTCAAACACATTTTTTTAGGAAATGAATGATAATGTTGAGAGAGATACATATAGACACACATACATACTAACACATGTTTTTATACACACATTTCTTAGCAACCACCTGGGATACCAAAGCAATAGCCTGGCAACATTTTAGCAACCACCTAGGATACCATAATAATAGCCTAGTAACACCTTAACAACCACCTGGGATACCATAGTAATAGCCTAGTAACACCTTAACAACCACCTAGGACACCAAAGCAATAGCCTAGTAACATTTTAGCAACTGCCTAGGATACCACAGAAATAGCCTAGTAACACCTTAGCAACCACTTGGGATACCAAACCAATAGCCTAGCAACATTTTAGCAACCACCTGGGATACCATAGAAATAGCCTAGTAACACCTTAACAACCACCTGGGATACCATAGAAATAGCCTAGTAACACCTTAGCAACCACCTGGGATACCAAACCAATAGCCTAGCAACATTTTAGCAACCACCTAGGATACCATAGTAATAGCTTAGTAACACCTTAATAACCACTTGTGATACCATAGCAACAGCCTACCAGTACTTTAGATTAATTTAACATGTAAGATTCCCTAGTAATGCCCTAGCAGCATCTTAACAACCACCTGATAACCTAGCAACACCTTAGCAACCACTTGGATTTTATGCCAATGATTTTGTCAAACCAACTTAACGTACACTCACAAACCTTCCCATTCTAATTGCTTTGCTATATGAATTAGAAACATAATTAATTACAGAGTTAGTAACTAATTACATTTTAATTCTATATCAAAACATTTAAGGCTGCATTTCCAAATGTTTGTTTTTTACAGTATCAAACAATGACAAAAACGTGACAAATATATAAAGGGTGGATTTTTCCTTTTGCAAAACTAGACTGTACGCACAACTTTTCATCAAATTGAAATTATTTAATAAATTCCAATCTTTATCTTACTGACACAAACATGGTCAATTTACAGGTTAGAATACCCTCTTTCCATTCATTCCAGTGAGCTACAAGTGAGAGTGCTTTTGTTATTGCTGGTAATAACTGTATCCTCTAAGGGTTAAAAGGTGCTTACATGGCCTTTAATGGAGTCACCACAGGGAAATTTAAGCCTGCAGCAGAATGAAAGCTATACGGCGTGCACTTGAGAGTCGTATATGTCCAGACGCTGCAGAATAACTGTCAGGGAGTAAATCAGAAAGCCAGTTTTACATTACATTTTAAACATGCCTGTTTGTGATGGCTCGAGATGGAGCGAGGACTGAATGAACGTGTTTGGTAGAGCATGCCCACACTGAGCGGCCTCAGGGCTGGAACAGCACAGCAGCAGATGGGGAACCTGCCCTGAGTAATCTGGGACTAATGGCAACAACAACACATCAAGCCTCTCTGCCTTGTCAGATCTGACTAAATGTCACTATCATTTTGTGGTACCTGAATCAGTCACACCTGGGCAGTGTTAAAGCGATAGTTCCACAAAAAAAAAACTGCATAAATTTACATAATTTTCCTCTCCAAATGTATTTATCAGTGAAAATGTCTTTGATGTCCAAGTTTGCTTCTTTAGTTTTGCACGGGGGCTATGAGGCTAATGTAGATAGCATGTAATAGAAGGTAATACCCCCCCAACTTGCACTCAAAGCATCTGTAAGCATGGAAACATCTGCTGTAAACATGCCTACTCGCCTTCTACAGCGGTGCCTCTGTAGTCTCTTGAGTCATTTTCCACTTTAAAGACTAGGAAAACCCCCTTCTGATGATGTATCTTGAAGGTGGAGGGCCTTTTGAAAGACTACAACTGCTATGGAGTGGATTTTTGGGGGTGGGTTGTTTTGAAATAGATTTTTTTGTTACCTGGTGAATGCAGAGGGATGCTAGAGAGCTTCTGTTACTGCTAGGAAGCTGAAAATCATTTTGAAGCTGTTTAACTAACTTTGTTTCCATCATTACATTGGAGAAAATGGATTACTTGATGACAAAAATGACTGATGACAAGATGAGGATGACAACAAGCTGAAAGCTACATTTAGCAAAGTAGCTACCCGGCTATCTAAATTGTCCTAAATTGTCTCTCACATCTAATTTGCGCTGAATAAAGATAGAATCACTGTTTTCTTTACTGTTTTGTTCGCCGACCGAGGTAAGAGCTTGGATGGTATTTATTAGCCTTTAGCAGTCAGGATTGGTTGACACCACAGGGATTCCCCATGGTTGTATGATGTATTTGCTTAATACATGCTGGGTTTTGTGGTGAGAGAGCATTGATGAAATGAAAACATGAAGACGATATACAACTGTGAATTCTCTCAAACCGCCGAGGCCGCGGGATACAGTGCTGCGCTGCAGAATATTGCATTATCATGAGAACATATTAAACTGTAGTTTTTGGCGAAAATGTCCCTATAAGGAATCTTAAATACACTCGAATATGTGGTATCTGACCCAGTGTGACATTTTATTTATATGAAAAAAGTACATATAGTTAACAACTGTTCTTGAAATCTTAGTTTTGTCTGTATCTTTTCCTGTTTGTTGTCCAAACATGTCTTTTCCCTGAACTGTTCCTTTAAAGGATCACTACATACAGCCTGTGAGCTTTTAGTCAGTTCACATAAGCATGTCTGCCCCAACTGCTTTCCCACATGCACAGCAATTAATTATGCATGGATGAATATAACAAGCATCTTTTTGGTGTATGTGTACTGTTTCATAGGAAAACCCCAAGCAGTTCATTATAATTCCAGTCTAAGCTGCTTATGCAGGTGCACATACATTACTGTGCAAACGTCAGAGATCACCTCTTATTGATGAGTCAACCATTTGTTTTTCAGCAGTCAGTTCTGAGGAGATCACACACACACACACACATTTTCTAAGCCCCTTATCCTTTTGGGTCGTGGGGGGGAGATGGAGCCTATCCCAGCGGTCATTGGGCAGAAGACAGAAGGCAGGAAACACCCTGGACAGGTCACCAGTCCATCGCAGTCTGAGGAGATTAGATAGAAGGTAATCCATCTGCATGAGAATGGAGAAAGTTAAAGCAAAATAAGAAAAGGAAAACAAAATGTTTCCAAAACTGGAGTTCAAATTTATATACACAGAAAATGAGACTCCTAACAACCTCCTGGAAGACCTGGTAGACACCAAAACTGCCCCCATCAGGTAAACTGCACTTAAAGCTTTCATCTTTCAGAGACAGGAGAAAATCAATCTCTGCTCTTGCTTAGATCTGAAAAAATCCACAGGTGTTTCTGTCCATCAACACTACAGTCACATGCAAAAGTTAGGGCGCCCTTGGCTGTTTTGTTGATTGTCTAAGTGTAAATAAGTCACACATCCCCTAGAGAGAACACACTTCTGCAGGTTTTAATGCACAATTACTGTTTATTTGCTGAATTTAACACAGTGGGAGGAAATAAAACATAAAATGTAGCCTGTGCAAAAGTTATGGCACATTTTACATTTTATGCTTTTTTCCGGTGTGAAATCCAGCAAATAATAGAAATTGTGCAGTAAAATGTGCAGAAAAATACCATAGTTAAGGTTTTTCCCTGGAGATGATTTGTTAACTGTATTAAATTGTCAAAATCAACAAAACATGTCATTTTGCATCTTACTGTATTTCAGAAGGCAAATAAAGGAAGTGAAGCTGTCAAGAAGCTGTTACTGAAAAAAAGAAACACCCTCAGAAATAAAGATAATAAACTGTCACTGGGTCATTGCCCCTCTTGTCACAGGGGTGAGACCCTCAAGGGTACATCTCAGTACCCTTTAGTCAGGGAACATAACTGAACCATAATCCACTGAAATGATATGTTCTAAGCTGTACTGACTCCACACACCCCGTCTCGTCTCCAGGCTTTTATTTTACTGTTCTGTTTTAAAACATTCGGTTATGAAAAGGTACGAATACGAACTTTTCACCTGGAAGAAACTTATTTAAGGTTCACAGTTGGACCTTAAAACTGCTGTTGTACCTTTGAGGGAACATTTACACTGTTTGTACCTTGACGAACGAAAAATGTACATGAACAGAACCTTTATTTCTAACCGTGAATAGACAAAAAAGAACATTTGCGAGTCAAACAAAGAAGCTATGGTGACACTTCATTTGAGGTCTACATACATAAGGACTTCATTACACATGAATAAGCATTGAATAATGTATTCGTAAAGCAATACTCCAGTATTTATGAACAGCTTATGTTATTAATCACAAGATATCATAAGATGTTTTATGAAGTAGATAACATTGTACTGACATTGTACTGGGATGGACAGTTTGTTTCATTTATAACACTGTTATAACTTTGTCCTTCTCAAATGATGGAGCTTATAAAAGGCTTTGCAGAGGCCTAGATAAAAACATATCAGTTGGATATATTTTTAAGTACAAAAGTTCAGTTTTTAATGTGTTACAAAAGGAATAAATGTCTATCAGCCTTATAACCTCAAAATGCCAGGCTTTCTACATTTACTTCATAAAGCATTCTTTGTCATCTTGCGATTAATTGCATACGCGGTTTATTAATATTCAACTATTGTTTTATAAGTACGTAATTCAATACTTATTCATGTGTTATAAAGTCCTTATGCAAGTAGCCTTCAAATGAAGTGTTACCGAAGCTATTGATGTTCTCAGAGCAGTGGACTGGCCGAGTCTAGACCTCAAGATTGTTGAATGTGTTTGAGATTACTTGGATTGTGAAAGGAAAAAGTCAAAGAGTGAATTTTGGAAGTATTTGGAAATATTCTTGCAGATTCTTGCAGATTCTTGAAAAACTGAAAGCAGGTCCCCTAAAAAGAATGCAAGCTGCAAAAAAGGCAAAGAGGGGACACATCCATCCATCCATCATCTAAACTGCTTATCCTTCTGGGTCACGGTGGGGTGCTGGAGCCTATAGGGGACACGTTAAAAACTGAAAAATTGGATGTTGTATTTAATTGTTGAGCCCTCTGTGTAATTTTCTGTATATGATATGTATAGTTTCATTCCAAAATATCCATTTGCAACAATTTTCGGTATAAATTTTTGAGTTTTTGATAAGAATATCAGCTTGAAAATACTTTTATTTATTTTTCTAATAAAGGTGATTATAATCATAATATGCATTGTCAGTTCTTGTATGTGTAAAGCCAACTCACAACAATGCATATGATGGAAAAAATAATGGCCATTTTGACTGGAAATAAAATAAATAATTGGTGCTGTCTGACTTCAGCACACACATGTACATACACATATGAATTGCACTACATAAATGTACATGCTTGCTTAAGCTCCAGCAGATGCACGCAGACAACGACATTGCCTCTTCAAAGGGCATGTGCTGTGTACACAATTAACTTGTGTTCTTTTGATCCACCGTAGTTTACATGCTGACACGACCCACGCCGAGGCATGGCGTTTTCACAGACACGCACAGACAGCTGTGTGGCGGTACATAGCTTCACCCCGAGCCACATCACGCATGCGGAATGAGCAAGGACATTCTCATACGCTTCTGTAAATATGCAAATGGGCCTGCAAGCCTTGGAGTCTTATGGAAGAACTCAATGTCAATTATCATAATTATCATTACAGATCTTAAAGGGACAGCACCCCAAGCCTTTGTTACGTCTCCCTGTCTTGCCCTAGTGTAACCTTAGGTTGTTGTTACCCATAAAAAGCTTCAGAGTTGCTTTTGGGCTAACTTCAGTTTGGCACCAGAAGCTCCCTCAAGCAGTTATGAGGCAAATAATGATTATTTTACTATTTGGCTCAAAGGCAAGCAAGCTCTGCACATACATTCCTATGTAAAATGGTCTGCAAGCCGATTCTTGCACGGAGTTGATTTGTGCTAATGTCATCCGAAGGCAACAAGGTGAACGAGAGGATTCTTATTCACTGTTAGTACTTGCTGTACGTGCCTGATTGGTAACAGTTGCAAAAAGGGTGTTTCCCATGTTTGATCCCATGTTGCGCGTCAGCTGCAGCGGGCCTGGTTTATGGCCCCTTTGACCCGTTTCTTTGTGTATGTTACGGATGCTAAGATTGCATGACGGTGTGGAGAGGATTATTAGAGTTCAACTTGTAAGGCCTAGGACTGTGGGGACTTTATGCTTTTATGCTTTTCTCAAATGTGCAGTTAAGACTTCACACATGGATGCACTTGGATGTACTCCGATTCACTCCACCGATCGGAATTCCACTGATTTCTGCGTAATTCAGTCATTAAGATGTAAAGAACATTCTACCAAGTTCAAAACCCATTTCTGACTTTGAACTGACTTGGGACTTTAGGCTAAAATCCTTTTGCTTTGAATCACCATATATCTTAATTACATGCGCACACACACACACACACGCACACACACACACACACACAAGACATATACATTTACACCTAGGGGCAATTTAGCATACCCAGTTGGCCTGACTGCGTGTCTTTGGGCTACGGGAGGAAACTGGAGAACTCAGAAGAAGCCCCCACAGACACGGGGGAACATGCAAACTCCACACAGAAAGGACCCTGGTCACCCGGCTGGGAAACTGAACCCAGGCCCTACCCGCCCAAATCTTAAGTAATTATGTTTATTTTGTTAAAATAAATGAATGAACATTCCTTTTTGTCTAACAAAATAATCAGAACAGCACCAAAACTCTACCAAATGTTTCGGTAGTGACTGTTGCAGTAGTGTAGAACTCAAAAAACACTAGCCAGAATGTGATTAGCAAACACAGCATTGAACAGTTGTACACACATAAAATCGTTATATTTTTAAAACACAAGGAATTTTACTTGATTGCAGTAAATGTGTTTTGTTAGTGACAATTCATAATGTTACAGACTGATTTCCAGACTTTGGAGCACGTTTAGTTAAAAACAATGGGATCTAACTGCTCACCGTGTGGTCATGAGACAGGGATGCGGTCTCACTTCCCGCTCAAGAATGCAGGGGTGTGGCTAAAATAAGGCTCAGCCTATGGACTAAAACTCTGTGTTTCAGCAGTGACATGAAAACATGGGGCAGCATTTTCTGAATTAAATTTCATTATTTTATAATAACACTCATGATAATTCAAAATCTTTCAACTTTAAAAGAAATCAAAAAGATCTTAAAAAGAAATCTTGAAAAATACAAAAAATGTATGAATTATTTTATAAGTGTACAGTTAGAGTTTGGGGCTTGGGACAGCCACCTCTCTATAGAAAATACACTATAAATGATGATTTTGTCAATATTTATTACTATCTAAATAAATACTTTTAGTTTAAATAAATAATAACAAGCTTTATAAAAATCTATGGTCTGAATACTTTGTTGTTTTTAAATATTTTTTTGCCTGTGTGTTTCCAGTTTGTCATTCAGAGTGGTTTTCTATGAAATGCACCATCCTAGAAAAGCATAGCAAGTCAGAATTGTTTACACTGGTGCTGATAGGAACCAGATGTCTGAAGCCTTTAATGCTTCTAAAAGCTCCTGACAGAAAACTATTACATGACATGGATACAAATGCGCTGCCTGATGCTTGGGACAATGTTTTATGATAGTTTTTTGAGATAAGCTTTTGGCCTATAACATACATTTTAAAAGCTTTTTGTGTGGAGAGATATAAGGCAAAACAGCACCCAAAGAAAACTTTTCGATTTACCATTTACTATTTTACCATTATCAAAAACATACACTGGCGCAAAAAATATGATGACATATTTTTCAGTGTGACTTTTAAAATCTTTTTAAAAAACCTGCACAGCATTTATAAAGTGAGTTTTTGCACATTATCTGCACTATAATCATTGGGGGACTTTTCCTCTTGTCATATTTTTCATTATCATAGTATTTTTCTAAAGTTTATTTCAGTGTATGTCAGTGTCAAATGATGCAACAAAACCAGCCACTGTAAAAGAAAATAAACTACTATACTGAATATTTAACTGCAGGTGTACTTTTTCCACCTTCTTTTATGTTAGAATTGTGTGTGCTTTGGCCTCTCAGCGTTGCCGCCCCTTCACTTGTCAGACCGAATCTGCACCCCTGAATACATGCGTATACAACTCAGGAGACATGTCTAGGCTCACCAGTCATTTTGAATAAGTAATAAAGTGGCTTTATTTGTGTTATACACATTACGACCCCTGGTTCTTATCTCCACCACTGTGAAGAGTCAGTTTCGTGAGTTCAGACCATGCCTTCAACATGTGGTGGTAGTATGAGGAAGAATTGATTGAGGGAGGGGGAGAACTCTGAGAACTTGAGCTGGAGTTCTGGAACACATCGTCATGGGAACGGAAGGTGAGGATGTAAATTTATAGGGCGTTAGTTTGAAAGAAAGAGGGTTTTTTTTAGCCATGCTCCTCCCCTCAAACTTCAGTTAGAACGTAACTACATTAAATTTCTCTACAGTGAGCCATTTCACCTCAAACCACTCTTAACGACTTTGCTTACATCCAACAGGTTGGATTATGCAGAAATATTGAAAAATCATTGGAATTCCCCTTTAACAATAGAAGCGCTAAAAAAGAGTGATGGCCCTGCAGAGTGATTCCTTAACAACAGTGATTCCTTAACGGAGGTATTCAACTCTGGTACTGCAGGGTCGGCGTCCAGCTTTCATGATTTCCATGATCAAACACTCTGGACTGGAATTAAAAACCCCTGCCATAGAAGAACCCCTAAGGAACATACCATTTATGTGAACATGGTTATAAGAAACAAGAATTAAGAGTTTGAAGAACCTCCACATAATGTAAAGGTTCAGTTCCAGTGGAAGGTTTCTCCTTGAACAGTACCTTTAAGCCAGGAACCATTATTTTTAATGGCTTTACAGATATACCATGTGAGGCCTACACTTGGAAGACACGCCCGTCTTTTTGCTGAGGCTTGCACATTAAATTGGGCTTGTGTTCATTTGGGGGCCAACTTGACTTTTACTCTATTTGGCCTGGGAGAGTTCAATGAGATCTTTAGCGGATAATCCTGCTTTGCTCTACAGGCCATATGAGCCATGAAGGACTTGAGCTTTCTCACATAATCATTTGAGGCCTGAGTGTTTGACACAGCTAAAGGGAGGGGGGGAGGAGAGCGAGTAGCAAATCGCTGAAATTACTGCCCTACACCAGCTACGAACTCAGCGAAAGTCGTAAACTTACCAGAAACATTCTCTCCGAGCTTGCGCCGCAGATAGGAGATGTCCCTTGAGCTTCAGGATGGATCAGTAAATGGATTTAACTTTAGCCGTAGTCGGGGCGAAATAGTCTGAGGCGAACGCTGACAGTAACTAATCGGCAAGACATGGCTCGGCGTGGAAAAGCCATCTTCGCCGGCTCCCTGGGCTCGGGGCTCAGTTTGAAATGTAGGCCACAGCGAGGGACCTCCGCAGTAAATTAGCCCCGGCTCCAGGGAGGCAGGTCGGTCTCCAGTTACAACCCAGTGGAGCAACACCATGGTCTGATGAGACGTTGGGGTTTCCTAGAGGAGCCCCCCTATTATGTGCCCTTTCTGTCTGATGGTGTGTCCAGATGCTGAGGAGCATCAGGCCGTGATCGCAAACCTCCACACACACACAAACTCACTCACGTACAGGAGCATCCCTCGGGAGATCGAAGATTGATTCACGGTCCTGCTAACCCGACTTCCTGTTTCCCCATTCTCTCATGCCCCAGAATGCAGAGTGCTTGACTGTGAGTTGCATTGAGTGTTTCAGGAATGTCTTTGTGAGTGTCTTTGAAAGTATCTCGGACCTTAGAAGTTACGAGTTTTGCTGTTGTTTTGCTGCAACGTATAAAGTAGAACAGAAGTTTGATTTGAAGTGTTCAGAGATGTCAACCTCTAATATCTACATCTCAGAAGAGGTTTATATGTAATTGTTATGAATTTGTTGTCTGGTGCCTGAGACATAGTTTTATGATGCTTTTGAGATAAGCTTTGGGCCTAAAACATATTTTTCCAAAGTAGTTCATGGTGGAAAAGTACATACACAGCATTGTAAGGCAAAATGGGACCCAATGAAAACACATTATTTTACTATTTATGTCTATTTACCATTATTATCAACATTACATGCAAAAAAACCTGTGTAGGTTCACTGGTTGTAAATATTTTGAGACATAAATGGACATAAATATGGCTGTTTGTATTGCAGACATTGCAACATCCAGTTACTTTAACCACTGTAAAGAAGCCTGAGTCTATATTTCTCTGCAATGAACCATTTGAAAATTTCTCTTAAGTACTAAAAGGAGCAACTCTGGCCCCTGAGGGTCAAGCTTGTCCAGCAGTTTTTGGAAACTTTCCTGCTCAAACACACCTGATTCAAGTCATCTGTGAATTGTCAGGTTTAGTGGATGTTTTTAAGTAGGGGAATTACCAAAATGTGCCGGACCCTGGCCCTCCAGGAACAGAACTGAATATCCCTGCCACAGAAGGAATGGACTTAAGGAGTCTATCATTTGTAGAAACAAGAATAGGGAGTTTAAAGAACCACATAATGTGAAGGGATATAATCCTTACATTCACAGTAAGAGACAGCAACCTTTATACTCACAGCCTCCAAACTGTATAAATTCCCTCAGACCTGTATTGTACATTTCTACCAACAAAGAGTCTGAAATACTTTATACATTTTAGGACAGCACATTTTAGGACAGTAAGTCCAATAAGACAGAAAGTGGAAAACAAATCTGAACGCAACAGAATTATTGATGTTAACTGGCCAAAGTTTATAGGAAAACTGTATTAGACTAGATTTCCCATATTCCAGGCTTATAAACGTATTTTATATTCGTAAGCTGTACAGGTTGACACCTGTGAATGTATAAATAAAACCTAAATATAACCTGTAATTATTATGATCCAAATAGGTAATGTAAACATTTAGGTTGCTAGTGGATAGAGGGGTGTGCCTCGAGAGCCTCACTTTATTTGAGACATAACAATAGCAAATAAAAAAGCAAATTACATAAACAAAGAAACTCCAACAATATTACTGTGCTTGCTCAGAGTTAGGAATCGTCTAAAAATGACTGGAACAGAAAAAGTCATTAGTATTTCTGTAAATACATCTGCTGATGTTGCCAGGATTATCACTGATGATGTGTGGAGGAGCATTAGCAGAGGAAACCTGGCACTGCGGTCTTAGGATGTGCTAAAATGTGGACCGCGCCATGGACGGCTTTTTGCAGGCGTGATGTCTGCCTGCAGCATTAGGGATTCAAATTGTATTTCTATAACAGTTTAATAAATGTGCTACTAATGTAGGATATCACACCCTCGGAATATGATTAAATGTTTAGTTATGTTCACATGCTGGAGTCTTTTTTAATCTGCAGTAAATAAAGTAGTTTTTACCATCACTGGTACTGGGTGATTTGCCCTGTAATCACACTGGGGCCCATGGTGACTGCCTCCCTAAAACCTTACTGGCCCCTCATATGGGTGCTGTCACAATTTTACCCATGATGCACAGACAAATGCACAGACAAAACACCACACAGACATAGCAAGACATTGAAATATATCAATAGCAAATGAAAAAGCTAATTACATTGTCTTTTTTTATTCCTTGAGTGTAATTTTTGTATGAGGGGCTTTTCTTGCACTGGGGCCCATATAATCCTAGTTATGTCACTGTGTATGCGGGGTTAAAATCCACTCCTGAACCCCAGGAAGTGGAGACAGGCTTACTCAAAAAGGCACTCTTAATACGATTCTCTCGAGACTTTTGAAGTGGCTCTCCTGTCCTCCTCTCCTTTCTCATATTCCTCATTAATACAAAGTGAATTAATGATAAATGAGCTGATGAGTCATTTCAGAGTGATGAGTTATTGTCTTGCTGGTGCACATCACCACTAGATGGCACTCTCTTCCACCCCATTTGAACTGCAACTAAATTGCGGTGTCAGGCGCAAAAGGCCCAGATATAAGGCTTCAAAGAGAATGCCAGTTACCCTATGGGCCAGTTGTCCAGACACAGATTAGGCCTAGGCTTGGTCCAACAAAACATTTCATTTGACTGAGGTGCCCAAACTTTGGCATACGCCTAAATATGAGGTGCTCAATAAAGATTTCCACCAAATATCTTCCCACTTAGATTTAGAGAATGAATAAATTGCACTGTCAAAAGGGATTCTGCATTAAAAAATCCCTTTCAAACTAGGATTTTCCTGAGTTTGGGGAAAAGAAAAAAAACGGCCCAACTAGAGCCACAGTACATAAATTTATATATGGCATATAAATTGAGCGGTAAAACATCTCAGTGAGTTGCTCTAGGTCAAAAAAGCCATAAAACTGGACACTGTTCTTGTGTGCAGGCTGGATGAAAACCTCATTAAAAACGGTAGCTTGACCACAGTGATGAGCTGATGAAACAGAGCTACAGCTTTTATTCTGAGTTTCAGTGCTGCTTTGCTTTATAAATATACCAGTGTTGTGAAAATGAGCTTGGCAACCAGAACAAACTCATAAGTCTCTTAGTTGTCAGGTTCTTATTGTGCTTTTGCTCCGATTCAGCATGGAAACAGATGCGAATGCAGCATCGCGCTTCAGCTGCACACAGTCGTACGCAGCAGTTTGGTCAAATGACATATTTTGTTGATTTTCAAAGTTATCAGAAGTGAATTTGTAATTAGACCGGGGGGTGCACAAACTTTTGCATATGACTTTATGAGCAGGGGTAGAAAATACTTGAGTAATTTTACTTCATTACTATATCTAGATGTTTTATTTTGCATAATTTGTACTTAATTGAAATAGTATATTTGTACTTTTACTCAATTACATTTCAACAAGGAAAAATATGCCTTTTCACTCCTTGTTTTTTCTTTTAGGTATTCAAAATACTCCTTGCAAACCTCAAATTTGTTTCTTTTCCTAGTCAGTTAAAATCAACCAATCCAACCAAATTCATATCAGTGGGAAATATAACTTATTGTCTTATACTCAAGTATATTTTTGGCTCCATGCTTCCACTTTCAATTAAGTTAGACTTTGACATTAGTACATATACTTTCATTAAATTATCATTTCTCTGTACTTTTCTGTACTTTTTGTACATGCTGTGTGTTTTGAAGGTGTTCCTTGTGTAATCCAATAAAGTGTTTATGTTATTAATGTTTAGATATTTTTGAGCAATGAAAAAAAGTTAATATAGTAAATTTATATTTTCTTTTTTACTCATTATGTTAACATTGGACAGATTTTGGTTTGGCAGGCGAAGGTCAGAATTAAAGTTACATGCAAAAGTTTGAACACCCCCAAGTCAAATGACATGTTTTGTTGATTTGTGAAAAAAGTTAACACATCTTCTACACACACTCAAATATGATCAAATTTTCTGCAAATCAGTTCCTTTTTTTAAAAAAAATTAAACATTAATTATAAAATGTGCTGAAACTTTTGCACAGGCCACATTTATGTTTTAGTTTTTTATGTTGAATTCAGTAAATAAGCAGTAATTGGACTTTAAAATGTGAAGAACTGTGTTCTCTGTAGAGGACATGTTAACTTATTTTCACTCAGAAAACCAACAAAACATTTCATTTGACTGAGGTGCCCAAACTTTGGCATACGCCTAAATATGAGGTGCTCAATAAAGATTTCCACCAAATATCTTCCCACTTAGATTTAGAGAATGAATAAATGGGCTTTTGTCTCATTGCTCCTGTCATGGATTGTATGAAGAAGAAAACGTAATAAGTGAAAGAAAAGCCCATTGATTTGTGGATAGTAAGCACTCAAAGACTATCTGCTCTCTGATTGGGTAAACACAACACATTGGCCCAGTTAATTTGCATAAAGTTAGCTCTGCTGGAACTATTTTCACTGCATCTCTCAAATTTGATGCGCTAGTCCCATCCAGTCCCATCCAGTACAGTCTGTACTCTTCTCGGAAGAGATGTTGGCTCAGATAATGATGTCACTAAGGAGGTCAGATCTAGTTCACAAATGGTGCTGCACCTCATGCAAAAGTTATTCCCTGCTTTGTCTCTCAAAGAACGCAATTCCACATCTCCACATTCTAGTGGTGGGGAACTTCAGGGCACTGTAGCTGACACCTGACATTGGGTGTGGTGACTTTAGGCTTCTGCCTGGCTGTTCCAGAGTGTCCCATTTTACTGCCAGTAGCCACGTTTACATGCAGCCTAATGATCTGTTAATAATCAGACTAATAGCTCAATCGGAACAGAATACGTCCATGTAAACACCTCAGTCGGAATAGTCTAGTCTGATTGAGGCCATTCAGAATACAATTTCTATCCGACTGAGCGAGGTGGGTAATCCTGTAAATAATCCATTAAATAGAGAATAATATCAGTGTAAATGCCTGTATCTGATTACATTCCCTATCGGAAAGTTTAAGTCCGTTCTGATCATGTTCGTCACGTCGTAGTGAAAGTTTATACCGTTCAACATGGCGGAGCAGAAACTGGTCTGCAGAGGAGACGAAGTTTCTGCTCTGATCTTTAAAAGACGGCGGTGGGACGGACGTCCAGGACGTCATTAAAAACACAAGGGCCAGCTGAAAACTCATCTCACTCTGACTGCACCTTTACGTGATGCTCGTTGTCATGGCAACGTCTACACTAAGTGGTTCTCTACGCAAGCACGTAATTTTGGCTCTGATTACTTGTAGTTTGCATGTAAACGGAGATTTTCAATCAGATTGCTGAGTAGAGTGATCATATAAACACCTCAGTCTTAATCTGTAATTGGAATGTCTTCAATCGGATTGGCAAAAATCTTTGCATGTAAACACAGCCATTGTTCACTGGAATTGAACCACCTTTGTCAACAATGTGTACCTTGAAGACATTTTTAACCTGATCTCTATTTTGCTGCATCTATTGATAACCATTTCAGTGTGTTTATATAGCTAATGTACCATTGATCACCATGGACAATTTCAATGCATTTCTCTAAACAGAGGAAAGAACTGAAAACTTTTTTACAGAACAGCGTGGACACACAAATCTGATCTTTCCAAATCAGATCTAAGCCACCCTCATATGTGGTCATAGATCTGATACATACCCGATTTATAGTTATGTATTTTTTTTCCATTGCACATGCGCCATCCAGTGTTAACATGAAGTACACACCAGTAAACGGTGCAAAAGCTGCCTTTTTTGCTTTCCTCTTGCTCTAATAATGAATAATAATGAATAATGTTGAGAGCTCATCAGAGTGAATTATCTTTGCTAGTGCTGCTAGTTAATTCGTTTGATGTTGGCATGATGCATGTAGCTCATTCACATGGCCTCAGTAATTGGGACGTGTGCATGCGGGTTATTTCAGGGCACAGGTTCATTCACACCAAAAACAGATAGTCACTTAAGAAAACAAATGTGAACCATCGAGGCAGAAAGATCGGATCTGAGCCAAAAACTGGAATTGAGCAACGAGGCTTGTAATATGAATGTAGTCTTCCTAACTCAAATAGAACTGACTTTACAGTAGAAGTTGCAGAATTCCATGAATAAATCTTTCAAATGTGTGACTGTGTAATGCAAATCAGAACTCTTCCCTCTGGAAAAGTAGTCCAGTCTCTGAAATAATAAATTATACACACTTCCAACTTAATTTACATGTATCTTTGACTAAAGCAAGAAATATTTCTACAACAATATGTTTTGCATAATTGTTTACTGACAATATTTAGCAACTTCTCCTACAAGTGCATTTATTAGATTTTGGTTTAATGAGTTTTGTCTGAGGAAGTCAACCACACAATCACACTCTCAGAATAAAAGGTACGAAACTGTCTCTGGGGCAGTTCCCCTCTTGTCACTGGGGTGGGACCCTCAAGGGTACAGTCTCAGCACCTTTAGTCAGGGAACATAACTGTACCATAATCCACTGAAATGATATGTTCTAAGCTGTACTGATCCACACAGCCCGTCTCGTCTCCAGGCTTTTATTTTACTGTTCTGTTTTAAAACATTTGGTTATGAAAAGGAACAAATACAAACTTTTCACCTGGAAAAACTTATTTAAGGTTCACAGGCAGACCTTAAAACCACTGTTGTACCTTTGAGGGAACATTTACATTGTTTGTACCTTGATGAATGAAAAATGTGCCTGCACAGAACCTTTATTTCCGACAGTGGTGGTGCTATGATTGGGCCAATGGGCCACTAAAATGACTGCTTAAGTTCACTTACAGTATAAAATATCTTATGAATAAATAACGCTCGCTAAATGTATAACATATTCAACATTACATTTTTGACACTGCCCAATCAAAATCCCAGTTTAACCAATGACCATAACTGAGGGGTTTACCAAACCTTGCACTCTTCTGAGCTACAAACACACTCTTGGACTCCCAGCTACAGTTTTCCAAGCTGAATATAGGCACTTCTCATGAGTTTATGAGATGTTTAGTTTGAGTTTTTTAAGTCCTGCATTCGCACTGATACTGTCAGTATTTCATTAAATATGTGGAGGACAGTTGAGTGGCTTGTTTTAACCACAAAAGTAGCCAATCACACAATATGAGATTAGATAAATACAGTAACTGTGGTTATCCATCTCATAGCACAATCATGAATCAACTCATTAACATCAAACACGTAAATGCCAGAAATCATCAGCATATTAAAGATATTCTGGTCTTTATTGCTCCTGTGTGGAAAACTAGTGCTATAAGCATATTTTTGCTTTTATGAGCTTGGAGGTTTATGTGTTCTGGTCAGCTGGCAAGCTGGTGCAGTTTTTATGTACACCGTTATAAATAAAGGTTCTGTGCAGGTACGTTTTTTGATCTTCGAAGTATAAACAATGAAAATGTTCCCTCAAAGGTACAACAGTGGTTTTAAGGTCTGATTGTGAACCTTAAATAAGTTTTTCCAGGTGAAAAGTTCGTATTTGTGCCTTTTCATAACCGAATGTTTTAAAAAAGAGCAATAAAATAAAAGCCTGGAGACGAGACGGGGTGTGTGGAGTCAGTACATCTTAGAGAATATCATTTCAGTGGATTATGGTTCAGTTATGTTCCCTGACTAAAGGTACTGAGATGTTCCCTTGAGAATACCACCCCAGTGACAAGAGGGGAACTGACCCAGTGACAGTTTCGTACCTTTATTTCTGAGAGTGTACTGCATTACTTGAATGACGCCTAGTAAACATCTCAGTGTCAGCACAAATGCGCATGCGTGTTGCCTTGTACAATGGCAAGATTGGACTACTCCAGCACTCATTCCATCAGAAGAATTCAAACACCCCAAACATACATTTTCAACTGATTATTTTATAATTCAAGAAAACCTGAAATACGGACTATACATTTTTTTTGATATCCTGCAGTGACAGAATGCTAAAAAATAGCCTGTCATGATTGCCTGGATGTTTGATGGTCAGCTCAGTGCAGCATGGCAATTTTCAATAAGTTTTAACTTTTGCTGCTGCTTGCTGCACAGCTCTGCACAGTCCCATGCTGGGCACCAGAAAACGGGTACATTAAAAGTGAAAGGCTGTGCTGCAGCACAGTTGTATGCAAAAGTACTGGCACCCTATGGTCAAATATCTGTCTGATATAGCAGAAAAAACGTGGTCTGTGTTAAAGTTGTGACGCATTTTATACTTTTTTAGTTTCTTTCTTTCCAATATGTTAAAGTCAGGAAGTATTAACTGTTTTCACTTGAAAATGAACAAAACGTAATTTAGCCAGGGGTGTTTAAACGTCTGCACACGACTGTAAATCCTCTGAAATTCCAACTCGGCCCGCCTAGAAATTCATCATGCCCACCCTAAAACGGCAAACCTAGCATCGCTGCTGCATACAATACAGATTTAGTAGATAGAGATTCTGACGAGGAATACTGGTGTATTAAATGACCGAATCCACTTGTCATTGATGTCTGGACACTTTTGGACATACAGTGTATACACACTCGTGCTGTCCTTTGGGGCCAAAGCATGTCAATAAATTCCCACCCTCTCGCGAAGGCAGGATGTTGAGGGAGCTGGACAGTGGGGATGATTTGAGCAGCAGTGATTGTATTTGTGCAGCCCCTTTGCTCCACTGAGATGAGCCAGCGATACTATCTCACACTGGCCTGGCCTCGATTTATAGCAGCACAGTTCCTTCTGTTTGCCCAGGGATCAGCTCTATATGAGCTCCGTGTCGATTCGCCGCACCCTCGGTCCGCCTCCGCTGCTGGAGACGCCTCGGCTAAAGCCCAGACGGGACTGTCTTCCCATCCCTCTCTCATTTGCTTTTTTTCCCCCTTTTCCATCAATCTCCCACACTCTCTAATCTCTCTCATCCTCATTCACCAACACTCAGTCTATTTCAGTCCAAGACTCTCTCTCTCTCTTCCCTCACTCCTCTCTCTGCTCTCTCTCTCTTTGCTCTCTCTCTCTCTGATTAAATCTGCCTGGTAGTGATGTAGCGCTGGTCTCTCAGCTGCTGATAATGGCAGCTGCCAGCGCTGCAGCGTGTCTCCCTTGGCGACGGCCCTCTGCCTCCCAGCCTCCCACGTCCTGAACCCGGGCGGCCCCTGGCTCGGACCGTCTCGCTCGGCTCCCGGCGCATTAGCTCCTCTGCAGAGGTCACTTCGGCTGTGCTGTCTGACTGTGGATTATACGGACTAGAGATCCACACTTCCAGCTTGCCACTCGCCGTCTTTTATCGCCCACAGCACCAATCGTTAAAGTGATAGCTTGCAGAAAAAAAAAAAAATTAATTACCCAATTTTCCATTTAACCCAAATGGAGTCGATCAGTCAAGGCATGTTTGCTGTCCAAAGTTTGCTTACTAAGAAGTAATATATCACTGTTGTCGTAAGAAAACCTCGTATCTCCAAAAATGTAACTTTACAGGAGAAGGAAAAAACCTACTCTACTTTTAATGTAAGTCAATGGAACCAGACTTTTTTCCAAGTCATTGTGGGCCGTTTCTTTTAGCCCGTTCATCATGAAATTTACATACAATTTAAAGGGCAACAGGTATTTTCAAATTATGTCAAAAACTGAAAAATGTAAAAAATGGAGATATGAGGTTTTCTTCCAAAATAGCGGTATGCTTATGTACACCAGTTAGCGCCATGCTAACTGCATGCCCAGCTCATTGAATTGCATGTATGCTTAAAAAAGCTTAAACCAGTATGAATTACATGCTAGTCTAAGCTGGTTTATGCTTGTTTATGCTGGTCTGGTGCTGAACTATTCCTGGTTTAGCTGGTCACCCAGCATGGTCATGTTGGTTGACCAGTATACCAGCATCAAAAACATGCCTGCTTTTGCTGGTTACCAGCTATGCTTTATTAATATTTAAACCTCTCGCTTTAGCTATATTTTTCTAACCTGTCAATAGTTTGACAACAAAACTGACAACAACACAGATGACAAGCATTTAGCACATTTAGCTCAGCCTTATCCAAGGTAATGTACCATACATTAAGAGATGAGTGGCCAAGTTTAGTCCTACCACTTTTGTTTGATTTACTAGCTAGGTTAGCTATGTAATTCAATCGGTAGGCTAATATTAGCCAACTGCAAAACTAGTAAATAGTAAAACTAGTAAAACCATTTCACAGATGTTGTTATGTCTACTTAAAAGTGACCTTATATTCAGTTTTACATTTTGTCAAAGATCATAATGGGCTACAGCTACCAGTGACTCCTAGCAAAACAGTGGAAACCAGCATTATAATTGTTATAGCATACTAATGTTAGCTAACCCGATCATTCCCACCACAACGTTAGCTAATCTGATCAGTCCCACATCACAACCAGATACAGTTTATAATATAGTTTTTCTTGAAACAAAAAAAAAGCAATAAACTTATTGGTGTCTTTGAATAGTAAGAAATAAAATGTCTGTATTTTACTTATCAGTTCCTGTCAGCTATGAGAAGCAATTTAACTGACTGTATTTGGTATCTTGTGCTCTTATGATTTGGAAATGAACCCATTGGCTGGGTTGGTATTGTGACAGAGTTGCTATCCCAGCAGCTAGGCTACCCAAAAACTGCCCAGCACTTAGTAAATAACCCAATAAAATGACCTAACAGTATAATTTTACAAACAAGTGGTTTTTAGCGTTCAGTATGTCATACAGTGTCAGAAACCACCTTTTTTAAGATTACTTTATATTTCAGTTTAAGGCAGATTTCGGTACACAGTTTGCATTATGCCGACTGCTTCAGTTAGCTACATTAGCCTCGTAGCTCCAGCCCAAAAACTAAGGAAGCAAACACTTGCTAAACAAGTACATCTGACAAGCAGAAACTGGATTGTTTTTTGCTAGACTATCGCTTCAACACTCCTGAATCCTTGCCATAGATGATAATGACGTGTTGTTGTTTTAGAGCTAGTGGCGGTAATCTTGAAGCACTTGAAAAGACCCGATGAACCACCTCCTTGTGGCTTTTGAAGGACCTTTCAGAACCTTCTCCATGACAGCTGCTGGTGTTTAATGAACTGTCTGTCTATTCAGAAACATAAGGATACTCCATGCGAGAAATACCAGGTTTCTTCCACTCTCAGCACATCAATGGCCTTCCGTTCCCCTCTTCTCCAGCCTGTGCTCCCTCTCTTCAAAAGAAAGGGCTATCACTTTTATTCTGCAGAACCTGGCCTAATTCAAAGATGAGGGGGCTGCTTTTCTTAGCCGGAGAAACCGAGTTGAGCCGATTCTTTGCTGCAGTGCGTATGTAGTGCCTCTCACACTGGAATTATAAGACCTGCTTTTATTGCAGATATCAGGGTGATTGTATTACGCCTCTTTTTAATTACAAAGATAAAGAATGGGAGGTCTGTAAATGCAGTGCCTGCGTGACTATTCTGAAGCAGCTGTTTTGCATTGTTGTGTCTTGAGCATTTTGGGTCACGAACATTATCCATGCTTGGCTGCGCACTGTGCTTCCCTCTTTAATCAGCAGACTCGATAAAGTTGCTCCAGTTGGCACGCGCTCCATGGCATGATGCCTCCCTCGCTGTTCCACTTCTGTCCATTAGATGTCGCTGTGGCTCCCCGTTTGACCGTCTGCGCCGGGCGGCCGTGGCATCACTGAGCATAAGCCATGATTTCCTCCTGTTCAAAATCAAACTAATACGCCACAGCGGACAGAAGGGGGAGGGAGCCATCGCTCCCTCCGTAAGGACAGTGTGGATCAATTCTCCGCATTGTCATCATCCCTGTCCAGCTGTGGAGCACAGCAATGTGTCTGAACCAAGCTTCCTATAAACAACAGAGCAGGATATAATGCTCCCCATCACTCAGGGAACCAGAGAAGGAGGTATCTCAGGACAGAAGTACATTAAAGGCAGTAGTAGCCACATCGAACACTGAATTTTCTCCATACTTTTGTCCGAAACTGGTCTGTTTTGACTTGGATTGCCAAGTATATGAAGATTTAGGCATGCAGTTTGCACCATGCTAATGGGTGATGTATTAGCTTTCATAGCTCCAGTGCAAAGTTTAAGAAACAAACGTCTATATTAGACTTTAACAGTGTCCAGGGGAGACAGATAATATAAAATTCAGGGCATGATGTTAAAGAGTGACCTCACATTCATTTTAGCTACAATAATCTCATAAAGAACTGGAATCGCCAAACATGTCTTAGGCGATCGACTACATTTGGGGTAAGGGAAAGACTTTAAGCCACTTTAATACTAATTCTAGAACTGGTGCTTTAAAGGGCATCATGGAAAACCAAATTTCCATCACTTTTTTATAGTTTGATATATGTAAACATGGGTAACGTTTCAAAACATATTCAGTCTCCTGTCCTTTCAGTCCATATTATCATCATCATTATTATTATTATTATTATTATATCTGAATTCTGAATTCAGAACCATCAGCCAACTGCGTTTGCACACTGTGGAATTAGACCTCCGCATTTAACCCATCCGTGCAGTGAAACACCCACATGCATGCACACTTGTGAACACACACACTAGCGGGCAGTGAGCACACTTGCCCGGAGCGGTGGGCAGCCCTATCCACGGCACCCAGGGAGCAATTGGAGGTTAGGTGCCTTGCTCAAGGGCACTTCAGTCCACGACTGCCCCGTATATATGGAAACTAAGCTGCAAAACCAGCCCATTTTAAACTCACTGCTAACAGGTAGAGAATATCAAGCACATGATCGTACAGTCTTTATAGTAGAATGAGTCGTACCAAAGAGCTCAGTGACTCAGTTTATGAAATTTCTACCCTGCTAGATCTTCTCTGGTCAGCACTAAGTGCCATTATTGTGAAATGGAAGTGTTCGGGAGCAACACGCATCTAGAATGGGGATGTCCAACAAGCTCCTATAGGTGTGATGGTCAGGTGTTCTCATACATTTGGCCATATATGCACCTATCCAGCCTGCAGCAACTTCTCCAATTAATACTGAAATTATAAGAAGTGTTTGGGCCCAGTTTTAAAGACATAGTAAAACAAACAGCCCGATTAACTCAGGGTCATATATAAACAATTTGATTGTTTTTGGTACATAAACATGCATGAATGTCATAAATGGACCTCAGGGAAAAAATAAAATGCATGAAAAATGTTGCATATCAGCCCTTAAACTGGTTGGGGTGCAGGTTTCCACTACTTACTGCATTATCCTCATAGCTCCAATACAAGCAAACTTTCTACACCAAACACATGTTGGCTGATTGATTACATTTGGGGTATAGGGAAAATTGTGCAAATGAGATTTTTTTGCTGAACTATTGCTTTAAGACATAGTGTCATTAAAAGCAGAGCGAGCTTCCAATAAGTGGCGAGTGATTACATGCTCCCACACCTATCCGGTGCTGTGTTATTAGGTCCCATTAGGGGCACAGTGCACAACTAAAGAGGCCGAGAAGGGGGAAAAAGGAGAACATATAGAAGAAGAATACTGTTTTGGCAACGGGGTTGGATGAGCTTGAGACAGGGAGAGGCGGTCGGTCCGGGGGTTGAAGGAACTGCGGCTGACGCTGCTTCTGCTGAGGCTCAGCTGGAGGTTGGACCTGAATAGCACTGAATCATCGAACGTGGGTTGATGTTGTGGTTTAGTTAGTGGCAGGGAGGGGAGAGGGGACGGGGGGAGAGGGTGGGAAGCAGTCACCAAGAGGCCCGGTAAACGACATTAATGATCTGGCAGACTTGAAGTGGTGCTGCAATTTAACAGGTGCTCTCTCTCTCTCTCTGTCTCTCTCTCTCTGTCTCCCTCTCTATCTTCCTCTCTCACCCCACACGCTCAGATTTATAGCATGCAGGCATGATCGGAGAGGAAGAAAAAAAAGAACTGCACTTCTGCTTGGCGACTGGTTACCATGGCGCCTGCTCTCATTTTGATCTTGAAGCACAGATAATTAAATAAGAGTGAGAGAGAGAGTAAGAGAGAGAGAGAGAGAGAGTGAGAGAGAGAGAGAGAAGAGAGAGTGAGAAAGACAGGCACAGCAAGAACTGATAGAGATTGTGGGGGGTAGACAGTTTCTCCTTCTGTTGACCCAGCAAAAACACGCTTCTATATAGTGGTCTTCCCACAGGGTCCAAAGGAAGCCGTACCCAGCTCCCCCTGAGGCCGTGTTCAGGTGTGCGCAGAGCCCGAGAGATCCGGAGGGAACCTCCGAGTCGCCTCCGTAACCCGAAGCACGGCCGGCCTCCGGTATGACACTTTGATTTGAGAGTAGTAACACTGCTGTCTAATCGATCCACTGCTTTCACTCTTCTACGTGCAATATTGTTCAGCAGAGATGCAGCAACGTATATAAATAAATATGACTTTGAATCAATGGAGAACTGAATTAATACCAGTTACCTTGGAAACAGGGGTATGTGATATGTATGCGAGAGGACGCAGTGGAGATTGTCTGCGTTTTAAGGGAAAAGTTCAAGTGTGTGCATGAGGGGAGGGGGAAGGGGAGTGGAAGAATTTAGTCGTTATGGATTTTTTTTTATTGCTTGGAAACACCCTCAATTTTCGTTTTCATTCCCTTTTTTTTGCCAATATCACTTCTAACTGTGACGAAATTAGATTCCGAGATACCTTGGCTCAATTGCTTTCATAATATTTGGCCATTTATTTACACATCGCCTCTCGCCCATCCCTGATTATCTGCCTTTGAAATATCATTGAAGAAATGAATGAATAAATTAGCTGCCTCTTCCAGCAGCTGTGCGTCTCAGGGTTTAATATTTCATCACTCATCATGAGGCGTGCGCACACTCTTTCTGGCTGTGTTTGCGAATGTGTCCCCCGAGTAGCGGTGGCAGAGGAGAGTGGACCGAGTGCCAGGTATTGAACTTCGGGGCACGGTGGATTTTGGCTGAGGTGGCTGCTGAGGGGATTGATCGGCATGGCTGAGAAGAGAGAGGGAGAGAAGGGAAAATAAAGAAAGAAAAAACCCAGACAGGCACTTTTATTGACTGAAGGACTAAGGGATGGAAGGAGGTGAAGGGATGTGCCGGGCCCAACTCAGCAACTTTTTACTCCCCCACTCAGATACCCACAACCGCCTTGCCTATTGGCATTTGTAGCCAAGCAGAGAAATATATTGCAGGCTGATCAATTATTCTGTGGCCTGTAGGATCTCAGCTTAACGGAGTGGCGGGATGAGGTTTGGTACCATTAAAGGGAAATTTTTTTCAAATTTTCTGCATAATAAGATTCTTTAAATGTAAATAAAGTCATTGGGAGTGGTTTGATTGGAATGCTTTACTATTAAAAATCTTTCTGACTTAGATTTTATAATGGTGGTGATAGGAACCAGGTGTCACAATGACCACAATGCAAATGTACCCATATTATTACCATTCAAAATGATCTGTGAACCTACATGTGTCTCCTAAATTATCATTCGAATGCTGATGGTGTTGATAGTGCTAAATCTGATTTGATAAGTTTTCATTGGGATCTATTTTGCTGTACAATGCCCTGCATGTATCTCTTCACCATGAATGGTTTTATGCCAAAACCTTATCTTAAAACTGTTGTACAACAATGTCTTCAGCATCAGGCTAGTGCTAGGTAACCATTTCATATAGTAACTTACTGTGAGAAGACATTCAGAGGCATTTAGCTCTTCAGACGTCTGGTTCCTATCACCACCACTGTAAATCAATACGTTTCTCTAGAAGGAGTGTTTCACATGCAACCACTCTTAATGACTTTGTTTATATCTTAACAATTGAATTTTTGCAGACATTTTGCAATATCAGTGAAATTCCCCATAAAGGAGATCAAATGAGGTTTAGTGTTGTGTAAGTGACAATACATTCACATCTGTATTAAACGGCTCAATTTGATGTAGTAGGAGTTTTAAGTAGTATGATAACACTGTACTCATATGCAGAACACTGTACTCATATGCAGAACACTGTACTCATATACCACAAAAAATGCCTTTTTTAAGACCCATCTTTTCAGCCTATAGCAGTTTAGCTGTTCCCCTTTCACACTGAAATTGTAAGGAACTTTTTTAGCTTTTAAATGAGATGCATTATGAGGTAGCAAATCAGAACAGATATATTTCCATATGACAGTGTAATTCTAAAAGATTGAAAAAAGCTCAAGTAAAAATGAATTATGACTGTTTTCATACATAAACTGACATAAAGTCTGTAAGCAGTCCTCGGGTAAACCTCGGGGAGAGGGCCTTTTAAGTGCCGTGAAGTGAGACCTTGAGGTTAGACTTCACAGTCACACAGGTTTCTTCCCAAGGTAAGCTTGAGTAGTATGTCAACTATGGAACACAGCGATCCTAGATCTCTCCTTGGCTTGATCTTCGTTGCGAGACGTTGTGCTGCTTCTTGAAAGATTTTGTTTGTGTCTGTATTTTTCTTTGAAGTCTGCACATGTTCTATTCTATTCACTTTCATTAGACTGCACACATAAGAGGGGGTTATATTTGTGATAAGCAGGTCAGACAGAATGACTGCCTTTACACATAAAACCTAACAAACAAAAACAAAAGAGCAGCAACTGCTCAGAAAGAAGTGACAAATAAGGCCAAAGGGAAGTGGGACACAAGCAAGGAAAAGGCTGGCTGGATTATTATATATCAGATATTAGTCTGAAGACTTATTACTCAGTTGCTGCTAGTGCTAAACAGTGACTATTAGAGCTAGACCTTGAGTTCAGGGCATTCACATCAAAAAAGCACCTCTATGATAATGTTAATTTCGGCTGGCACTCCTTTATAGTGACTCTTTCACTGGCGTAGAACTGATGCTGTTTTCCCTTTCTAACAACTGACTGAAACCTGGTTAGATGATGGCTTTCATTTGCAGTCAGTGACGTATCTTGGACTTCCAGATGGCCTAGAATGAGGATATGTTCTCACTTCTCAATTGGTTGATTCCATTGTCTTAATTACGCTGTTGATTATTTTAATGTGTAAGGCCTTCTGTTCAGCTCCTGAAGGCCTAACCAATGGAGGAGCTATTATGGATACATTTACCCAGATATCATGGTGAAAAAAATCTGGATTGGACAGTTTTCATTTTGGCATTCCAATATTTTAACCCCTAGGTTTCCATCCTAGACTTAAAAAATAGTACTCCTATGTTGCTTGCAAAATTTAAATACAATGAGCAAAATGATTCTGTTCAATAAAAATGAGCTGAAAATTACAGACATGTACATTTATTTTCCAAGAAATCAAAGAAGGCCAAGAAGGCCCTGAGGGTTCTCCACTAGTAACTTCTATGAATTATTAAAGGAGTCACTTCTACTCAAGTGATCTAAGAAACTGATAGGGTAGCGAAGTTCAAAGTGGTAACCAATAGTCGATTCCCAGGGCATTGATTGGGCAGAGGAGAGTAAAGGTGTAAGCGATAGATGTTAATTTCAGCAAACCAGCTGAAAAGGAGGAGATAGAGAGCAAAAGAACAACAGGCATACAAATAGCAGACTCTTGGGAATGTAACAAATAAAGAACATCTACTTGATGGTAAGGAACTAAGGAATCCAGGTGAGCTGCGGTGCCTTGCCTGCTGAGGAACACAGTTATTGCGATTTGGGTGATTTGGGTTCATAGCATGATATATTCCCCCAGTCAGACATGAGTAAGCAGGAGCGCTGAGCATACCCAAGCTGATGAAGACACCAGAGGCCGTGTGGATAGGCAGCGGAAACAACATAATCCACTCAGCATGCAATTCGTAACAATATCAAGCTGCATTGTGTTCACCACATCAGTTGTACAGTGCAAACCATTGAGCAGTAAAAACAATGTCAAAAATCACCGCAGCACCCTTCCCCCCTCCCCAGGGTTTGTCTTCAAAGCCCCCGTGTGTTGCGAACCTTCCACACAACAGGAAATGGATGACGGGGCGGACAGAGGGAGATTTGCCCTAATCAGTTTATCTTGAGTTTTTATTTTGTTCTTTTTCGGCCTTGCTTGAGGATTACATGGGAGCCTCTTTGCGTTCACTCGCTCTCTTTGGAGCCACGCGAATTTCCATCTGTTGGATTAACTGAGATGAAAGGTCATTAAGGGGAAGCACGTCCTTTTTTTACATTTGGGATTACGCACTGCAAGACGGAACAATATTAAGATTCTGACTCTAGATAGAAAGCATGAGAGAGAGAGAGAGAGAGAGAGAGAAAGAGGACAGATGGAGGGACGCAGCCAAGGGGTTAATTCCGAATAATGACATCGCTGCCTGTTTGAACCGAGTTGGTGTTTTCCTCCCCTCGCATTAGGCTTCTGACCTCACTCGTTACTCGTCTTGCCTCACTCTCTCCAGAGTGGCCTTACGCTCCTGTATGATTATTCCAGCCAGCAGAGAGATCTGCAGGAAGATAAAAAAAAATTCTATTATGTTGGGAACTTCAAAGAGCCCCCTCCCACTGTAGACTCGATACTTGTATTGTGCTCTGCTAATCCTAATAGTGGACTATCCTGCTAACAATGGGCCAGGAAATCGTTTGAAGTCTCAATTGAAGCTCCCGGATAAGCGGGCTTTATAACGCTGGAGTAGAGCTACCTTCCCATCATCTTAATAAACTCTGGCATCAATTTTAGATCTCTTCCAATTTGGTGGCAAAACTGATCAGAATATCCCAAGCTATGCTTTGTCACAGGGAACAGGGGGTCAATGCCTGGGGGGGTTTCTTTCTGGTCCACACTATTTGAAACAGTTACTCCTGCTTTGTTCACACTTATATTGGCTCATTGTGCTCCATACAGAGTTGCCCTCGCCTCTGTGGAGCATTTTCTTACGTCATGCTGTGTGAGGGCTTTAGGACTGGACCTAGCCAACTCTTTCAGGCCTCCCAGGCAGCATGGCACGGCCCCCCTGGCAAGCAGATGAGCTAATGACAGGCCATTTTTGCCATTGTGGCTGAGCTCATAATAAGCCATGCTCCAGTGCCTGCTGGTCTGCAACTCTCCCAGGCACCCTGGCTTAGCTCCTAGACAGTGACCCTCTCTTGCATCCAGGTAATTGGTCAGTGTAAACACCTACAAAACCCTTTCTTCCCTCCCCTTCCATTCAAGCCTCACACAGTGGAACACATATTACTCGCCTGCGGTGAAGGTGGGCAGGTGGGTGTGTGAGGAGTAATTGGCCAGGTATCCATTGGAAACCTGCTACAATGATCTAGACCCTCATGGGAGGCCTCAGGGCCAGCCCATTTCCTGCTGTTCACTCGGTCAGAACTCCCTCTGATAAAACCTCCACACTGCACAAGGTATTTTTAATGCTCCTTTGGCTACTTTGAAGTTATTTGTGTTTCTCTTCTGTCCAGATCTGTGTGGGTGTTGCCTTTTTCAGGGAAACAAGGAACCACTTCGCCTAGTATGGTCATCATTGTCGGACTTTAGCCTGAATAAATCATGAGGGATTGTGTCCTGTGGTACAGAAGAGGAAGATGAATAATTCTCCCTGCTACAACTTGGACGTGTTAATTCCCTTATTACCTGGGGGATATGGCGACCCAGACACCTTTGATGTTTGTTTAGCGTATTTTTGGAAGCGTGAATAGCCTGCTTTCATCGCTCCAGTGCCCTCTTGCTTAGGGTGGAGGGTGTTGCGGAGGCAGGGCTCCATAGCTGTGCCAGTTAAATAAGGCTCCACACAATTAGGGCCCTCACGGCCTGGTAATGAATCCCCAAGCAGATGAGTAATGTATTGGCCTGTCTGTCGCTTGGCTAACAGAGCTTTGTCTCCTTTAGCTGTGGCCGGGCGACAAATGGCTGACAAATGAGCCGCGTACTTTGGCAGAGTGCTCTCCTGGAGTGTGCACATGGGCCCCAGGTTTGGGACCGTGGCTGTACCTTAGACCCACAGCAGCAGCCTGTTGGCCACCGCTTAGCAGCTGCATCCATTCCTGTTGGTGCCGCTAACGTGTCGAGCTGTTAGTGGATCTTGATCCTCTCATTAATTGGCAGAAGCCCCAGTCCATGGGGGCTCGACTGCTTCATTCATATTTCGGGCTCATTCATGGATATTTATAGCATGTACATGATTGAGAAACTTTTCTCGCCAGCCCAACGTCTGCAAAAGACAAGGGACTTTGGCAGCAGTCACAACTTGCCAGTTAAAGACATTTTAGTACTACCCAGGCTTCGAGCCTCAAACGCTCTATGAAAGGTTTCGTGTAACATGCCAGTCAGGTGGGGTTCTTAATGGAGGAGTGCACAGGTGCACTCATTTCCAGTAATCCAGTAATAAAGTCAGTCCTTCATGTCTGCCCAGAATGGGGCGGCAGTGCAGGGTGACAGCATGTGGCGTAGGCCAGTCTACCTGAGCCCTCCATCTGGGCTCTTCAGTGTCCCTGTCCCTGGGAGACACGCTCAGAGCATGGCTTCTGTCCTCTGTCGCTACGGCAACAGCCGTGACAATTAGCGCGCTCTTAATTACACAGCAGCCGGCAAGGCTTGTTGTTCAGCCCCTCCAACCCACACACACCGCTTGCAGCCCCTTCTGTCAGCCTAGATCACACACAAACTCATCCTGTAGTATTCATGGCCTGGGCTGGCAACAGGATCTGCCATTGAGAGAAGAGTAACATCTGTGAATCTGGAGATGACAGAGCAGGAAAAGGGGTGGCAGTGCTGGATGCTTACAAGTGTGACCGTTTGCAATTGGGTAGAAAGGCCGCAATTATCAAGACTGAAAGACGGCAGGGGAATAGGAATGGGCTTATAAAGGCTGGCTTCTCTGGGAAAGGGCACTAATGAAAACACAGGAAGCTGTAGGTGGAAGACTGTAATATGATCTTCTTAGGAGCAACAACACGCCACAATTAGGCTGGAATCATGCGTATGAGTGATGCTGTAACTAGATGCTCCTGCGGTCAAATTAATCACCTCGGCAGGGGCATGCCCAAAGAGCAGGGTCCTTTTGATCAGTCATTTATTCGTGACTCAGGATAATTTGGCACTATTTTCTGCCCATAATAACGGCGAGTCTGTGCTGAAGACGTGCTATTGAAGGCACGCTAAGGTGATGTCCTTCATACACAGCAAACTTTTAATGAGGGAAAGCCCAGGAGAAGTTTGCAGGGAGTGTGACAGAAAGGTTAACCAACCTGAGGCATAAGAATGCTGTCTGCGTTGCACGAATTCAGATTCTTGCTTTATGCTGTACACCCAAGCGAAAAGAACTTGTTCTCAAGCTGACGCTGATTGGAAGTGCTTCATAACGAAAGCATGTTATCATAGACAGAGGCAGTTTACATGTACGCAGCTATAGCCTGGGCTGTCTGTTTGAAGATCAGTGACCTGAACGCTGCCTTCATCCCCATCCCTATCCCGGCGAGGTTGTCCCCTACGTCCCTTCTATTTCTATCACGAAGTATCCATGAGCAAAATATCACACATTCATTAAAAATAGAAAGGCCCAAACACACATAAAGAGTTAGACCTTAGATTGAACATGATGGTCTCCATTCCATTCTAATGTATTTTATTGAATTTATTAACAAGTGGTGGGTGGCTGATGAGCATTTGTGTCTTTTCTTTCAGTGATGATCTAAGGGGGCATAGTGGCCTATGATAAAGAACACTGATAAGTGCTGTGGGCTCTGCAAGGGTATATAAACAAGCTCAAAGTAGATCTATTATATATATTTGAACCCGCTTTTCATGATCTTACCACACGTTAGTTGATATTAACACATCGAATCAATTGTACAGCCCTCTAGAACGGCCTGACGCTGTCTGAATGGATTGCACTGACAATCACAGTGTTTCAGACCCTTACAAAAGAAGGGAAAAGCACATGAGAGAGGATAACAAGCGAGAAAACAAAAGTGCTGGATCTCAGTCTCTTGTTTAGAATGTGAGTCATCATATGGTGACATAAAAGCTCAGAACCAGCCTCAGCAAGTGTGCCCTAGGCTAACACAACTCCACTAACAACCTCTCTTTAAAGCAAACTGTCTGAGGAGCTGTGAAAGCCCATTAAATTGCTTTTTAGACAATGGAGAGCATGATGTTTCACCCTTTTTTTGTTACAGTATACAGTGCAGTGAAATTTCATAGGCAGAGAAATCAATCCTTATCATCTCAGCAGTAGCAGAAAAGATGGCCTATTGTAATGCCTAGCAGTTATTATAAATCAGTGGCAATAATCCAAGGCTAATGGGGGATGGTCAAAGAGAAAGTGGCACGCAGGGACAAAGATCTTTATTTATGTTCGGCGCTCCTGCCAATTACATTTCATTCTCAGTGAACAGAGGAATTCTGGACACTGTGCTTTAGTTTTAAGCACCAGGAAGGTTCACTGCTGTTCCATAAAGTACATCTGATTTTAACCAGCGTTAGCAGTCGCAGCTTTGGTAGCTCTCCGCTAAATGAACCGCATGATATAGAGCAAACTAATGTAAACTAGGGGTTTAACCCGATTGAACCGAGCATCTCTTCTGATTCTGAGGTTTTGGGGATGACGTCTTAACCTCTTACTGACCAGGGTATATTTTGGTTTGTACATCTGAATTTACATGACCAAATCATAAGGCAAATTATTCAGTAACTGCATGAAATAAATATAAATTTTTTATTTTATTTTTTTTTTTTGGTAAAAGTTCCCCTCAAATTACCAGAAAATGTGTTTTATGATCATACACATAATGCTATATGCTTACAGTTCACTGCTGAAAGCCAAAAATCTTAGATGCTCTTTGTAATTTTTTATAAAAATAATTTTTACAGAGCAGATCACTGAAGAGACGCCATCTGTTCATAGTTTATAGCCCAGATTTGTGGAAAAATGGGTCGACTTTCAGTAGAAAAAAAATTTGTGAGCTCAGCTTCTTTTATTATAAGGGTTTAAAATGACATCACCCATCTATTAGACTGGAAAGAAGACAGTTACAGCTCTCATATGACCCCCACCTTTAGAATGTAGCTTATGAAATATGAAAGTTATGAAGAATATGATGAAGTGCGTTTTGGAACCACTGGTGGTCTCAAGGAGTTGAAATGGTTAAATTCATTTAAATCTGCCATCAGAGGCGATGCAGCATGCAGATGTTTACGGTGGCCATAGTGAAAATCCTTGCGAGTGACTATGTTTTCTATCACTGTATAAAACTGTATAAGTTTTCTTTATTGCTGATTACCCTGTGTTTTGTTTCTGAGTGAATATGCCAGCACAGTTCAGATCAGTAAGTGCTTTGACCTTGCCCTGATTGACTGAGTCTATCAGCAAGACAAAAAACATGACTAACGTATGATTTATATTCATGCTCATATATTTGATTGTTCAAAAATGGAATTTGTGAGACAAGCTAAATAAAAATCTTTCAAATCTTTCAAATCTTTTCAAATTTTTACTTTGTTAGATAACATAACAGTGGCTTTGAGGAGAGCAGAAATATCATATCTCTTTTTTTGCATCAGCCATAAAAATAAATCAGGCCTGAATTGGGCCTGAACTTTAGTTCTGTAGACTAGGAGCAATAAAAAAAATGGTTTTATTTTAAATATTCTTTAGGGGTGCCAATAATTTTGGGGTCTGGGTCGCGGGAGGTGCTGGAGCCTATCCCAGTAGTCAATGGGCGGAAGGCAGGAAACACCCTGGACTGGTCGCCAGTCCATCTCAGGGCAGACACACACCGACATACACAATACTTTAAATTCCATTTCAACTAATTTATTCATCCAAAGCAGTGCTTTCAAACAAGATCCCCATTTAGTCTGGATAAAATTTCCATAATGCATGTTTTAATTTGATGTTTTATTTGCTGTGCATAAGCAATAATGCATACATTTCAAAACAGGAAGGAAAATAATGTATTACCTAAAAGTAAGGCTCACTGTTATTAGGCTAAAAGCATTTCACAAGCTAAAGATAGACAAGGCAGAACATTCTTAACAAAAACTGTTCTATATAGTACTGAAAAAGGGTTCGTTGCCTCGTAACAATGGTGGAACTCTTTTTGGTGCTATATAGTAGTGTTGTATTCAAGACCACTAGAGCCGAGTCCAATTCAAGACCAAGACCTGGACACATAGAGTCCGAGAAACAGCCCAAGACTTTGTAGTAGACGAGTCAGAGTCAAGGCCGAGACCAGAAATGGCTGTAACAAGATCAAGACCAGATAAAGATTTCTACAGAGTCTAAAAAAACTGAAATTAATTTGTAGTTGATTGTACATTCATTTTCTCATGATTGGGCCTTGTGGACCTTGTGGGTGCCTCCAGCATGCCAGATAAAGGTACTGAAAGTAGGGAGGATATGAAGTCAGGGCGGGAATAAGGTAAGGATAAAAACTAAAGCAGGGTTAAATGCAGGGTCAGTGTTCAGGCTCCGTCCGGTTCAGACAAATATTTGAAGCTGTAGTGTAAACCAGCTGCTAATGTCACTTGTCTGCTAATGCGAGTAAAAATGGCCTTGCTTTGTCATATAAATAGTCATATAATTAGGATGGATTTAACTTTGCAAGTGTGTTGACTTTGTCAACAGGGCACGCCGCAGGAAGTAAACAAGAGCTAGCATGAATGGAAGCGTTTAGCACAAGTGCTCGCTGTTTGCAGATGATGGGAATAATAATCCTTCTAACCTCCTAAGTAAATTGTTTTTTTTTCTAGGAAAATAGAACCAGACTATTTTCTTTAAAGACTAGTTAAGTATTTAAAAAAAACTCTGTGTGTCATATGCTTTCATTTGGTTGCATGCCATGATTCACTCATCATCACAAAAACGATTTTCCTAACTGGGTTTATTTATCCCAGGAGCAAATCTCTTTCATTAAATTATAATGGAGGTCTATGAGGTTGTGATGGAGACACAAAACACAGTGTCTAAAAGTTTGCAAATACAGTGTGGCTTAGAAATTGGTGACCTGCAGCTTAATGACTCTTTTTTAACCCTAGGAAAGCCAATACTGTGCTACCCAATCTGTATATGTTCTGTTTTCCAAAATGGCAATACACACTGACCACTTCATTAGGTACACCCACCTTGTGTCTGCTCATTGGTGGTCATGCAGGGTCCTGACCATTGATGAATGGGGAAACGGACTAAAATTGATAGTTGTAGAACTACAAAATACAGCTGTAGCAGGGCTGTATGTAAACTTTTTGAGTAGGTGGTATCAGTGCTATAAAAATTGCTTGTAAAGTGCATTAATCTCAATAACTGTAACAAACAGTCATTTAACTGTAAAAAAAAGAATCAGCAGGTAAAATATTTGTATTTTAATGTTTTGACAATACAGATAATATCCTTAGAATTATAGTATTTTTTTCCATAATAGTTCTGATGCATCATTGAGTGTGAAGAAACCCACACCAGCATGTTGAAGTTATAAATTTCAGGACAGGAAGGGAAACAGCTTATTATTTAAACGTAATTCTTGCTGTTATTTAATTAGCGATTTATATTTTAGTCAGTTAATTAAAAAACAGGCTAAATGTAGACAAGACAGTAAAAAAAGTTCTATATGGTACTGAAAAAGTAGAACTTTTTTGGTGCTATATTTTAGTGTTGTAGTCAAGACCACTAGAAGCCAGTCCAAGTCAAAACCAAGACTAGTCAAATAGTAGTAGTCAAATCTGAGTCAAGAATGAGACCTGGACACATTGCCTCTGGGTCAAGACAAGACTTGTCAAAGCTGTCAAGTAGTAGTAGTTAAATCTGAGTCAAGACTGAGACCAGATTAAGGTCTTTCAGAATATAAAACTAAAAGACTGAAATTCACTTGAAGTTAATATGTATATATAATGAACATCAAAAAACAAATAAAACCCAGTTAAGCCATTATGGAAATAATCACTTAGATTTTCCACCAGCAGGCAACAGATTTATTTCATCATGTATAGAAAGAACTGTTGTATTCTGTTTGAAAGTGTTGTTAATATTCAGTTATGAAAAAATAGCTTAGTTTCTAGTTATCCCACACAGAGGCACTGCATTCAGCTGGTCTGGAGAACAATGTCCAAGTCCCATCCTACCCTGAGACCGAGACAAGGCCGAGTCCAAATGACGTAGAGACTGAGACCAGACCTAGACGATTAATTTACAGTTTCTAGAGTGGTCCCAAGACTGAGACTGGAGTTGAGAACCACAGCACCACTATATAGAAGGATTTTTAATCATGCAACTGGTCTTCCATCATAGAAATAAACCACTTGATCATGCAAAGAAGCATTTATGCATTCAAAGGTTTTTTGAATATTCAGCAAAAATCATGGAGTGACAATTAGCGGTGAGAGTAACGCGACGCGGATATATTACTGAACGCAATCTGATAAAACAACTTATTACAGCATATGTCATCCTCCATGACATGTTTGGAACATGGTTATGTCAATTCTGTGTTGAAAGGTTGAGTTAAAGTGTTACCATTTTTTCCCAAGCAGTAAAAGCGAAAAGAAAACAAAAAAACACTGTTACTATTAAAATGAATGTAAGATGAGTTGTTCTTTTTCATAGCGACAGAGTAATGACGAACCCCTAGTGGTTAATGTTCCCCGTTTTGAAAGCTGGAGAGACGATGTCTTTTGTGATCTACAAGCATATAAAAACAACAGGTACCGACTCCCATATAACAGATACCTTCATGTGGAACCTCCGCTATTGTCAGCTGTACCAGAGCGGAGCAGTGCGGCAACATTTCCAAGCACGTCTGTGTCACTGCTCTAAATGGGTTTATTGAGAGCTGCATTACAATGGTAAACAAACAGCCCCCTCCGGCGCTGCTATTTGCCGAGTGGGCGTGTGTCATGCTGCCTTTCCAGTGTGCCTGGACGGCTTTGCACCTCCGCAAATCTGGGCGAAATTTGGTTGGATACATTTCACGAGAAGGTTAAGCGGGCAGTAATGTGCTTTGTGTTGATGGGGAAGCCTGAGGCACGCAGGAGGCTCGCCGTGGCCCTATATGACGGACACACTTCTGAGACGGCCTAGGAATTGATTGGTCCTGCCTGATTTTGAGAGATTTAGGTAGAGGTATAAGAGGTAAGCAGGAGATGCCAGGCAGAAACTCAATGGGAATCTATTCCTTTTGTTTTATGTTTCTCAATCTCACTGAGAACTCTGGAACGCATACAGAAAAGCAGTGGCGAGTGATGGGCTCCTCAGTGTGACCGTAAGCTGTTATAGACATTCCACAATTGTACTGAATTGATTTGTTATGCATTGAGATCCCAATTCATTGGAGAAAACTTATCTTGGATGTACGCTCACCGGCCATTTTATCAGAAACGAGGTAGATGCACTTTGTAGGTTTACAGTAACTGACCATAGCCGATCTGTTGCTGCACAATTTGTCAGCCACCTTCTACCCCATCCATCAATGGAAAGGGCTCACCATAGGACCATCATTGATCAGACAATATGTGGATGGTGGACCATTCTGAGCACAGCAGCAACACTGATATATTAGTGGCATGTTAGTGCTTGTTGCGCTGGTGTGAGTGTAGCAGGTGCTCGTGTGCGAAATCGCTACTCAAATCAGTCCTGAAGGCAGCGCTGGGATGAAGCAATCTGGACCAAAAAAAATCCGCTACATACATTGACGTATGTGTAATTGATTGCATTACATGCGATGCTGGAAGTGATCTCCGTTTTCTGCCAGACACATTAAGGGGTATTAGGGGGTATGCACCCGGAAGTTGCAGACGGAGGTTAAACGTGGTGACAGCGGTCCGGCGCCTACCTCATCGCTCCGACGCAGGGGCATCCTGGCTTGTTCGAAGCTCCATATACTGAGGAGCTCATTGCTCCTGTTTTGTTCAGATTGCTTCATCCTAGTGAGAGTTATTACAGAATATTCGGGGCCTCTTTCGAGTGAATCTCCCTGTGTAAGGTTTGTCACATACGTAGGCCCATGTGTACTTTGATGTGTTCATAATTCATGTCACGCTGAAAGCATATTATTACTATTACTTTCATAGTAGTTTGTTGCAAAAAACATTTGGATATAAGCTGGAGTCATGAACGCACAATGTGCATGTACTACCGTAATCTGCTTAAGATGTAAGCAATTGTGATTTAGGTGCAGATAGCTTGACCACAGCAACATTTTATTGCAAGAGGTACGTCTTCAGTTCCAACATGTAAACGCAGCATTAGTAAAGAAACTGCCGTCACTCATGTTTAATAGGTAGCATTCTTAGTAGTCTACTTATATTACCATGCTAGCTAACAAGCAGGCAGTCAAAGAAGATGCTGCTTTAGAAGCTGCTAGTTTTCCAGGCAGGTTTCTGAGAAACCAACACCATGTAAAAAGAATTTCCTGAAAAAAATTAGTTCCTAAATTCCATACATTTTAATGCACTGCATCCACATTCGCAGCACTGAAGAACAGTCAGACGTTTCTGAAGATAAGCCCCGCCTACTGGTTATTTTAATTGGTCGTTCTTTGAACCAATTACGTTTGTTCTGCCTCAGGGGTAGCGCTGCCTTCAGAACGGTTTTGAGTAGTGATTTTGCACATGTCTGTAGCAGGTACAGCAGTTTTGCTAGGAATTTTTCAAAACCATGGACACTTACTGGCCAATTAGACATCACCCTGTTGACTTTGCAGGTGTGCAGTTAGAGACTACAGCCCTTCATCAGCAGTGTTGGGGTAGTATAAACAGTAATCCACTACAAATTACTAATTATTTCTATCAAATTGTAATGAGATTAATCATTATTTCTTGGAAAAAAATAATCTCAATATTCAATACTTCTACATTACTCTCTAAAGCCCATACACATCTGCACAAACTGGAAAGTACAAGGGGGAAGCCTAAGAATCCTTTTAGTGTTATGTACAAAGAAACAGCCAATCACTGTAAACACCATTTAAAAGACCTATTGCTATCCTTGCCTATCCTAATTGAAAATGAGTTGGCACATCCTCTACAGAGAATACATTTAAATATGGCATTTCATACACATAAACGCTGAGTTTAACACATTGGAAAAAAAAGAAACACAAAATAAAATGTGCTGTGACTTTTGCACAGGCCACATTGTTTTATTTTTCCCCCAGTATGATAAATTCAGCAAATAAACAGTAGTTGTTCATTAAAATATGCAGAAGAAAATCAGCAAAACATGTCATTTGACCAGGGGCGCACAAACTGTTGCATACAACTGTATGCTGATTAAAATTATGAATAGCTAATGCAGTTTAAATGCCAAAAAACTAACCAATTTTATACCAAGCTCAAAATACTTGTATCTGTCTTGTAGCACAGGCACATGAATATTTTGTATTAGAACTGGCTTGAATAATCTGTACAGAGGTAATTTGTGTACTAATTGTATCACATAATTAATATTGTTCTCACAGGTGACAGATTCTTTGCAGAATTGCTTTAATTCAGCTACACTGGTGGGCTTTCAGGCATGACCTGTCTGTTTGAGGTTCTCCCTCAGCATCTCAATGGGGTTGAAGTCAGGACTTTGACTGGGCTGCTCCAAAACCTCAATTTAGTTTCTTTTTAGTCCTTTAAAAGTAGACTTGCTCCTGTGCATTGGTTCGCTCTCTTGCTGCAAAACCCAATTGCGCTTGAGCTTCAGATCACAGACTGATGACCAGACATCCTGCAGGACTTTCTGGTAGAGAGCAGAACTGATGGTTCTGTCAATTATGGCAAGTCACTCAGGCCCAAAAGCAGCAAAGCATCACCACACCATCATACTACCACTACCATGGTTGACTGTTGATATGATATTCTTATTGTGGAATGCTGTGTTAGCTTTAAGCTGAGAAATTTCCATTTTCAACTTATCAGTGCATAGAACATTATTCCAAAGGCTTGGGGGTCTTCATGGTTCTATTGGTTAGCAGTGGTTTTTACCTTGCAACTCTCCCATGGATGCTATTTTTCTCCAGTCTCTTTTAGTTTCTTGGTGGAATCATGAATGCTGACCTTATCTGGGGTGAGCGAGGCCTGCAGTACTTCAGATATTTGTGTGGGTCCTTATATCTGTTCCTGGACGAGTTGTTTTTTTGGAAGGCCAGCTACCTCTAGGAAGATTCACCACTGTTCCAGGTTTTTTTTCCATATGAAGATAATTGCTCTCACTTCAGTTGGATTAAGTCCCAGAGCCTGAGAGATGACTTTGTAACTCTTTCCAGGCAGATATTTATTTTAATAACTTTCTTTCTCATCTGTTTCAGAATTTATTTTTATCGTTTGCTGCTTACTGAGACCATTTAGCCTACTTTTCATTGATGGAAATTGATGTTTAGATTCAACAGAGCTGACAATCAGCAAGCATTAGTGTGTCTAGGTTTAGAGTTCCCAATTATTAACAAACTTTGGTTAAGTGGTTGATTAAGTAACTAAGGGAGCAGTTACTTTTTCACACAGGACTATTGGTATTGAATAACTTTTTGCCTTTACTAAATGAAACTGCCCATTTTTGATTCTTTTGTGTGTCCACCCCTTTGCCTTTATTACAGCTTTGATTGCATCCCTGCCTGTGAATATTTTATTCAATAGTTCTAATTAACTAAAAAGCTGATTATCAACTAATTAACAAAGTCTTTCCTCAGTTGAAGCTGATGTGCTCGAGCTGGATAACACCAAAATGTCCAGGACATTGGTGATCTTGGACCAGAACTGAAAACCTCTGCTTTAACTAAAAACACTGTTAACCATTCTTTGATTCTACTGTTGCTTCCTCACTCATAGAGGTGCAAAGCTTTCAGAGGGAGCTGGTGCCCCCAGTACAGTCAACATATAAATCAATATCTGCATCTGTTATGATCTAACCAAGCCATTTCCTATAATAATGATGACCTGCAGAATCTCCTCAATGTCTACCGAGTACATTAGGACCAACGGTCAACCACAGAGATTGCTTGAGTTAAGCCTCTGTAATTGTGTTATACACTGCATGACAGTATATGCATTAGCATTTAAATGAATCTCTGGTTCTGAACAGCATGCAAGCCATCCAATGTCAAACCCAGAGGGCAGTTAGCGAAGGAGACGATGCCAGGCTGACCTGCCCCTTATTATGCCGCCTTCCCCTTCTCGCTAACCCAACACAATGAGGGAACCGGTGCTCTAGGAAAGGTGGCATCTGCTGTTGTCTGGCACCGCCACGGGGGGTAGAGCGGACACGGCCGTGGCCAGCGAGGAAGAGGGTGTTTATGTGAGGGGACAGAGGAGGGGTAATGAACGCACAGCTGCGCCATTATCTCAGCCGGCCACAGTGGCATTAGGGCCTGGCCTGGGCCAAGTCACCGCTGCAGGGCACTGATGGTGGCCAGCTGATGGGCTAGCTGACTTTCTCTCAGTCTGATGGAGCCGTAGCCATCTCTTCAGGGGCATTAATGACACGGCTGCTATGCCAGAGAGGGCTGCTCCGTGCCATGATGACGGTTTCTAGCTTTGCTGGACATACGGACTTCCTGAAAACAAACAGATAAGGAAAAGGTGGCCAGAGGGGGATGGATCAGTAAAAATAGTAGGACCAAAGATACACGGTTGAGGGAGGTTGCAGGGTGAGAGAGACAAAGAAATGAGAGAATTATATGACTTCATGGCTCAAATTAGGCATGTAACGCAATGCAACTGTCTGTAATTGAAGCTGTTTAGTGCTAAAAATATCAATATCTGTAGTGGTCTGAGTGGACATGGTGTAAGATAAAAAATGTGGTCCACACTGCAGTGTTTTTTGAACATGGATCAGAAAAAAAATCTGTTTTGTATTTCTGTATTGTTACATATTTCTGAGTGAAACACAGAATTGGATATGTTAACTATCTAAGCACTTCCGTTGGTGATAGGTGAGAGTGGTGGGATGGGAAGATGAAACATGACATTGCTGGTTAATGTTTTTTCCCCTGCTTGATGGCGCTTGGTGATGTAATCAAAACAAAAACATACTGTACATACTTTAATTAAACCAAACATCCTGAACTTCACCAATTTGAATAACAAGAAATGCAATCTCTTACTGATTTGGTGTCCTAATACAGCACGTGTTCTATATGGAGCAGTGACCCTGCTGGGAAGTGACAGTAAGATCTTTTAAGAAAGAATCAGCACAGAAATCATATAACAGTCAATAAATCTGTGAATAACAAAAACATAATGACCTTCACAAGTCAAGTAAAAAGACAAAGAAATGCTAAACTGAAACCGTAGTCGGCAAATCTATGAATAAAACAAGCTGCTTAGTAGCTGAAGTAACCACAGTGGTTAGCTATGTTTTATGCAACTAATCTATAAATTTAACATCCTTAATTTATTTGGTCAAACGAGAAAACTAAATGCATGAAAAACAGCAGTTTCCTACTATATCAATGAGATGCATAACATGCCAATTTGCAGGCTATAGACTTTGTGAAATTTAAACCAGTTGGTATAGATCTATGGGACTTTTGTGAGAATAATAAGGCTGTGTTTAGGTGTGGTTAGTAGGACCATAGATCAGGTGAATTTTAGCCTATTTTTAAACACATTCAAACACTATCACAGCCACTTCTCCCCTGCGTGGACATATGTAGGCTAGCAAAACGGAGGCAAAAAAGTCAACATTTGTGGTACCAAAGTTCGTATATGCCTACTTTATCCGTTTGCGTGAATAGAACTGTGATATATAATATACACACTTAAAAAAGATGGTTCTTCAAGGGATCTTTAGTAAAGACAATAATTCTATATAGAACCATGAACATTCAGAGATTTAATGCAAGATTAAAGGGTTCTCTGCATTGTGAAACATTCTTCAGATTGATGGAGAATGTGCTGCAGATAGTTCTATATAGAGTCTTTTTGAAAAGGGTTCTATATAGCTCCAAAAAGAGTTCTTCTATTCTAACAAGCTTGACATTGCAACAATAGAAGAACCCTTTTGGTCCTATATAGAACCCTTTCTAAAAGGTTCTATATAGAACCATACAAAACACACTTTCCAGCAATCTGAAAAACTCTTTTGCGAAGGGTTGCAAAACCCTTTTGTGAAGCATTTGTCTGCTATGAAGCATTGATTGTTGGGTTTATGTTAACCTGTGCTCTCATTAATATGTGCTATTGTTTTGTCTTAGTTGGTAAAAAAAGGTATGTGTTTATAGTGGTAATGTGCATAGCCCTGCAGGTAGTGTGCTACCTTGAGTATCATCTAGGCCTTGAGTATCATAAAAAATTAACTGACTACACAAAGGTAGCCAGATAGAGGCCCAGCTAATATTTGCGCCCAAGGGCTGATCCAGCCCTGACCTTGGTGTGTATTGGCCAGTTAACCTATCTTTTACAGCACTAGAAGTAGATGTTTTGAGTCATGGACATTTTTCTGAGTTTTTTCCACAGTATTCAACTTTATTTTTCTTCACTGTGTGCTCTAGCTATGCTACAGCCTACATTAGAAACAAGCAATGCTTAGCCAAGTTCTCACATTCTGCAGAGATAGCTGAGCAGAGGGATTGCTGTGTTACATATTTTCATTCATTTAAAAAGCAATGTTTGGTGCCTTTTTTTTTTGCAGATTTACAGTTTAAAACTGTGATGTTCCATGACTGATGGCAGCATGCAGCCTTGTAAACCTTTCCATAGAGATAGCAACTGTTGGATATTGTTGATGATTGAAAAAAGGTACAAGGATGCAAGAGCACAGCACCTTAGGGTCCATCCCATACTCAAGAGTGTATGAAATCATAGCTGTCTACAGGTAAAAAAATACAAGACATTTTAAAAATGCTTAAAACAGATTCTGCTGATCATAATGATCCCTATTAAAAACATTATGAGAACATCTATATGATATTAAACATTCGCGCTAAATATTACATTATCCCCTTGATAATGAGTGAACTCACTTTTGACATCAAAGTAAGATGCACTGAGGTGAACCGAAACCGTGTCCTCATTCATTCCAACACACATCCTACACAGCAAAGGCTGTTTGAGCTGCACAAGTTTGAAGGAACTCTTTCAAATGATCTTCTTTCAGGATGACTAAGGTGTGATACTCATTGTACTCATGACTCCTAAGGGCGTTTTACGTCAGAACTACTTAAAGAAGCACTAAAATCACAGGAGTAGTCCTCCTTTTGTTGCCTTTCTCATGCACAAACTGTGGGCTCTAAAAATACTGCAGCTTTGCTGGGTGAATTAAAACTTGAATCTCAGGATATAAATAACAGCTAAATTGCCTGGTTATCAAGATGAATAATATCAACAAAGGAACGCAGAAGCCTTCGGTTTGAATGGAACAAATGGCGCGCCCGTGTGTCTGGAAGTGGGTGCATATTTTAAATGACATCGTCTACCCAGAGGAGTAGGGGAAATCAAATTAAGGTACGAAAAAACAGAAGAGTGGCGGAAGTGTATAAGCTTGGGAAATAAAATCATTAATCTTCATGAGCTCCCCTTAGGAAATCAAATAAAAATAATGCACTATTGTATTCCATTATGGTATTTTAGGCTGGTGCACAAAGTTCTCTGGAATTTGAAGTGCTAAAAATATGCAGACTTTCTCAATTTCTTAGGCCTCGCTACTGAATAAGCATGATGAGGCATCTCAGGCACTAAAATGCACATGAACAAGTTTGATGCTGCGTTGTTCCTGAAAGGCCCATTAGACTGGGATCCATATTGATTTCTCTATTGTCGTTTCATTCAGCTGAGGCCTGTGATGAATGGGTTACAAATATATTCCGAGCTCACCTGAGTATTCCATCAAATAGTCTCTGTACTAAATGCACATTTAAAAAGACTTATGAAAGCTGCTGAACTGCCAGTGCACTTTTTTGACAATACATAATCACTAGACTTTGATACTTTTTTTGAATAACATGATGTAGTTTGTTATTTGTAGTTTAGCTTGTGATGTGTAGACTTTTGAGTACAGCCAGTAGACCAAAGCTCTGAGTGTTCTTATACATTTTGACCAAGACAAGAAAATTTTAGTCAAGAAATCAAGAAGTTTGTCATAATATGTGTGATTATGTCATTACATGTATTAATGTAATTTCTTTTTCCTATATCTGAAAGGTAATGTAACATTTTTTTGTTATCACATTAAAATGAATGACTTGATAAGAATTCTGTTGGTCTTGTCTCTCTGACAGTGATATTAATTATGTGTGATGAATTTAACACATCTATTTTGTCTACACTCACCAAACACTTTTTAGTTGTGCATGCTGAGTGTAGATAAATGGCTGTTCTGCAAATGGAAATGCCTTGTTGATGTGAGAGGTCAACAGAGAATGGCCAGACTGGTTCAAGCTGACAGAAAGGCTATAGTAAACATAAAGCAGAATGCACAGCATGTTGAACCTTGAGGTGGATGGGCTACAACAGCAAAAGACCACGTTAGGGTCCAGTTCAGCCTGCAAAGAACAGAAAGCTGAGGCTGCAGTGGGCACAGGCTCACCGAAACTGGACAGCTAAAGAAAAACATAGCCTGATTTGATGAATCTCAGTTTCTGCTGAGGCACACAGATGGTATGGTCAGAATTTGGCATCAACAGCATGAATCCATGGACCCAACCTGCCTTGTGCCTTGAGTCCTGGCTGGTGGAGGTGGTGTAATGAAGTGTGCAATGTTTTCTTGGCACATTTTGGGCCCGTTAATACCAATTAATCATTGTTTGAATGCCACAGCTTATTTGAATATTGTTGCTGACCATATACATAGCACAAAGCAAAGGTAATCTCAAATGGGTTTCATGAACATGACAATGAGTTGAGTGTTCTTCAGTGGACTTTCCAATCACCAGATCTGATTCCAGTAGAGCACCTTTGGGATGTGGTAGAATAGAACTGGAGATTTGCACTGTGAAAGTGCACCTGAAAAATCTGCAAGAACTGCATGATGCAATCATGTCAACATGTACCAGATTCTCAAAGGAATGTTTCCAACATCTTGTGGAATTTTGTGCCACAGAGAATTGAGGCTGTTTTGAGAGTTTTATTTATAGAGGCGGCAGCCCGGAGTGCTTTACAGGCAGATGATAAAGTTTAGGAGTAGTAGAAGAAAATTTAAATATTCAATTTAAGTCATGTAAAGCAATAATTTAGATTGAAAAAAGAGACATAGAATTTCAATTAAAAGCTAAATTAAACAAATACATTTTTAAACGTTTCTTAGAATGTCCACTGAATTGGACTGCCGAATAAAAGGTGGAAGGTTTCACAGTTTAGAAGCATAATAATAGAAAAAGTCTCTGCATGTTTCTATAATTTATGGACAGTATTTGCAGAAGGCCAGTAGCTGCAGATCTAAGATCAGAAACATAAACACACAGACATTGTGTGAGGTATGTGGGTGCCTTAAAGTCATTTATAGCTTTAAAAACAAGTAAAATAACTTTAAAATCTACACTAAAAGTACAGGCAGCCAGTACAGTATGTACAGCCAATGCAGTTCTTTCTAAACGGGGGTCATATGAGCTCTCTTTTTTGTTTTTCTTAGGAAACCCAATAAAGAAGATCATTACAGTGATCAGTTCTGCTTGTAACACATGCATGAACATGTTTCTCTGCAATACTCTGAGATAGAAAAGGTCAAACTTTAGCAATATTTCTCGAATGTTAAACAGCTGCTTTAGCAAATCTAAGATTACACCCAGCTTTCATACTTCGGATTTGGCATACGAAGCAATGACAGAATCCTTGATTTAGTTGTAGAAAATTTTGTGCCATCCACTGAGTAATATTTGATGCACAACTGGTAAGCCTGTTAAGAGTCTTGATGTTCAGATCAAATGGAAATGTAAAATTGCGTTATTAGCAAAGCTCCGAAAAGTGAAATCATTTCCTAATGACATGTACAAAGAGGAAAGGAAAGGCCCTAAAACTGAACCCTGTGGGACTCACAAAAAGGAGCCAAAACAAGCCTGTATGTAATACATCTTCATCAAACTCGAATCGAATAAAATATCTCCTCTTCTACCACGCAGTGCTGGAAACAATGACTTCTAAGGGTTAAATACTCTGGGACATGAACAGGGCTGGTGCGAAATAGCCTGCAGACGGCATCATCTCCATCCTAATGGGCCATAAGCAGTGGCTATCTCATGAAGAAATTTCAAGCGTAGCAGGCTAGTTGGGGAGGACAAGACGTGATGGCTGGAGCTACTTTAGAGTTGAGGGAATACGATGTGGTCCAATTTATTTGCTTGGTGACGGAAAGCTCAGGAGACTGCTCAAAGTGTCCGGCCGCCTCTGGGACGCGAGACGGGTGGAATAGCCCTCATGCAATTTACCCATTGCGCAGAGCTAAGCTCTTGATCTGTCTGCTGAGCGCTTACCTCATTCACCTTTGATCTCTAATCTCTCAACCTCCGGTTAAAAGAAAAAGAAACACAAATGAAATGAGCTCACTCAGCCCTCCATCCCCTCCGCCGCCAGGGAAGGGGGGGGCATGAAAAAAAAAGAGAAACACACCACCGAGAGGTTGTTATTTTGTGCCCTTTCGAGGTCCCTCTTGGTGCGGAATGATTAAGTGATTTCTTCCTCGACCCTTGGGTCAAATGGGGCTACGAAGGCTGGAATTAAAACGTTGCGCCCACACCGAGTGACCTTTTAATAGCAACAGGAGCACGGTAATGACCCGGCTTGTTATTACAAAACACGAAAAAGATATGACACAGTGGCACGGATGTGACCTACAGCGCAGCGCCCTGAGCTAATACAGTTATCATCACAATACACCAGAAGCATTAGGCTTTAAATACAACTTTGTCACACTTCATAGTCCTCTTTGTCCTATATGTGCTCTCCCCAAAGGCTCAATCTTAATTCGCGTGCGTGCTGCTTGTCTTCATGCAGTAACTGTAAGCCATGTGGGCCGTATTTGAATTTCCGGCTCAGACGAAAAAACAAAAAGCAGCCCTGAGATTCCAGCCAGGCTGCTCGGCGCTGATGGCGCACGGCACATTAGGCAGCGCGACAGATTGCTCCTCAGGTGAGAATGCACCGTGTGGTGGCAAATCCGTTTTTCATGCTGTCTGGCAGGCACGTGAAAAAAAAAAGGACCCCAAAACAAACAAAGCTATCTCACCAGAGACTAATTTACCATGAAACCCAAGTGTTGAAATGCACCTCATTCATTCCGGCACATTCCGCTGACTGCTGGTGAAAGATTGCACTGAAACAAGTGTGTTTCTCCACAGGGCAGCCAAGGGTAAAAGACATTAGGTTCTGATTGAATCAGGTGGACTGAAGATAAAAGCAGACGGATGACGAACGATAGGAGGACGACGGCTGTACTGTAGGTTTCCTCCGCCCTTCATTAGGGTAGTCGTTCGGGTTTTAATAAGAACGGCAGCAAGAGAGCAGGGAAAGTGAGCGGAGACCTCCTTCATTTTTGCAAGAGCTCTTTCGTGCCGCCTGGCTCAGCTTGGACCGACCGAGATAAGGGGAATAAGCACTTTAACGTGAAGCGCTTAATTCTTCATTGTAGGTGCATGTCTTTGGCTTTGAAGAACTCCATGGTGCTTGGTGGGAGTTAAGAGGATTTCTTCAATGTTATTGTGGTCTTAGTGGACTAAATGTTACATGAGCTCCTTTTTTATAATGAACAGCTGAATAATATGATAAACACATATATATATATATATATATATATATATATATATATATATATATATATATTTTCATATATAAAAATATATTTTTTTATTATTTTTTTTGAACAAAATATTATGTTATTTATGATTTTGTTTGTAACTTTAATAGTACCAGAATAATAATTATAATAATATTACAAACATTGGTTTATATAAATATTTATCAGAGTATTATATCACACATATGCAAAAGTTGCAACACCAGTGGTCAAATCGCATGTTTTGTTGATTTTCTCCTCTACTGGGAACAACACTAACTATGGCATTTTTCTGCAAAAAATCTGCAATATCTAGGTAAAATATGAATATGCCATAACCTTTGCACAAGCCAAATTTTATGTTTTAAAGAATATTTTATTTGGCTTTTTCAATGTGGTCATACAGAAAAGATATTAAACTTGAAATAATGAGTCTGCATGTACACATGTGAATATTAAATATGTATACATGATATTTAAAAATTAATGAAATTTTTTTTTATTGATTCATTATAGTAACTATGTGTATAATTGTAAACTTCAGCTCATCATTACACTGAAGAGAAGGTATTGCTTGAATGCCTTTCTCAAATGAGAAAAACTAGTTAAAACCTAACCTTAGCAAGTTAGCTACTTGGCCATCAAGATATCTTACTTCAGATTGCCTCCTTTTCTCTGGCTGAAAGGGTTGACTGAGGTAAGTCACATATATTGCAAGTTTGTTTGTTTTAATCAGCTTATAGAACAGTGGCTAGGCTAACAGTTAGCATTGGTTGACACCACAAAGATTCCCAATGCTTGTATGACATATTTGCCAAACGATGCTGGGTATTGTTATGAGAGGACACTGATGAATGAAAACATGAAAATGATATAAAATCTTGAATTCTGTAAATCAATAAGGACTCAGGGTTTGAAGCTGTGCTACAGATTTTTCTTTTAACATTTCTTTCTACATCATTTGAATCTTCACATTGTGTGAAAACTGTACAACGCATGGACGAATAGATATGTTACAAAAGTAGTTCGAATAAAATCTTTTTACATTAATTTACATTAAAAGTTTAAAAATATTCTTCCTTCTCCTGTGAGGTAATAATTTCAGAGAATCATTATTGTTTTTTGGACAGTGATGATATGAAACTCTTGTTTTAGGCCAAAATGCCCCTTCAAAAAGCCATAAAAGTAATATAAAAATCTAAGATATAAACTATTAAAGTCATTTTATTCTCACATAGTACTATAGACATTGCTTATGAAGCTAAACTGGAGCTCGATTTACCATCACATTTCTTACTTTTAGGTGATGAAAAATAAGGTTTCAGGGACTTGGAAGACATTAATTTGATTAATGAGGCCAACTCACTACACATCTACAGAAGAAAGTAAGCTTAAAGAATACATTTAAAAAGCTATTCATTACTCCCATGGCAGCTTTGAAATGAGTTAGCTTCACAAACTGTTTCTATGGGTGCTTCAGCTGTAAAAGTCTTGCTCCCTGATGTTTACTATACACTGGGCCATGTGGGACGTGAATTTTATCTCTGTAAAGAAGCCCAAAAAAATTGCCCCAAGGTTTGCCCAAGGTTTAATCAATGATATTCATTGATATGGAGGAAAAGATGCTGTTGAGAGGCCTTGTGTACCACACAGATAGAAAAATAAGACTCAATTGAACTTGTTCCCTCTGTGCAATTTGGATTTTACGGTGTGTGCATCTTTTAAAATGTAAGAGGAGTCCTGCTCAAATCAATTGATCCCGGTCCTTAGCAAAATAATTATGTTATTGAAAACAATTTCACCAGACCTTAGTCAATGTGTGCCCCCAAAGCACCGGATTGTCCTTGGCATCCTCTGTGAGGTATACAATTAAAGCATTTTCTCAGGCTAAACTGCCTCTCCCTATGACTGCATTTTTCATCCTTATCCTCCAGCTCAGCCTCGGTAATCCCTGCCTCGTGAGAGAGAGAGAGAGAAAGAGAGAGCGAGAGCACTGTCAAGAGTTGTCTCACTTCCTTCAGTTGAATGCTTTCCTGAATCTCACTGTGGGAATTATGCACACGTTCATTAGTCTGAGCTATCGCCAGTATCATATACATTGATAATGGAGAACAAAAAGAGAAGGTGGGCAAGAAACAGCAGCTGCATGACGGAAAGAATGAGAAATCAAACAGGCCACAGATGAGTTTGCCTCAGGCAAGCGGACCCGGCTGGACAAGCAGAGGAGGCCCATCACATTTCAAGTGCCAATGAATATAATCCGGTCCGCTGTCATGGTGACGATAAGTGCCGAATATTCATTTTTGGAAAATTGCATCATTCATTTTTGAAGAGAGGATTACGGTAACTGTCCATCTGCGGACTGGAGGTAAAATTCGATATAATGTTGGATGAAAAAGGAGCTCAGCATTATTCATTTTCTCTAGTGGCAAAAAGGGATCCAGAAAACAGCCAGCCAGACGGGATCAATCTGAATGTTACAAAGTGGACCAAATGATTTTCCCATACAAATACACGGACACAAATGGGTTCTGTGTGGAAATGACTGCGCGCTGCAGACTGAGGAAGTGGCAGTAGAAGTTTCACGTTCAATTTGACTCACCGGTGATGCAATTTGGTTTTTCAGTTTTTTTCTCATACTGAAACACAATTCTATAATTCGGCTATCCGGTGTGGCCCATAGGAGGATGGGTTATCTTAGGATTCCTTTCTCATTCTCTTAGTTTTTCTTTTTGAGTCTTGGTTCCTCTCTGGGTTTTTTTTTTCATTCTCTGAGAGAGTTTTTATTTTTAAGTCTTGGTTTCTCTCAGGCTTTCTTCCCCATGGTTATAGGAAGTATTTGCTTTTGATTCTTCGTTCCTCTCAGTGTTGCTTCCTCATGTTCTTAGTGAGTTTCTCCTCTTGATTCTCGGTTCCTCTCAGTGTTGCTTCCTCATGTTCTTAGTGAGTTTCTCCTCTTGATTCTTCGTTCCTCTCAGAGTTGCTTCCTCATGTTCTTAGTGAGTTTCTCCTCTTGATTCTTCGTTCCTCTCAGAGTTGCTTCCTCATGTTCTTAGTGAGTTTCTCCTCTTGATTCTTCGTTCCTCTCAGAGTTGCTTCCTCATGTTCTTAGTGAGTTTCTCCTCTTGATTCTTCGTTCCTCTCAGAGTTGCTTCCTCATGTTCTTAGTGAGTTTCTCCTCTTGATTCTTCGTTCCTCTCAGTGTTGCTTCCTCATGTTCTTAGTGAGTTTCTCCTGGCTGTTTTCTGGATCCCTTTTTGCCACTAGAGAAAATGAATAATGCTGAGCTCCTTTTTCATCCAACATTATATCGAATAACTAACTTGAAAAACCATTTTCATAAATTAAAATGTTAAATATGAAGAACATGTTACAGTTTTAAGAACTTCCACATAGCGTAAAAGGTTCTTGATTCTCGGTTCCTCTCAGTGTTGCTTCCTCATGTTCTTAGTGAGTTTCTCCTCTTGATTCTCGGTTCCTCTCAGTGTTGCTTCCTCATGTTCTTAGTGAGTTTCTCCTCTTGATTCTCGGTTCCTCCCAGTGTTGCTTCCTCATGTTCTTAGTGAGTTTCTCCTCTTGATTCTCGGTTCCTCTCAGTGTTGCTTCCTCATGTTCTTAGTGAGTTTCTCCTCTTGATTCTCGGTTCCTCTCAGTGTTGCTTCCTCATGTTCTTAGTGAGTTTCTCCTCTTGATTGATCTTGATCTTTCAGTGGTTCTTTCTTATGCTCTTTGGAAGTTTTTTCTTTTGAGTCTTGGTTCCTCTCAGAGATTCTTCCTCATGCTTTTAGTGAGTTTTTCCATTTGATTCTTAATTTCTCTCAGGCTTTCTTCTTCATGCTTTTAGGGAGTTCTCCTTTTGAGTCATGGTTCCTCTGAACGTTCTTGCCTCATGCTGTCCAAGAGTTTTTCTTTTGAGTCTTGGTTCCTCTCAGTGCTTCTTCCTCATACTGATAGACAGACCTTTGACTTTTCACTCTTAAAAAGAGAGGTTCTTGGCTTGGATATATGGTTCTAGAAAAAACACTTTAATCGATATAGAACATTTTACGCTATGTGGAACTTCTTAAAACTGTAACATGTTCTTCATATTTAACATTTTAATTTATGAAAATGTTTTTTCAAGTTAGTTATTCCTTTTGGGTCTTGGTTTGTCTCAGTTTTTGTTCATACTTTTTGATTCTTCCCTATAAAGGAAAAGGTCTGAAATGGTTCTTTGCTTGGACATATGGTTGTAAGACCTTTCACTGGAAAAGAACCTTTCCATTATGTGGATGTTCTTTAAACTTTTTTAAAGGTTTTCCTTTGTAAAAGTCTCTTTTACAAACCTGATTCTTTAACCCCTTAAAATCCCAGGTTTATTACATACTATGGCCTATTATTCAGCAACTACAGGGACTTCAATGTAAACTGGCTGAGCTGCTCTTAAGTTAAAGAAGCGTATGTAAGACTTTGGGCCTGCCCATGGTTCCTGGCCATTTAAGGGGTTAAAGGAAGTTTTATGGAAGTTTTTCCTTTTGGGTCTTGTTTCCTGTCATGGTTTCGTTCTCTTGCTCTTAGGGACTTTTTCTTTGCCACTGTCACTATGTCCATTTGAGTCTGTAGAGCTGCTTTTTTGAAAATGCCATTTGTAAAAATTGCTATACAAATTCATTTGAATTCCATTGATTTAAATGGTTCCTCCTCTTACTTTTGAGTTTTTCCTTTTTAGTCCTGATTTCTCTCAGTGGTTCTTCCTCATTCTTTTAGGGAGTTCTTTCTGCCACTGTTGTCAGTAGTGATGCTCATTAGGGGTCTGAAGGCAGATTTCTGTACATTTGCTTTGTGGAAATGTCTCGTGTAAAAGCCGCTATGCAGACAAAATTGACTATGATGTTTTGAAAAAGATGAAAAGGCTTGTTTATGAACTTTGCGACGAGTTGAACACACAGAAGCTGAACTCACCGCTTCATGACATTCGATATACATTAATACATTCTGACTAAGCTTAAACCCTTAAATGTTTAATGATTAAAATTCAAATTTACTGTGTAAAAACTGTGTAAGGGGGGGTTTATAAAAATAATTGGTTTGGTGTCATCCAGCAGCCCCTGACCAGGGATAACGAATGTTGTATGGGTCAGAAAATGGGCCAAAAAACATCAGACAAATACACCACACTGTAGTTTAATAAGGGAAAGTGAGAGATCCACACAAATCCTCAAAACAATACTAAGCCAAACTTCAACGTGCCATTTATGATGATGGACTGTAACACTGACACCTTTGTGTGTCTGACACTCTGACACAAAAATTAACCTCGCACAGCAACAAAGCCTCTATGTGCATTTTTCCCCAGAATCGCTGGAGGACTTGGAACTGGATATCCAGCTATATGTCTTTAGAGTTAATATATTCGGGTCATTCATTATGTACAACAAAAGGTCTTATGAATATTGCTGAGGCCCGAGGTCAGTACTCCTGCCGCTGGGTAATTATTTTGATACTCAGGAGATGCTGTCGGCTTCCTACAAACCTCTAAGACGGGAGGGCTATTGAATAACCTCAGCTTTTAGCATGGCTCCAGCCTCTGTCATGGGAGCTCATACCACAGGATTTGTGGAGCTCTGTATAGCCTGTCTGTCTATGAAACCGACAGAGCAGCGCATAAATTACCCAGCCAGAATGTTCATTCTGGAGGCCACTTTGTTCCAAATGCCTCTCGCTTTATCACACTCGTGCTGATTCCTTTCTTTGCTTCCTTTTTGGGGGCAAAGGTGTGGCCATATAGCTGCAGCCTCTTTTCCTGAATCGTGGGTGAATTTGCAAATTGCACTTGAATGAATGAGCAAACGTACCCAAGGGCAAAAAAAAAAGGCTAGAATTCCCTTGATTAAAAAATATGCACCCCCTCTTGTAAGTGCCGCCATTGAAAAGCATTTTAGGGATTCTCTTTCTCTCAGCCGCACCAGGATGTGTCGCTCTTTTAAAAGCCCTCCAAAGGCAGACAGCAATTTTCAAAGTTTTCCGGCTTGCTTTTCAAGTTGAAGGCTTGTGTCACTAAGGTGCACTCCAGCGAGCGACGGACTCACACGAGCTTTTAATCAGAGCCGCGGTGGCTGTGGCCTGCCGGGTTTCAAATCCCTTACTGGAACTCCATCCAGGCTTGCTCTGCACCAGCTGTTAGTCCATTCCTCAAAGCCAACTGCTGCGGACAACAGATTAATAACAATCATATATAATTATCTTAATCTATATAGTGCCTTTTTATGCCCAAGGACATTTTCTAGCTGTTCACTATCAATATATAAGAAATACAAAAAGATATAAGATCTATTATACATAATTGTAGAGAATGTAACAACTTATAACAACTTATAACAAATGTATAAATAGTTAGTTATAATGATTGCTATTCTATTTGTCAGCAGTAATATTTAGTTTTAATTAGATTAGACTAAGTGACCATTATTATTATTATCCCCACAGTGGGGAAATTTCACCTCCGCATTTAAAAGCACACACACTAGGGGGCAGTGACCACACTTGCCCGGAGCAGTGGGCAACCCTATCCACAGCACCTGGGGAGAAAGAGGGGATTAGATGCTTTGCTCAAGGACACCTCAGTCACAGACTGTCGGCTCAGAGGATTGAACCGGCGACCTTGCGGTCACAAGGCTCGTTCCCTAACCTCCTCACAAAATGAATGTTTGTACAACTAGTCAAAACTCTTAATTGTAGCTGCTTTTCTTTTTCATCTGTTTTATAACATTTATAACATTTTATAACATTTATAACATTTGGTGATGCTCTTATCCAGATTGACTAAGTTTTAATCATGTAGTGTTAAGCAGGTAACCCTAGCCGAAGACCTTTTATTGATATAGCATGGTGGGTGACAGTACACCCTTCAAAAATGGCGTTCTTCAAGGGTTCTGTAGTAAAAGCAATGGTTATATATAGAACCATCACAACTAAAATAACCATTTGGATATTGAAATGCTTCTTTGCATGATTGAATAGGTCTTCTGTATGGTGGAGAGACTGTTGAGACAATGATTCTGTAAAGAACCTTTTGGAAATGGTTCTATATAGCTCCAGAAAAGAACCCTTGGATATATACATTATTATGTGCTAAGTATATGCTTAAAAAGGATTGTTCTTAAAGGGTTCTTTAATATAGGCAATGGCTCTATATAGAACCAAGAACACTCAAAATCTATTTGCATGCTTAAAGGGTTCTTTGCATGGTGAAATGTTTCTTCAGATAGAAGGGATTGAACCTTTTAGAAAATGGTTCTGTATAGCACCAAAAATGGTTCTTCTATTGTTACAAGCTTGACATCCTAGTAATACAAGAACCCTTTTTGGTGCTATATAAAACTCTTTTAAAAACATTCTATATAGAACCTCATACAACACATTTTCCACACGCTTAAAATTGCGGTTCTTCAAGAGTTCTTTAGTATAGAAAATGGTTCTATATAGAACCAAGAACACTCAAAGAACCTTTTGCATGATTATGAGGTTCTTTGCATCGTGGAAGTGTTCTTCAGATTGATGGAGAATGTGCTGTAGATGGTTCTATTAAGAACCTTTTTGAAAAGGGTTCTATATAGCACCAAAAAGAGTTATTCTATTATTACAATGTCAGGCTTATTACAATAGAAGAACCCTTTTTGGTGCTATATAGAACCATCTACAGCACATTCTCCATCAATCTGAAGAACACTTTCATGATGCAAAGAACCACTTTAATCATGCAAAGGGTTCTTTGAGTGTTTATGGTTCTATATAGAACCATTTTCTATACTAAAGTACCTATGGAGAACCATCAGTTAGAACAGCTCAGCCAGTTTGCATTGAATTCCCTGTAGTAACTGAATAATAAGCCTTAGGATTTTAAAGGGGTTAAGCTTAGAAAAGGTGCATTGAGTGTTCAGGGTTCTTTACAGAACCATTTTCTTACTAAAGACCCCATAAGCCATCTTTTTAAAGAGTGTAATCATACGACGTTATCACCAAAAATTAAACTCAGGACGCTTAGGTGGCAGAAGAATTTGAGTGAACTAATTAGATTTTGTTCACCAAATTTATCTTCATTTTAAGAAAGACATTTATGGTTGAAGAGACTTAAAATATACAACTGCCAAGCTTTTCAGGGAACAAAATCTGTTGTCCACATATAAAGTTAATTGGGCCTGAAATTTTGGTCTAAACTCAAATATACTCTGATAAATATAGCCTTGTTGCTGACCTGACCTACACCAACTCAAGTTTTGAGTCTAAACCTGACCTGAACCCAGAGAGAGCAAAATCATCAAATGATCACTAAACAAAATAAAGCAGCCTAAAAAATGAATAGCCTGTCATCCGAAATTAAGATCATTTTCATGTAAATGAATTTGTTCATCAATCAGTGCCTTCAAATAATGTCACAAATGTGGATTAACAGCAATATGCATTGCTCTCAAGCTGGTCTTGTAGACCTCAGTGGCCACAAATGACTCTTGCATGCCAGTTTAAAAACGTAAAGTGATTAAATAGGATAGAAGAACAAAATCTGAATGCAAAATTTTCACCTGACGAATATTTGGAAAAACAAGACCCAACTATGTCAGGTTAGCTCAAGTTTGAACATCATCTCTCGAACGTTTTAAACTCAGAAACAGGAGGGCTAGCCAAATCACAAAAAGATGAGGTTGATTACATCAGGAGTGGGAAAGAGAAGGAAAGTACTGAGAGAAGAGGAACTGTTTGATCTTGACTTTGAAGGAAAAAATGGAGGTGCAGAGCTGGAGAGATTGCAGATGAGTGCTCCACAATTTAGGGGCCACTGCACAAAGAGATCAGCCCCCAAAAGTGGATAGTTTAAAAGCAGGGACAGCCAGGGGTCCAGAGATGGATGACCTGAGAGGATATCCAAGGGAATGGGGGGAGGGGGGGGGTGCCATGTTTATCATTATCAACTGTGTCCACAGAGGACAGAACATAATGCTTAGCAACCAAGAAAAGCAAGCTTAATGAAGCCACCTCTGTGATAAAGAAGGATGTATTCGATTAGGCTGCTCTCCGTCTCTCTTCCGTTCTCTCTGCAACTCTGCATAGACTTCGCAAGGTGTCCATACCTATTATTCTGTCAGTTCACTAATGAACAGCGCTCAGCTTCCCTGGCTCTTATGACACGAGGACATCGATTTGATTAATGTTTTAATCCACACTGACTACGCGCAGCTACAGAAGAAAATGTAGCGGCACTCTGCGCCATCCATCAAGCCGGCAGAACTGTTTATCAACACGTTGTGCTTCAGCTCACTGAGTCCCATGATGACAGGGCTAAAAGGGCTTTCCTTTCCGCGAGGGCCCGGGCCGGACAGCTGCCTCAGAGCAAGGAGGTGGGAAATTACTCCGTGCCTCGGCGGAACAATGAACTTGCGTCAAACTGCATTAATTTCAATTATGCAGAGAATTGCCCTGAATTTGCTAGAACAACCGTGATGAGGGTTTCTTAAAAGCAAAAAATGGTGCAAAACACTCTTTGATAAGCTTCGGATTTGTTTAAGTCCTTAGTTGCTTGTCTGATCAATAGGCAAAATCCCCTTCCCAAGTGAGAGCCAGGAAACCGCTCGTCCGGACCCTCCCAGTTGCAAACCACTTCCTTGAGTTAACTGACTGCAAATCACAGCCATATGTCAACTGCTCCCTCGTGATGGTTTTTTTTGACAGTTGCAGAAGCCATGAGTTGTGGGTCAATGGCTTCCCAGCTATGCTGTTGTCCTCTCCTGTGGTTTCTTCAGATGCTGTGGAAGGAAGGAGGAACAGACGGTGTGAGGATGGACCGTTCTCTTAATCAGAGGCAGGTAGCTGAGAGGCCCACTGGGGTTGGACAGCTGGAACATCGCACTAAGGCTTTTCAGTGAAGCTAATGAAGACCTGTGGGAAAAGAGTAAACAAAGCATGGAAAATGAACAAGGAGAACCTCAATGAGTGAGGTTGTGAATGGTTTGTAATTGCCTGGCAGTGAGAGTGAATTAGATTAGTTTACTCCGAATGGGACTGAAACGTGGAGTGAAGGATAGTCGTCCAGGGTTAATATCTTCAACAAGGACCAAGGGATAGCAATGAGGCTTTACAAAGCTTGAGCTGAGCTGAAAGCTTCTCTGCATACTTGGCAACACTCAGTCAAGAGACTTGTACTGTAACTGTGTACCAACCTGAAAAAGGAGGACAAAAGGAGAGTTTCATCAGTTATGGGTATCATCTTATTGGAACATACTTACTGAAACATATACACCGATCAGGCATAACATTCTGACCACCTCCTTGTTTCTACGCTCATTGTCCATTTTATCAGCTCCACTTACTATATAGGTGCACTTTGTAGTTCTACAGTTACAGACTGTAGTCCATCTGTTTCTCTGCATACTTTGTTAGCCCCCTTTTACTCTGTTCTTCAGTGATCAGGACCCCCATGGACCCTCACAGAGCAGGTACCATTTGGGTGGTGGATCATTCTCAGCACTGCAGTAACACTGACGTGATGGTGGTGTGTTTGTGTGTGTTGCGCTGGTCCGAGTGGATCAGACACAGCAGTGCTGCTTGCATTTTAGTGTGTAATTTCTATTTATTTGGCGAGTTTATATATTGGAAGAACTGTAAGTTTTGCACAGGCCACATTTTATGTCAGATTTCATTTGATTTAGCAAATAAACATTACTTGTGCATTAAAATGTGTTCTTATCTCCACTTAGAAAATCAGCATGTAATTTGACCAAGCGTGCCCAAACTTTTGCACATGACCGTGTACATTGTCCATCTGTTTTCTCATGTGTTTTCTGTGCACCTCATGGACAATTCTGTTACCTCACCAACACAAAAGGAGAACAGTTAGCCCTCAAGCAGCTTTTGTGTACATCATTAGAATACAGGAACGTGCATTGAGAATGGTCATGGAAACAATCAAGGTTATAATGTTAGGACCATTTCATCAGCTTGTGGATGACCACAGAAACAGCCTCTGTGTCACATGGATAAGGGCAAGGCAGCAGAGTCCGGTATAAGTCTGGTCCACTATGTTCGAGTGATGAGTAATGACACTGTCCTCCCTTTGGCAAAACCACACCACTGCCTTCTACCTTGTTTTTTCAGACTATCTTTCCTATGAAAGCTTCAGATCCTTTAATACAGTCTGATTCAATATCTGCCTCTGTACCGTCGTCCCCTTTAACAGCACGTTCTTGTGGAGAATGATGTTGCTTGCTGAAGACTGCCGGTTCCGGCTTTTGAATGATTATCTTCCAAGTGAAGAGTTATAAGAAGCCAAGTAGTGATTCTATCAACCCTCTAACTTTAATGGAATAGTCTGTTTTTCCTCAAAAGACATATATTTCTCTGGTTTTCAGATTTCATTTTATGATTTTGTTGTTTTTTTTGCGGAATGCCTGCTTCTAAAGTAAGATATATGTATGCTTGAGCTTTTATGTCTCACCTGGGTCTATTTTACTGCTCCATGCTCGTTTGAATGTTGTAGGTAGTGATGAATCATCACTTTCCGCTTCTCTCCCTCTCAGGGGTAGGAACTCGGGTAACTGAATATCTTGCACTTTAAATGGGAATCCCAGCTATTTTTCAAAATTTCTGTGTACTTAAATGGTTAAGATGCATACAAAGTCATTCGGAGTGGTTTGGTGTGAAATGCTCTGTCAGAACTGTTCACAGTGGTGGTGATAGCCACTATTTTACTATCATCAACAAAACTCAAAAGACAACAATGTAAATGCACTGGTGTTTTGGATAGTAAATAAAATGGCTATATTTGTGTTTTGCACATCATGCCCCCTGGTTCCTATCACCACCACTGTAAAGAAATCTGAGTTGATAAGTTTCTCTACAATGAATCACACAGTACTTTGTTACATTTCAACAAACTAAATTATATAACGAATCAGTGGAATTCTTTTTAATTTAACATTTAATTACAAAGCAAACTAATAAATAAATATATATTGACGACATTTTTTACTTAGACAAAAAACTGTATTGGGCAAAACTGTGTACTGTACCTTAGGTTTTCATTCTTTTCAAAAAGGGACTTTTCTCTTTTTTGCCCACTGTGAAGGCTGACCAATTCATGTGTTAGCAGAAGTCATGAATCATTAAACCATTAATATAACATACATACATACATACATCATCTAAACCGCTTATCCTTCTGGGTCGCGGTGATTAATATAACAACTTCTAAATGTTCAAACTGCTCACTAGAACAGTGGAGTGGTGCTCATTGTGATGCTAGCACTAGCTTAGCCAGCAAGCTAACAGCTCCACACACCACTGACTTTATCCTCTAAATGTCTGTCAGTGGAGCATCAGTTAACTAGGAACTAACCTATCATGTGGTGTGTGGAGCTGTTACATTGTTGGCTAAGCTAGCAGCTAATTTTAAATAGGACAGTAGTAGCATGGTGCTGGAGCTGCTTACACTGGAGCACATGTTCATTTCCATTGGCACTTCAATTCCACTTCATTTACTCCCTCAGATTTTGGTCTTTGTCCTCTAAACTAGTTTCAGTTGAGCATCAATCAGCTAGAATCAAACCTGTTCTGTGGTTTGTGGCACTGTTAGCTTGCTAGCTTGATAGATTAAAACTTTCCATACTCTTGAATATTATATACCTGCCCTGGGCTAAAATTTCAACCAATTATGATTTTTCATGTGTGCAAATTCTGCAAATCTACAGTCATAATGAAAGAGTTACAGTACAGAGACTAAATTTCTTGTGATTTTCTTTTTTTTCCCTCTTGCAAATATAACTTTTTAAAATTGTTGTTAATGTAACTGTAACAAGGTCACTGTAAGTGTTACTCAACATTATAATTTTTACATTATATTATTGCGATAATCCTTCTGGCTGCTTTACAAGTGCAGGTATTGAGCATATTAATTTATATAGCTTATCCTGTGGGCACCTGTGAGTCCCCATAGCTGATCCTGAATGAGGTGATGAAACACAAAAGTAATCATGTAATGAGATGTGAAAAGTAGTACAAAGTACTTCAGTCTCTATCTGAAGTCCCAGGCCTGTGTGGAGATTAGCGCGAACCCCCTTCCTGTGTGCGATCTGAAGACACTGATGTGGGAAGATTGCACAGAAGGCTAATTGTTGGAGACACCTTTCTTCTAAAGGACTTAGTGTGAGGAGGGCTGGGCCTTTGGGGAGCTCCATCATCTCTTTCAGCACAGTCAGTTCACCTCCCTCTCAACCATGTGGCAAACCTCTATGGCCACCTCCGATGAATAACGAAGATAACTGAGCAGAATAAACACATACATGGCATGAAGACAAGGTGAGGGATTTGTGTGGGGCTTTTTTTTTCCTTTTGGCCTCCTAGATTTCTGCTGAGGGGCTGCAGTTTGAATATTTGATGTGAGCTTCCAGGGTAGAGGACGGCTCGTCATACAAAATTCATACCTCGAGAAAAATAAACAGCGCGGTAACGAAGCAGCCAACAGCGCAGGCCGAATGAGCGAGATGCAAGGTGCCTACATTCATTGATTCTTGCTTGAAGGTGAGCGGGAGTGTTCTGAAAGCGTACTCCTGAGGATCAGGGTAGACAGTCCACAAAGATGCCCCTAATTTCCTGTGTAAATCTTCTGGTGTGAATAATTACAGTTGATTTCATTTAGACCACAGAGACAATGAGAGCAAGAGAGAGAAAAAAGAGAGACAGGATGAGAGTTATAATCGCACACTAAGGCAGTATGTTTGCATTACCTGGATTTCAACAGCTTAAATCCAACTGACAGTCAATGGACATTGACTGTAACTTCAGTGAGGGAGTCTGGGAGAATAATCCAGTTCTTGAAGGAAAATTTAACCACGTTTCTTCCACCGATACAGTAGCTTGCAAAAGTTCAACCACACCTGGCCAAATTATATATGTTGTTGATTGAAGTAAAAAGAAATAAATTACTTTACAAATGGCATGTGTAAGGTTTGGATACCCTACTAAGTCAGTGCTTAAGAGTTGGCAAGGTGTTCTTTCATCAGTTGTTGCCCTTTTGTTCCTCTAAATCTTTGTGATAATACTCAAAGTGTTCCATTTTTACCATATGTGTCCATAGCATTTGTGTCTAAAAGTGCCTCTGGGTTATCCAGATGTTGTTTTGCATACTTCAGATGTTTTGTGATGAGATCACAGGTAAGGGTTCCTGGTGCCTCTTGGATGCAGATCATGTATGTGCAAACAACACTGCACGGTAGAACAGTGCACCACCACTCCTCTATCAGCTAAACCTTCTTGCAGGCCCTTTGCTGTCATATGGGGGTTTTGCTTTGCCTTTGTTCCGCATATGAGCAGTTCTAGCTGGGACTTTCCTTGGCCTTCCAGATTTTACACTGACCTCCACAGATCCCCCTAACTGCCATTTCTTAAGGACATTTTGGACCGTGGAAATTGTAAGCTGGAAGCAATTTTGATATTCTTTCATAGTCTTCGGCTGCTTTGTAGGCATCAGCATAATTTTCAGATCCTCAGCCAGCTGCTGGGGTTAGCGTATGAGTGTTGAGTGTTAGTACGAGTTTTGAAGCGTCTGAGAGTCAGAGCTAATCAAATATAAAATAACTGCGCATTAACAATTGAAGAAAAATGTTATTTTTTAAAAAACAGTTGTGTTTATTTTTTCAGCTTCAGCACTGTGAACACCAGTGGCATTTAATAAGGAGGATTACTGGGCCAAACAGTCTTTCGGCTTCAAGGGATATGATCAGTTTGTGTGCACGCAATCCCAGGAGCAAGCAGAAGACAACCCTGGGACCGGATATAAAGATTATTTAAAACATAATAAGCTTTATCCTGTGTTCTGTATTCTGGCTTTGCTACAAACAGCATGGGTTACAACCCTGTCTTCACCATTTAGGACTATATTCTCTTTAGCCACGGTGAGATAAATTACATGACATTTAGAGGAATTATTGATTGCACAGTCAAGCCAGAGTGCAATGATATAAGCATCCAGGGGGGATTCTGTGCCAGAGGCAAAGCCCACATTGCTCCAGGCATCAGACATATGCAGCAGAGTCAGAGCCTCTCCAGGTCAGCGGGGGCAGCACGCTCAAACACCGGTGATTAGCTAGGTAGCACCGAAGCATCTGTGGAGGAAAACTAGCCGCCTCTAAAGTTAAATTGCTGTTAAAGCTTCTATGAACTTGGCATTCTCTCTCTTTTTCGTTCTCCCTGTCTCTCTAATCGTTCTCGCTGTTTCTCTCTCACTCTCATGCTCGCGCTCGCAGTGCTAAACGCTAAGATGCTGTTAAACGCTTCCATGTGTGAAATGGCTGGTAAACAAATTAAACTAATGTGTGGGAAGCATTACAGCGCCGCAAAATGGTTGCTGTGAAAACCCTCCAACAGTGTGTCATGCACCTGAGGCTTGGAGGTGTAAGGTAACCCACACAGCACTCATTAAACATATTTAGACAGATGAGGGGATTCTTTAGCAAGTTCAATGCGGGTCTTTCATGATTGCAATACGCTTAAAAATAGCTAGGCAGCTCTGCATATTCGAGGTGAAATGAAAGGTGTCATTTTCGACGGTAATTGGTGATTTGATGCGAGCTGCCACAGCAGAGGAGGGTTCATCATACAAAATTCATACCTCGAGAAATAAACAGCCATGCAGAGCTGTGACGACGCAGCCAACATCTCATCCAGAATGTTCTCCACATTGCCTCTCTACCTCTTCGAATTATGACCACTTTTTTCTACCATACTCAAATGTAATTATGTACTTATCTACAAGAAAGGTTATGAAATAAACTGCATTTTCACAGTAAATTTCAGTTTGGTATTGCCAGGTTTGACTCTGCACTTCGGATTTATTTTTGTTCTTTTTCATATAAAGAAATTGCTAAAATGGGGCAAAAAAATTAGGGCAGGGCTTTTTTCCTCTGCAATCAAATCCAAAGCCCTCCTATTCTACTTACTAACACAAATGTTATGCAAGTAGAAGTGATGTTAACTTGGGAGTTTAGTATCTCCGCTTCTGTCAGAACTCCAACTCCTCCTACTCCAACTTCCAAACACCAAACCCTGGACCATTATGCCTCCTCCACCAAACTGTTGTTGTCACCATGCATTTCAGTAGGTAGTATTCAAATTCGTCTATCCGACTGCCAGATAGTGAAGTGTGACACATTTCCACTGCTCCAGAGTCCAGGGGTGGCATGCTTTACACCATTTCATCTAATGCTTGGCATTTCACATGGTCATCTTAGGCTTGTGTGCAGCTGCTAAGCCATGAAAACCCATTTCTATGTTTAATCTAAAGTGGCCAGAATGCAAACTGAACTAAACTAAAACTAACTAAACTTAAAGGCCCAAAGTGAGAGCCTAGCTATAACAATCACGGTTCTCCACTGCTCTACATGGTTCACTAGAGAGAGTATAATCTGCTGTTGAAGAGTCTAAATAAGGACCCGCAGGGGTAAATTCCACTTTGTCATGCTTTTAAAACATGCTTTAATTCATTAGGGGAAGACTAGCGTTACACATTCTACTCCTGTCCCGAATGAAAAGTGTGGTTCCAGGTCGGTGGCGTCTGGGCAATGTTTCTAGAAAATGAGCCTGTGCTTTTCCCGGCTCACAATATGTACTTCTACAAAACTATGATGTACCAGACTTGCCATGCATGCTTTGACTGAGATCATTATGTTCATTACTGACGAGAACATGGCAGTCTGGGAACGCTTCGCCCTCTTCAAAACACTTAGACTACGTGATTCCGCTGCACTGTGCCGAACTAAAAGCCTTAACAAGAAAAGCAGGAGTACTGAGGTTGAGTGCGGGTTAGAACTCGCTCCCTCGCTCTCTTTTTCACTCTTGCAGCTGAGCCGAGCAAATCCCTTTTCAGTTTCCTTGGCATGGCTTCTTCACCACAACCCTGTCTGTCTAGGGACTGGACAAGCTCAGAGCAGCACTCGCCGGGAGGTAACTCAAAGGTCAGCGCCAGTCTTGACTCCAGGGCCACACTTGCTAAATATCCCCTCACTCATCCTGTCTCAGTCGTGCTCTTCATAGCACCCCCCCACCACAGACACCCCCCCGCGAATGAAGGAGTGTCCGAGAGTCGAGGCAGATAATAGACATCTCTCCCTTGGGCTCGGTGGTTTAAAGCCACAATCAGGGATTTCAGAACAACAAAGTGGCAGTCCCAGCACCGAATTCTCTGAAGCACTTAAAGAAGGGATTGGAGAAATGCTGCTCTAAAATGTCTTGACAGAGCTTTGAGCACTCAAGCCAACAAAGAATGGAAAAAAAGAACTAAATCTAAAAGCTCTAAAATTTGTTTTTGGATGGTTTATGTGCACTTTAAATGTAAAACACCTGAAATGTTTGCTTCCCCTGGACTACAATGGCTGAAAAATAAGGGAACTAAAAGATGATATATCATGAGTTTAAAACAAAATAAATACCTGCTTGTGGCTTTATACCCAGTTCTACATATACTGTTCACATTGTGCTATATTATGTTTATGTAAATATGTGTATGTCAGTGGCGAACTATGACTATGAGAGCTAGGCCTTCATTTTAGGCAATGAATGTAAAAACATGATGGAAAAAAGTGAAGAAAAACCTCTCTGCTCATTTCTGTTTGCATCCCTATGGGGTTTCTAATACTATGTTAGCACTAAGGTAACATGAACATTTATGGCCTAAAGTATAGAGCTGCAAATGCTGTCTTTCTTTAAAAGTTACCTTAAACCTAGTGGACTATCAGTCATATTCATAGTCAGTGATGTAAAAAGAACATCCAGATGGCCTAGACTGATGTGAAATGTGAATGTTGGTCCCACCCAATGGAAATCAAAATGTGATTCCACTGTTACTTCCAAATTATTGTTTGGTTAATCTAAGATATGAGGCTTTCAGTCCAGCTCCTGAAGGCTTAACCAATAGAAAAGCTCACTTGGCCTTTTCTCATAATGAGATTGTTGTAAGAACATTATAAGATTATTTGGTCACGCTTTATTTGGATGGTCCCCTATAGATGCTCTACAGCTACTTAAATCATTAATAAACTGTCTGGTGATCCTCAGTTGATTATCAACAACATTATGGTTTGGGTTAGGAGTAGATTTAGGTTTGGCCTTGAGGTTAAGGTTATTTAAGGTTAGGGATAGATTTAATAAACTCTTTCACACTGAATGTGTGAGTTCAGTTGAATTTAATGGATATTTAGTTGAATGTTACTGAAAGGCAGACTGAGCGTTTACAAAGCCTCTATTAGGAACCATGTAAGTAACATTCAGCTTCAAGTTCAGTGGCATTTAATGACTACTCAGTTGAATGTTACTTAAATATATACTAAACATTTACAAATAATCTACAGTGGACCATCCAAATAAAGTGTTATTTCTAGATATTTTTACTTATTTTAAGAAATGTTGCATAGTGAAACTATCTTATTCTATTGGCATATTTTTTTCTTGTTTGAAAAGAAAAATCTTGTTGGTAATTTTGCTAAATTCAAGAAAAAATGCATGGAACAAGCAAAATTACCTGCCAATAGAAAAAAGACAATTTCACTAGATGAAATGACTTTCAAAAAGTACAAAATACAACAATCTCAAGGTGAGAAATATTTGATATATCTAATAGTTTTAAGATGATTTCATCCATTAAGATAACATTTTTGGCAGTGTAGATACCAGCGTTGGACAAAATTTCATAGGCTGTTTCAAGATCTTCACTCTTTTGTTTCCAACAAAACCTTAACAATTAGATAAAATTAGTGCTACAACACTAGCAGAGTTTAAATACAAGAACAATGACAATTCTATGTTACATGATCTATGATATAAACTAAAATTTACAGACCTGGAGTCACTAGGCCTCCTCTGAAGGCCCTGATGGTTCCCCGCTGATGTATATCTAGTGGACTTGTGCTGACATCTCTGTTTAATTGTGCATCAGAACTCTTCAGAATAAGGCCGATAAAATTTAGTCTTTGTGTACCTGCAGTAGAGAATGCAGTCTATTCTATTGGTGTGCATTGACCCTATGAATCTAAACTGAATAAAGTGAGTAAAATAAAGTAAAAAGCTTTTTATACATTATATTCTCTCTGATCAATGCTGCTGTCAGTAGTCAGAGGCAACACACATTAAATACTGCACAGACTGTCATGTCTAAATCTCAGACTATCACAAACAAATGGATTTGTGAAATGACTCCTGTTCAGGGAAACTACTTTTTTTTTGCGTTTTCACATGGTGTCATTTTCTGTGCTTTCCTTTTGATGAGTTGAGAGAGATTAAACAGTTCAGGGCATAATCAATTCCCAATCCACAGCTGCAGTGGGGGAAATCAGATAGGAAAGAACGGAACTAAAATGCATAGTTTTATCTAATTAACAAAAACCCAGCACACCAGGGTTTTTCCAGTTGAATGTGGAAAAAGGGTTGACTGTTCGTGATTAGCAGCAAATTAATTGAATTTTCATCATACAAGCCACACACAATTGGATTTATTTTGCTCTGAGCCCTTTGCTTTGTTGCTTTCTTTTCCATGAGAACCTTCAGCGCTTGAGCGAGAACTGGGCTTCTATTTGCAAAGGCTCACAAAGATAAATTGTACCTGAGTAGTTGGGTTACCATAGTAACGCTCTATCCTCATTATGGTTGGAAAAGGGCAAGGGAGAGGAGAGGAGGGAAAAAAAAAGCTGGTTTATCCCTCTCTGGATAAATGGAGAAAGATCTTCCCCATCCGCCAGGAGGCCTTTATATACGACACCATAATCCACTGGGTTACTTCACAGCCTATACATTTATTACATTCAGATAAGGAACTGGCTTATACCTTCTTTTTCTGCCTAGTCATGTTCTCAGTGTCTGGAACTAAATATAGTACAGCCCCTCTCTCACAGAGTTTGTTGTTAATTATTGCGTGGGCACTTGCTTTGGTCAAGTGTAGGGAAAAAAAAAGCCAAAGGCAATGCCTAGGACAGTTGGGCGCACAGGGAGGGAGCTGGATGATGGATTTGCTGTGTAAAGGATACCCACCAGTTTGGCACTGCCAACCATGTTTCAGTTGTTTCATGCACTGGTTAGCCAGGACAAGCTGGCAGTGTGGTGATACCCCAAGGGGATCTACCAGGAGTGTGCCACGAGGGCTGGACTGGAAACTAAATTCAGCCTAGACTTTTGCCTAGACCAGCCCCCAACAATCACAGTGACCTCCCCAACCCTATCAATCTTTCTTTGTGTAACATGTGATAGTTTTATGCTAGAATAAGCCACTAAATTCACACAAATTTACATTTTCCAGGCATCACATTAAAGGCACAACACAATAATAAATTCCACTACCTTCACTAAAAGCAACAGATTTTTTTTTTCATATGGTTCCTTTGTGTTTTTCCCTGTTTTGTCTCATTAAATGTCTAGTCAGTGCTTGCGGTACTTGATGAATTGCTTTGGATTGGATTGCAAGTAATGCATGAGCTTTCACATTTGTCTGTGTTAAAGAAAACAAATAAGCTTGCAATTACAGTTATAGTGAGTATACGGATATTTCTGAGCAACAGTAAGCACTGTTTATCCCTTTGAAACGTATGTGTGAACATGTCAAAGATGCAGTAGAATGACTGCTATTTAGCTGCCTAGTTAACCAGCCAGACATACTGTTTAAAAATGCATGAACATTAAGCTAGCCATATATAGTGTTAGTTTACAAGTAGACAAAATTAACTAGCTAGCTTAGTTAGTTAAAGGGGAATTCCACTGTTCTTCTTGATAATTCAGTGGTTGATATATACAACCCCAATTCCAAAAAAATTGGGACGCTGTGTAAAATGTAAAGAAATGTAAATAAAAACAAATTGCAATGATTTGCAAATCTCATAGACCTATATTTTATTCACAATAGAACATAGAACACATATCATATGTTGAAAAAGTGAGATATTTTACCCTTTCATAAAAACATTAACTCATTTAGAACTTGATAGCAGCAACACAGCTCAAAAAAGTCAGGACAGGGGCAACAAAAGGCTGGAAAAGTAAGTGGTACTAATAAAAAAACAGCTGGAGGAGCAATGTGTATATACAGTATATACAGTACATAATATCATCAAAAGATTCAGAGAATGTGGAGAAATATCTGTATGCAAGGGACAAAGTCGACGGTCAAAATTGGATGCTTGTGATCTTTGGGCCCTCAGGTGCCACTGCATTGAAAACAGGCATGATTCTGTACATCTGTATGTCAATATGATCCTGAAACGCCGCCGTCTTCTCTGGGCCAAAGCTTATGTAAAATAGACTGAGGCAAAATGAAAAACTGGTCTGTGGTCAGATGAATCAAAATCTGAAAATCTTTTTGAAAATCATGGACGCTGCGTCCTGCGGACTCAAGAGAGAGAGGAATCATCCAGTTATCAACGCACAGTTCAAAAGCCTGCATCTCTGATGGTATGGGGTTTGTATTTGTGCCTATGGCGTGGGCAGCTTACACATCTGGAAAGGCACTATCAATGCTGAACAGTATATAGAGGTTTTAGAACAACATATGCTCCCATTCAGACAGCATCTCTTTCAGGGAAGGCCTTGCATATTTTAGCAGGACAATGCTAAACCACATACTGCATCCATCACAACACAAGCATGACTTCACGGATGAAGAGTCTGGGTGCTGAACTGGCCTGCCTGCAGTCCAGACCTTTCACCAACATTTGACACAACATAAAACGAAAAATCTGGCATAGAAGACCCGGGACTGTTGAGCAGCAAGAATCTCAGACAAGAATGGGAAACATTCCTCTCCCAAAACTCCAGCAATTGGTCTCCTCACTTCCCAGACGTTTACAGACTGTTGTTATAGGAAGAGGGGATGCTACACAATGGTAAACACGGCCCTGTCCCAACTTTTTTGAGATGGGTTGCTGCCATCAAGTTCTAAATGAGTTAATGTTTTTCATGAAATGGTAAAATGTCTCACTTTCAACATCTGATATGTGTTCTGTGTTCTATTGTGAGATTTGCAAAACATCGCATTCTGTTTTTATTTACATTCTTTACATTTTACACAGCATCCCAACTTTTTTGGAATTGGGGTTGTACATATGCGTGAACATGTCTAAGACGCAGCAGAATGACTGAGAACCAGAGTGACTTCTATTTAGCTGGCTAGTTAATTAGCCAGACTTAGGCCCAATCCCATTTCACCCCTTGCCCCTACCACTTAGCCTTTAGACCTCTCTGTTTTGCGTGTTCACGTCTAGGGTTAGGGTGTAACATTTTTTGTTGAGATGGAGGGGGAGGGCGAAGTGTTAGGGCTACATGGCCCTCCAAACGGAGGTTTTTCAGAGACTCCAAACAGAGTGTTATGAGAAAAACTGGCAAAATGGCTGCGCGAGCGACTAAAGAAAGCCATGTTTGATATGTAAATATCTTCTCAGTTAAAAATTATGATAACCACTGTATTATCTTAGTTTAATGTGGTTTCAGTGTATTATGGTCGTTTTCTTCATAACAAGCATAAAAAATTGTTAATAGCATGCTAATGTCTCGGTAGCTAGCTAGCTAACTTTCCCATTCTACGTTAAACAGTCCAGCAGTTCTGACGCCTGAAGCGCCCAAATATAACTGCTGCACCATTTAATTAAGGTGGAACGGGAAACTTTGAACAAGAAGCTGGTGAATAGCTTCGTGTTACTAAAGAATTAGGGGTGGGCGATAATAAATAATTGCCTTATCCCCCCTCATTGAAGGCATATGATGCCCTAAATGTAACTAAAGCCCAGCAGTGAGGAGCTGAACTTTTCCCTTCTCTGCTATCACTGAAGACCGGCCGGGTCACCTACAGAGCAGCGCTAGTAGCTGTTAATGAAGCAATGTTTTGAGGGTTGTCCCATTTCGTGGGGCAAGATTTCAACCACTATCCCTTGCAACTCAGTTCCAAAGGGTTAGGGTGACACTTGAAAACAAGGGATAGGGGTAAAAAGAAGAAATGGGATTGGGCCTTATTGTGTGATAGTACATTAACATTAAGCTACCCGTTTAGTGTTATGTTACAAGTAGGCTAAATTACTTGGCTGGTTTTGTTAGCTAACTAGATAACTAAGCAAAGGTCTCACAGGGTCTGAACTCTGAAGTTACCCCTTCTGCCCGCTGGCCCTCTGGTTCCTTGCTCAGATATCCAATCAATTTTTTTCTCCATCTCTGCTAGCCTTCATGGTTTTCCTCTACTGGTTGTTGTCATTATGCTTTCTTCTGGTGGGAGGGCACATTTGGGGGACATTTGAAAATATGATCGCACTGAGGATAGAGTAGGTCACTAACATGTCTAGGTATGTGCACACCAGTATTTGCCCAGCACATGCCATTTTCCCAGGTGATCACTATTCATTTTATATGGTACTGCATTAGAAATGACAATGCAGCACATGTGCTGGAAGAAGACTTTAATGCTGTTCCTCTCTTTCTTGCACTCTCTGCGGTCCACACACAGCGGTCCCAGTCCACACGATGGCCAATCCGTCTCTGGATGCCACCCTGTCCTGTAGTGCTTCTGTTATTTTAGCCTAGCTTTTATGCGATTTACACAAACTAGAATAACATCAAAACAGATACAAAGTGCATCTGAGGGATTGCAGAGATGACGTTGCTGGGATTTTCTTGAATGTGGACAGCAATGGTAATAATTGTGAAAATCTCAGAGATCGTGTCGTTAAGCCTTAATTCTGGGGTAGCACTGCACTTTTCTCTTAAATGCCCTGCTCTGCACTTTTGTCCCTCCGAATTCTGACACTCAGCTTCCCTTGCTGCAACCGAAAAAAAGGGCGGATGATGCAACTGGCGAACAAAGAAGGATAAAGTAGAACAGAGCAAAGTCAGCAAGTTCAGCCTCTCCTCTGCATTTTAGCCATAGTGCTAACTGTTCCTCGGTCGGAGAGTGGCAGGGCCTTTGACGTCCACCCCCGCAATGGAGTGGATCTCAGGGGCCAGACACTCCACAGTTAATCAAGCCTGGAGATGCCTCGCTGGTCACAATCCCGCCACGCCTCTGGCTATAGCTTCTTTACCTGACATAGAGAGCCAGGTGGGGGATCTGGAGGAGTGGAGACTCCCTCATAGCTGGAGGGCTCTTTATAGCTTACACCTCCATCACAGCCCACAGACACAGCAAAACAGCACTCGAGTGGGCCGAAAATTACCGTGGAGTGTAGAGTGTAGTGTGCTCGCTGCTTTCAATCAAGGAAATTTAAGATAACAGAAAAGTGGATGCATGAATCCCTCTGCTGGAGGTCGAAGACAGCATATAGGCTTAGTTTAAGCAAAGAACTGCTTTCAGAGTCCTGTAAAGCAGACACAGTATATTTTTCGTTTGTATATTTGCATGCTGAGATTTGACCTCTCTCTTTTAACATTCCCACCTCTTAAGGTAGCAGAAGAAGTATGATTTGGCACTTGTTTGAATTCCTCAATCTGGCAAAAGGTGGAAATCGACCTTTATGCATTTACCTCATAAAAGCCCGTGGGACATTCATCTGGAACATCCATTTTTAATATTTCAAAGCTGTCCATTTTTTGCCAGACTGAAAAACTGTTCCTGAACTCCCAATCACCTCAAGCCACCTGTTTCGCCCTGAAAAAGTTTGAACCGATGCTCTGCTATTTTCAGCCCGCAACCTTTTTTGTACATAAAAGGTTCATGAATGAATATCTCGGCGGTTTTTGCCTCGGTGACTGTCGAGGCGTATGATTTTGCAAATCTTCATCTCTCACTCAATTTCCAATCTCACAGCAATGCTTCTTATTGCCCTTGAGAATGTGGACGTTTGAAAAGACTTTCCAAACTGCGTGAGAAACTCAAAAGTTTCGTCAGGTCTGTCAATCGGTTTTGCGGCAAGCGGCTTGATGCGCTCGCAGCTGGACATGAGACAAACAAAGGAGCACTTCACCCTTCCGAATGGAAGTTGCACGTCGTTTTCCTGCAAAATTATGAAACACTCATTAAGTAAGACTTGTCAGAGACAAACGCTTTAATCAAAGAAAATTAAAACGGGAAGACAGATTACATTGGCTCATTATCTGGGAAAAAGATGACGCTTGGCACACAGATGTTTTCAACAACAAAATGATCCCCTGCCACTAATCACAGCAATTATGAAAGTGCGAGACAGAACTTAGCTCTCTCCGCCGCTGGAGACGAGGGACCTCGGCCACTGCGACAGTGAGAAATATTCCAGACAAGGGCTTCGTTGCTATACTTGTGCAGACAGACAACCTAGACAACCTTGGCTAAGGTTATTTTTAAAGTTTCGCACATCCACTTGAGAAGCAGTGTGACTGATATCATGCTATTCAGGCGGAATGTAAAAATACATCGCGTTCGGTAAACAAACATTTTTCCTCCGAAATGCATAACTGTTCTTTTTCTTTGCAATGCAACACTGTGCGATCACTTCTGAGGACCAAAAGAGGTAAAGTATGAACTCAGACACCAGAGCATAACTTTTCACACACATTGTTCACAGCTGTTGTTAAGTTGTCCAGAGGTTCATATTGCTGCCGAGAGTGTTAGGAACCAGGGTCATAGGCTTTTCAGAGAAAGAGGTCTAGGTGTTGGTCTGGGATCAGCTCTGCTGATCTCCGTATTTATTAAGACGTAAAAGGCAAAAGCAAATAATATGTCAGCAGTCTTTTCTTCAGAAGTTCAGCACATATAGCCCTCCTTCACATTTGTGCCAGCCTATTTATACAGTATACAACAAACAGAAAAGTGCTAGTCGGAATCAATCAACCTTTTCGCTCCTGTCAGCTAAATACTTTGAACTACTGAAGGAGGAGATGTCCTGAGGTAAGAAGCCTCCTGAATCAGCACTGGTTTGGTCTCACGCCATCCTGATAGGCTTATGTCTTCTCCTCCTCCTCTGTCCTCACTCAGTGTTACCAACCCCTCCTCCTCATGACCACTTCTTTTCCTTCTTCTTGTGCTTCTTCTTCTCCTCCTTTTCCAGAAGCCCTCCCTATGTGCCCAAAGCCTAATTCCCTCTGCCTCTCTCCTACACAGCCTTTTTCCTTTCATCCTGCTCCAACCTGGTGTTCCTGAGCCAGGATTACCTGTTCCTCTCCCAGAGCTAGCGCTAGCATGCTACGCAGCTTGGTAAGTGGAAAACCGGAGTACCCTGCATTTGCAGTGCACCAAATCTACAATCACTGTCATCCATCTCCATTTACAGAGGATGACACCCTGCCAGAGAGCTACCAGCTCATCCCCAGCACTGCCTCTCCTCTCCGTTTTGTACCCTAGGAAGAAGCGGCTTTAGGACACCCCCTCTCTCTTGGAGCTCGCTGCAGCTGGAAGGGAACTAGATTGAAAGTGTGCAATGTTCTAGGCTGAGCTTGGCTCAAGGTGCCATCAAACCGGCCTAAGCTTTTTTCCTCTGATAGGGCCAAAATGAGAGATTCCTGAAGAAGGAGTTACCTGAAATTGCTGAACCCAGAATTGCAAGTCTTGAGTGCTTTTCTGCCATGAAAGTCAGATCAGATCCCATTGTAAGCTATCCCAGAATGAGGCCGCTTTGCTTCTGTATCTCATTGTGGAGTGTGCTGGCCAAGGACTCTTTGATGTCACAGTAGTGTGGCTCATGCTGGGTTTCCAAACTAGAAAGATCTGAAGACATTTTTTTTTGTTCCACATTTGAACATGACAAACGTGCTCCATACATTAGAATTCATTTGGTTGCTTAAGATCCCTCAACGTCTGAGGATCCACACAGTGCGCAGATAATTGGGGAATTACACAGCCACTTCTCTTATTTTTCACATTTATATTTCCATCTTCATTAAACGATGGCAGAGCACGGGGCATGGCGAACATCTTTATTTCGTAATTCTCACTTTGTTTTCCCATTTAGGCCTGTTACAAATGATTTAACCTATTGATACACTGTCTCGCAGCCTTATTAAGAATCACATTTGACAAGTATGTGAAAAATTCATCGCAGGGAGAATTGCAGAGTGGGTTGGAGCGGAATTGGCAATGGGATGCAGCGTCTCCCCGTATACCCGTGCTACTGGTCTTGAATGCCTGATGACAAGCATGTGTATGTGTGTGAAGGCAAGATAAGAGGATGCAGGAGCAGCACTATGGGGTAAAGACGGCATGGCTTGCTCTTTTCCCCCCTCTCAGCTGAAGGGGCTCCTCCATCCTGACCCAGATACTCCTGCTCCTCCTCCGAGCTGGAGCCTGTCCAGCAGGCACTGCGGCTATGCTGGAGTCAGGCACCGGAGCCTTCCTTTTAAAAAGAAAAAAAAAGGGAGGGAGCAGGGAACGAGGGAAAGGACGAAAGAAAGAGCGATGGAGAGTGAGATTTCAGTTGGGAGCACAGCTGGAGTCTGACTGTATCTTATGCTGGGAGAGAGATGGAGTGATGCGTGTTATGTGTGCGTGTGATGGAGAGGGAGAGGGATGTGAGTGGAGTGTGCGGTGTGTGGAGAAGGAGGGATGGGAATTGATTAGTTGGAAGAAAGTGACAGAATGATGCTTGCTCAACGTGTTTGTGTATGTGTGACTCACTGTATGGGCCCTGCGATTCTGCTTAGGTAGTCTAAGCACACTCTTCTCATCATCTGCGGGACTCGACGTTGGTTGCCGCTGCCGGAGCTGCTCTGTAACTGATTGTCATTGTGCTTACTGCCAGGTCAAAGCGCATGAGGAGAGGGAGATTTCTAATTGAGGGTGCGCCGTGTGTACACACACGCCCAGACTGTCCTGACGCAAGATTCCTCTGTGCTGAATAGAAAACAGCATTAATGTCAATAGCTATGAAAGCACTTTGAATTGAGACACCTTTATGGTAATTGCATTGACTAGGCTGGCTGCATTGCTCTTACCAACACACAAATGAGCTTCTCTCTCATGTCAGCGGGTGATTTAAGAGCTATTATTCATGTCTTATAGCAGAGAGTGCTGGAACTTTGACGAACGGTACTGTGCAAAAGTCAGAGACCGGAGATCCTTTATTTGTTTATTTAATTTCCAGTTAAAACATCCTTTAAGTATTTCATTTCTAGGATATTTCTGAGGAGACTCGATATCCACTTCCATAAGGAAGAGGAAAGCCACTGGAAACTTAAGTAAAAAACTTAAGAATTGGAGGTCAAAAAACTATTGAGAGGTATAGAGAAAATGAAACTCCTAACAACCATGGAGTACCTGGTAGATTGCCATCAAATAAACAGTGCTTAAAGCTTTCATCTTTGAGAGAGAGGAGAAAATCAAGCTCCACGCTCGCTTCAGATCTGATACAGTCCACTGGTGTTTTTGTCCATCTTTCCACTATGAGAAGACAACTCAACGCTGTGGGTCTGAAGCTGTTACTGCAAAAAGAAATAGACACAAAAGAAAATTGTTACCAGAACAATGGACGGACCACCCCAGCGTCCGGACCTCAACATCATTTAATGTGTTTTAGATGAGTTGGAACATGAATAGCAGAAAATACAACCAACTTCTAAGACTGAACTTTGGTGGTGTGGAAAAAAAATCCCTGCAGATTTCTTTAAAAGACTGATATCAGGTGCCCCCTAAAAGAGTGGAAGCTGTAGTAAAGGCTAAAAGAGGACAAACTAAATGCTGAAAAAATGAGATTATATTTAATTGAGGCCTGTAATTTTCTGTAATTTTCACTGAAAAATGAATACTCACACACATATTATCAAAGCCACTTATCCTTCTGGGTCGCAGGGGGTGTTACAGCCCATCCCATTGGGTGAAAGGCAGGAAACACCCTGGACAGATTGCCAGTCCATCAAGGCAGACGCACAAGACATATATGTCCACACCTAGAGCCAATTTAGCATCTCCAATTCACCTGACTGCATGTACTTGGACTATGGGAGGAAACTGGAGCACCCGGAGGGATCCCATGCACATGAAGGGAGCCCAAAGGACCCCTGGTTGTCTGGCTGAAAAATGAATAACTTGTACTTAATTCGAAATGAAAGATGGACTTTGACTTTTGCACATTACTGTATGGCACAAATTATAGAAGCAATCATTCACTGGGCAGAACATCACAATGCAACACGATAACAGTTCAAATCATACTACAAATCTATCTCTGATGGCTATTTAGACAGAAAGATCAGCAAGTCGTACTACAGAAAATAGTACAACCACGACAACCGCTGAATCTCAGGCTCCTATAGGATAATCTTGAGCTCTAGACTCCAGATTAGTGCTCATCTCTGCTGGTGATGATTCTTTCAGCTACTCAAGATCTTCTAAAGGAGATAATTAGATGAGTCAGGTAGGTTCTAGATGTTCTTGTGGAAGTCACTTTTGATGCCCCACCAGGCTTGGAACTCCATAATAGCAATCTCAGTGAAGCTGTATGAAAGGAAGCCTTGAATATATCAGGCTGTCATTGAAGCTACAGACATCATGATATATTTTAAGCAATGACAGATTAAGAATCAATTACTTGTACACTGTTTCTGCAGGTATTTAGAGAAACCCTTTCTGTTTTAAAAGATGAAATGTTGCTCCCAAACTTTTGGCCAGTAGTGTATTCGCTGGAGGGTTCAGCTCAGGTTCCAAGACCTACCTGTGGAAACTGCAGGTAGTGTTAAAGCTAACCGTTTTGAACTTCTTTTCTCGCTCTCTCTCACGGCATCAGGCTCATAAATTGTGGGCCAGGCCGACGTTTTGAGGTCTCGGTTGAAGAAAATTAGTCTTCGGATGAAAGAAGCCCATGGAATGACTGCTGGGCCACTTTCTAATTCCGTATTCTGGGCCAAGTCCTCGCCGGTGAGGTGGATGAGACCTGAGGAAAGAGGTCAGGGGCACCGCAAACTGGCTCCTGAGACAAGACTCACTCTAAGTTGCCACACTTCATCCTGTACCCCCTAAAACAAACACTCTCACCTGCACCGTTAGAAACAGACAGTGATTTAGCCACTGTGATTGGTTTCTGTGGAGCTGTGCAGTTTGTGGCATTTGATGAGACTGGGCCTGTAAGCTTAAATCATGGAGGTGGGCTTTTGCTTGACCAAGGTCTTCTGTCGTGGTCATTGTTTATGTGTGTACACATAAAAGCATGTCAGCATACTCCTGGACTTTCCTCTGCGTGATTTATGGATGTCAGATAAAAAGTGTCTTTCACACTTGTACTTAGTACTGTCCACTTGTGATCGGACCACCCAAGACATACACTTATATGCAAAAGTTTGGGTGCCTCAGGTTAAATGACATTTTGTTGATTTTCTAGGTGAATAGAAGTTCTCTAAAGATGTACACATTTTATACACAATTACTGTTTGTTTGCTGAATTTAACTTATTGGGGCAAAAATAAAACTTAAAATGTGGCCTGTGCAAAAGTTATCCCACATTTTTATGATATTAAGCTCAGAAAATAACTAAAATGGTACATTCTGAAGAGAAATGTCATAGTTTAAAGCTGCACTATGTAGGTTTTTTAAATTGAAAATCAAAGAAAAATGCATGCTAAAATAAAGTGTCCAGGCTGCTGTCTGACACCATCTAAAGCCTGAAATAGTAATTTAGCTTGTCAGATTTTGTAGCTTTTCTGACCATGTTAGACGTTGTTATTTATTAATGTTGTACGCACAGGCCCAAAAAGAAGGTCCGGCTCGATGTTTAGGTCTTAAATTCAAAATCAGCATTACACTGATAAAGATATGATTGCTATAGTAGTTCATTCACTTACATCCTAATAGGAAAACACATCTTCACCATGTTTTGACTGAGTTCTCTTTGATTTTTTTGAATGCAGTCACAATCATCAGATTCGGAGAAGGGTCCATACGTTGGGTGCAATTACACATTTCTACCAGAGATGTCTCCAAATCCAAAAATTTCACATAGTGCAGCCTCTAGTGTGTTCTCTGTAGAGCATGTGCACTAATTTCACTTGAAAAATCAACAACACCTTTTATTTGACTGGGTGTCTTCAAAATATGCATTTGACTGTATGTTAACCCTTGTGTGGTGTTGATGTGTTTGTTACTCTGTGGTCTGGTGGACCCACCACATTATTGTTTTTTAAATCAATACAGCCATAACAATTTATGTAAAAATACCAGATGTTTAAAATATCACAAGTGTCCAGTGTAGGGTTCTCCTTTAGCAGCTGTAGCCAGTCAGCAGCCTGTCCATGCTGTCACACACACACACACACACACACACACACATATATACAAACACATGCACACAGACACACCCACACACACATAGGAGGAGAACAGAGTGAAGGACACAGCACCTCTACACTTTTACTCCCCACAGGTTCACCCAACACCACATGAGTATTATAAATGTGTGGGGGGTGAACAGAGTGAAGACACTGAAAATGTGTTATTTTATATGTTCTTCACAGAAAATGAATCTGAGGTTGAAATAATAATAAATTGCATCATTTTTGCAATTAGATTTTTTTAGTCAATATTTTTATGTTTTGGCTCAGTGGATCTGACACTGAGTATAACTTGATGGTTTACAGGTTTCTTAGTCATTTTGTAATCACCTACAGCTCCGTACAGCTTTCTGTATGCATCTGAAATTTCTTTTTTTTATGTTTACAGCTTTCTAGCCTCCTACTCATTATCTGAAACCTATGAGAGGCACATGTCTAGCATATTAGAATAATGCTATTTATTTATCAAATAGTTTTTATTGAAAAAATTGATGGTGATTCCAAACTCTTAAAGGCTTGTCCAGCCCCTTACTCTGCAGTCTTAAAGCAGCCAGTGTCCACGGATGTCCAGCAGATGGCGCTTGAGTCAAAGTGAAGTGGTGCGTCGGCCTGCTGTTGTCCGACTTGCCGTTTGTTATTACTCACAATCGTTCACAGTCATAACAGGTAATGTAATTACTGCCTGTAATGCATTCAGCTGGCAGGGCAGGGTCTGTTTCGCCCAGCTTATTTTATAATACAGTTCAGTTACACACACACACACACGCATACACACATTTTGGGGCAGGTAAGAAATCAATGGAGGGGGAGGCCTTCCCAAAACTGGTTTCATTTCAGCCGCCCTCGGGGGATGAATTAAGCCGTTGACTAGATGAGCGTGGAATGGTCAGATAATGGCAGTTTGCCTCAGATGGACGTCAGCCCAGATGGATGTTTATTAGCAGCGGTAAACGAGCGCACTGGTGGCCCTGGCCTGTCCTAAACACGGGTCTAGAGATAGCGGAGGCTAACCTCCTACAGCGCAACAACAGTCATAACTGTAAAAAGAGAAGTGCCACCCTACCTCACTCTCTCCTTCTCTTTTTTCCTCCCTCTCTCACTCCTAAGTCAGTGTGAAATGAGGGAACATGCTGAGTGTGTATAAATGTGTCTCTGTGTGTGTGAGTGGTGGTGGTGGTGGTTGGGGGGGGGTCTTTTTTTAGCCTACTATGCAGGACTCTGGGAGAAAACGGGAGATACCCTTGTGTGTGTTTAAATGTGTGTATGTGTGTGTGGGCCTGTTTGTTTTTGTACATTTACAGGACCTTGTAGGAAAGCCAGAGGAAAACAGGGCTAAGGTTTTGTACCAACAAAATGGTCCTACCTTTTAAAGTTAATTACTTTTTAAAGCAGATTTTTAAAGATGGTTATATTTGTAATTAGATAAAATATTCGTTACTTTTGGAAAGTTTTATATATACAGTGCTCTTCACAATTTTTTGCACCACTGGTAATCATGAGCAATATGTGCTGCAAAAATATTCTTAACTGCTTTTGATCTTTCAATCAATATATTAGCAAAAATCTAAACACTAAGTCTTGTCATGAAATTAATATTTTTCTTTAATCTATGTTTGCCCCAATTGTTAGCACCCCTAGAAATTCTTAAGAGTAAAATCTAGCTGAAGTATATTCCCATTCATATTGTATATTTTAAAGTTCATCTGAGTGATTAGGAACACTTAAATGGTCAGTGGACCATGAATCACAGTCCAAATTTGCCATTATTCATCCAACCCTTTGAGAAAGACCAGAGAATACAGCAATGATGTATGACAAAAAGTTGTTAAGCTGCACAAATCTGGAAATGGCTACAAGAAAATAGCTAAACAGTTGAAAATGCCCATTTCCATTATCAGGTCAAGGAAGAATAATTAAGAATCTGCCAGAAAGAGGATGTCATATGTCTATACTGACCCCACACACAGTAAGGAGGATGGCTGGAGTGGACAAAGAATCTCCAAGGATCACAGATGGGGAATTACAGACATAAATTAGGTCTTGGGGTCAGAACGTCTCCCAAACCACAAACAAACACCACCTATATAACCACAAGAAGCCAGAAGAAAGCTTCTGCTGTCAAGAACCAACAAACTCAAGCTTCTACAATTTGCCAACCATTACTGGAACCTCAGAGGGACTGTATTTTATGGTCAGATGAGACTGAAACAGAGGTTTTGGCAAAAAACACCAGAGTTGAGTTTGTTGTGGAGACATAGATAGCCTTGCAGGAAAGTATCTCATCCTCACAGTGAAGTATCGTGGTGGACCTGTGATACCGTGGGGCTGTTTTTCTTCAGAAGGTCCTGTACAATTTATTCGGATACATGCTTTCACAGACTCAATCAAAACCTGACTGTCTCAGTCAGGAAGCTTAAACAGGGCCATAGTTTGGATCTTTCAGCAGGACAATGATCCAAAGCATACCTCAAAATCAACACAAAATGGTTCACTGACCAAAGAATTAAGGGTTTGCCATGGTCACCCCAGTCCCTTGACCTAAAGCCCATAGAAAACCTGAGGGATGAGCTGAAGAGGGGAGACCACAGTGTGGACCTTGGAATCTGAAAGATCCAGAGAGGTTCTGTATGGAGGAATTCTCTCAGATCCTTTGCCATGTGTTCTCCAGTCTCATTAAGCATTAGCGGAGCAGACTTAGACCTGTTATCTTTGCAAAGGGAGGCTGCACAAAGTATTCAATGAGGGGTGCCAACAGTTGTGGTACCCCTTCATTTAATACTGTTTACCTGTTTTATTTAACCTGGCTACTTGCTTGTTGTCAGCTTGCCAGCCAACGAGGGTGAGCTACTGTTAATGATTGTTTGTCTTGTTTGTTTACAACTTTACAGCAAGAAAATGCACTGAATAAAACAGGTAAGACTGACGGCCTGAGCTGTTGAAAATTCCAGCTGCCCATTACAATGTTTTCAAATTTTAGGATGACTTGAGCAGTTAGGATGCTCCAGAATTACTTGTTTCTACATCATCTTCATTGAAAGTTAAGAAGAACAATTTTCCTTCTGAAAAATAGATATATAGATACATATAAGTAATACATATGCATTACTTACATGTTTAATATACATTGCCATTATATGTATATATATATAATGTACAAATAACAAATATGTATAAATAGCACATGTATAAATATGTGCTATTTATACATATTCAGACATATGTATGACACTGTGCCCTGACACTGTATGAAAAGAAACCTGAGTGTGAGTGTGTGTGAGTGCAGCTTTAATATGGCTTCTTCACATTTATGAGAGATAAGGCAAAAAGTGTGTGGCAGGAAGATGGTGGCTTAGATGTCAGCACTCTTGGCTGGAACAGAGAGAGAGAGAGAGAGAGAGAGTGGGAGAGAGAGATGAGTGTGTAACAGAGGGAGATGAATGAGTAAGAGAGTGTACGAGGGAGTGTGTGATAGAGAGCGAGAGAGAAGACAGGAAGTAAAGAACGAGAGGGTCTCTTTTTCTGCTTCAGGCTGAACTCCAGTGACTTATCACTTCATTTATAAGACTCATTACCTCAGTCTCTTCTGTCCAACAGCCCGGCTCTTCAAAGAGTCCCTGAATGATACTGGGGTTCTAATGCATTTCATGAAAATGTATTGTGATTCTAGAGCTGATTAGAATCTCTTGGCAATGCTACTTTGTACACTCTGATCATATTTCAGAATAGAAATCACTTTTGTGGCCAAGTTCACTTGCATGTAGGATCATTTTTTCTGGTGACCCCAACTGACTGAAACCTAGTTTGACTGTGGCTCATATTCGCAGTCAGTCACATATCTAGAACTTCCAGATGGTCTAGAGTGGTGTTTTTTTCTCATTAAACTAATCCCACACATTTCAAATCAAGATGTGACTGGCTGATTCCAAGGTTACGTCCTAATTTTGGTGGTAGGTAATCTAATGTGTAAGGCCTTCTGTCCAGTTCCTGAAGGCCAATGAGAGAGCCTGCTTGCCTGTGTTTACCTAGATGCAACAGCAAGAGGCAACCTGATTGGCCATTGTTTTCTTTTCTGTAAATGTACAAAAACACATGGTTTTCATTAGGTATTTTTAGATTTTGAACCATTTGTTTCCAAATCAGACTTAATGAAATGAGAATATTACTACAATACACAATAGTTAAAATACAACAAACATGATGATTACATGATATAAAAATGAACCCTGAAGGCCTAAAAGGTCTCCTTTACCAAAACTACAAATAGTAAACAAATAAATACTATGCACCACCACAAAGGTCCGCACAAAATGTACATATTCACATGTCCATTGTTGCATATTTGCTACAATATAGGGCAGATGGGATATGACTCTAACAGGTGCAAATCTGCAAGTATTGTGCTATAATAAAAAAAAATATAAGAACATGTTTATATGAGTTTTCTCCAATCTGATTTTATAGTACTATAAGTGTCACTGTTGACTATTCTCTGTCTAAATTCCTCCGAATTATTGTAAGGAAATGCATATAAAAATGAACAACAATGCTAATAAGATGTGATTAACTATCAAATAAATGTGAGCTCGAAATGGAGGCAAATAGTGACATTGCCTGTTCGACGGTCCATGCGGTTGCTTTATGTGTAAACAGAGAGGCGAGACAACAAACAATCAAAAACAACCCAGCCTGAGCTCATTCTGCAGCAGCGCCGCTAAACACACAGTACAAATCCCTTCTGTCCATGTGGTAGAATTACGCATGCAGGAATGCTTACAGGTCGCCGTGGCATGCGTGCAGCATAAATATTCAGCAGAAAGTAGCCTATCAAACTTACCACACACTGTTTGGGTAGTCATGTATTTAGACCTTTGTGGGGACCAACAGAGGGGAACATTGATGTTGCGGCAGGTTGTTATGAGGAAAAATGCCTTATTACTAAATACAAGTTGAACTAGAAAAAGAAAAAGGAATTCAAATTTAGCTTTTTTTTTTTACTTTAGTTAAAATAAATACATTAAATAAATAATGAAAAATATGTACATATTTATAAAATTCTGTATATGCCAATATACTGTAACAATGTACTTTTATTCTTGCAATCATCTTACCAAGGTAATGTGACATTTTTTAAATATGGCATTTTGTATAATAATTTTCTTAAAACTTTACTTTTTGATGCTATACAGCTCCATTCATCATTCAGGTGCAATCTCAAATGTTTTGGAACAGCTTCCTAGTTTTCTACAAATCCAATTACAAAAAAGTTAAGACAGTAGGTGAAATGCAAATAAAAACAGATAGAAAAACATACAAACAAACAAACAAACAAACAAACAAACAAAAAAACAGTGGCTTGGTATTGCACTAGCACCTGTCTTACTTGCTGTTGTAATGTGCAGGATGTGGCTTGGCGTTGTCTTGCTGATACAAGGAGAGACGTTGCTGAAAAAGACGTTGTCTAGATGGCAGCAAATGTTGCTCTAAAATGTCTATGTTTCCCTCAGCATTAATAGTGCTTTCATAGAAGAACACACCCCCATACCTTGACAGACCCTGGCTTTTGAACTGTGTGTTGGTAACAATGTGGATGGTCCTTTTTCTTTTTGGCCCCTCACAGTTTGAAAGGTGGACTCAGCACATGGTCATGGCCAGCACAAGGTCAGACCACAGCATGTTTTCACTCTGTGTCAGTCCATCTCAGGTGAGTTTTAGCCCAGGGAACTCAGCTGTGTTTCTGGATGTTGTTGATATATGGCTTCTGCTTTGCATAGTAGAGTCTTAACTTGTGTTTGTAGATGCATCAACAAACTGACACGGGTTTGTCAGAGTATTCCTAAGCTCATGTGGCTATATTCATTACAGAAACATGCTGGTTTTTAATGCAGTGCTGTCTGAGGGATTGAAAGTCACAGGCACTCGGTATTGTTTTTTGACCTTGCCCTTTATGCAAGATTTTTATAATACTCTGCAGCATAGAGGGTGACTTACCTAAAATACTTGCAAATGCTTATTGAAGACCTTTGTTCTTAAACGGTTACATCAAACGTAGATCCATGCTTACTCAAAGGGACTCTGCCTTTCTTGGATGCTCCTTTTATACCCAAGCATGATTGCATCACCTGTTCAAGATATTTTTGGAACATTGTTGAACATGAAACAAAGTTGTGAGCTTTTTTGGAATGTGTTACAAGCCTCAGTTTCAGAATGATTGTAAATTCACAAAATACTTCAAAAGGTAAAACATTAAATATTTTTATATCAATGTGAAACATAAAAATGTCCTTAATTTAAATAATTGTCGATGTTAATTCGCAATTTTTCCCCTTTTTTAATTCACATTTTATTTTAGTTATGTGCATTTTTTAGCCTGAAGCCAATCTGCTCATGTGCTATACGGCTGACTTTGTGACTGTAGCCCTCTCATTCAAACAAAGCTTGAAAACATAGAAAAGTTCCATTGATGGCTCCCTTGATCTAACCAAATTCATTTCCAGCTACTACCATGAAAATTACAGCACTTATGTAGCAATATGAGTAATTCAGCAATATCAGTAAACATCCATCCATCCATCATCTAAACCGCTTATCCTTCTGGATCGCGGTGGGGTGCTGGAGCCTATCCCAGCTGTCATTGGGCGGAAGGTAGGATACACCCTGGACAGGTTGCCAGTCCATTGCAGGGCAGAAAGACATACACATTCACACGCACCTAGGGGCAGTTTAGCATGTCCAATTAGCTTAACTGCATGTTTTTGGACCGTGGGAGGAAACCGGAGTACCTGGAGGAAACCCACGCAGACACAGGGAGAACATACAAACTCCACACAGAAACAACCCCGGTCGCCCAGCTAGGAATCGAACCCAGGCCATTCTCGCTGTGAGGCAACAGCGCTACCCACTGCGCCACCGTGCTGCCCAATATCAGTAAGCAGATAATGGATAAATCAATGAGCAGCAAACTAACAAAAACAAAGTAGAAGACTTCAGTTCCAGATAGAGAGAGGGCTACAGGCGAAACATGCAGTCACGAATGCTCTGGTTGGATGTCGGTGATGAAAATTGGAAACTGTGTGTCTAGCAAATTACAGTCACTTTAAACATTTATTTGCAACCTAATTGCTGTTCTGTTACTGAAAACACTGATTCCAAACTTGTGACTAGTAATTCTTGACAATGTATTTATTATATTTTCAGACCAGCAGCACAAAGACATTTATGCAAAACTTTTTAGGTGCAGTTAGCTGTGGTCGTACAGAAGGACAGAAAAATTGTGTATGTGTAGGTGTGTGTGTGTTCGAAGGGAAATAATCGTGGTGGCATGTAGAGAACTGAATAGTTAATTTGCTCAGAGTAGGATTAGTAATCAGCTTGGCTTCTTTCTGCTGGACCGCCCCTCTCCAACAGGGCCGGCTGTGTACTCAAGTGTAACTGTTCATGGAGCAGCATTAGAACACGCAGGTTGAATTGCAGGTAGCCATTGGGAAATGGTGCCGTGATAAAAGCATGCTGGGAAGTAAACAGGCTGCATTTTACCAGAATGTACTGTTCTGTTTCAGCCAATCAGTTACACACTGGCATCATAAGCAGGGGGGAGGGTGGGGGGATGTTTGTTAGTTGAGGCATTTACAACATAGGGTCAAAAGAGGCCCATGGAAAATTCTGATGGATTTGAATTATTAAGTTTATGACATATGTGGAAATCATCAAAGATGCCATAGTAGATGCTTTTAAAAGAAACCACATTCTCTGCAATTTGAATTATTCCTTAGTAGTCCATATTGCTAAACCTATACAAACACTTTTGAGATATTTAAGTGATGGTCAACAACCACATCGTGCCAAAACCCTTTGATGAAATACTGATTAGACTGCTTATGTATGCAGTTCTTTAAATGCTGAGTATAACTTAAAGACTGTTTACTGACAGTCATAAACTGCATACGGTCTTGCTTTGCACATATTATCACCAGCTTTTACCCGTTTAGCATAATCATCATGTAGCAAATAACTATAAAATAGCCTTATGATCACATTCAGAATTTTTCAAGCCTAGATTAAAGCATGTCTGTAGCCTCAATGCTGTGTTAGAGCAGCAAGTCATTGGTGAAAAATGTTCATTGTTGAATTGGTGATGCGCAGAATGTGATGTGGGAACACTGTATAGTTGATGTTATGGTGTTATAATAAAAGGACTGGGAATTTGAATAGCAAAAGAATCTCAGGCATGAGGAGATTTTCTCACAAGGCCACGCTTGCTTTAAATACACCGATCAGGCATAACATTATGACCATCTCCTTGTTTCTACGCTCATTATCCATTTTATCAGCTCCACTTACTATATAGGTGCAGTTTGTAGTTCTACAGTTACAGACTGTAGTCCATCTGTTTCTCTGCATACTTTGTTAGCCCCCTTTTACCCTGTTCTTCAGTGGTCAGGACCCCCATGGACCCTCACAGAGCAGGTACTATTTGGGTGGTGGATCATTCTCAGCACTGCAGTAACACTGACGTGGTGGTGGTGTGTTAGTGTGTGTTGTGCTGGTCTGAGTGGATCAGACGCAGCAGTGCTGCTGGAGTTTTTAAACACCTCAGTGTCACTGCTGGACTGAGAATAGTCCACCAACCAAAAATATCCAGCCAGCAGCGTCCTGTGAACACTGATGAAGGACTAGAGGATGACCAGCAAACTGTGCAGCAACAGATGAGCTATCATCTCTGACTTTACATCTACAAGGTGGACCAACAACGCAGGTGTGTCTAATAGAGTGGACAGTGAGTGGACACAGTGTTTAAAAACTCCAGTAGCACTGCTGTGTCTGATCCACTTGTACCAGCACAACACACACTAACACACCACCACCACGTCAGTGTTACTGCAGTGCTGAGAATGATCCACCACCCAAATAGTACCTGCTCTGTGAGGGTCCATGGGGGTCCTGACCACTGAAAAACAGGGTAAAAGTGTGCAGAGAAACAGATGGACTACAGTCTGTAACTGTAGAACTACAAAGTGCACCTATATAGTAAGTGGAACTGATAAAATGGACAATGAGCATAGAAACAAGGAGGTGGTCATTATGTTATGCCTGATTGGTGTATATGCACTAGATTTATCCATATATTTCAGAAGTATAACTACACATCGTTTTATATATCATATCTGACAGATTTATGATTGCATATACAAATATATCAGTGCTGGCATGCAGACACCTTCCATTTTTGCTGTTTTTGACTTTTTTGCACAATTTGAAAACTCAATCTATCCTTTCTGTTATATTCAATTATGATGATAAATGGACCAATTGAAATTATTCAAGATGACGTCTTAAAAAGTCGTTAAATTAACTTCCATAACAAGTTCAAAATGTTTTTCCTTATCCTGTAAAATTACCATTTTGAAAATACAAGGTTTTGTTCCAAAAGTGATGTCAGATTTACAACTGCATATACATTTTGTGTATGAGGTTTAGAACTTCATATGCAAGACATATGTATGCCTGCATAAACAGATACATGTGATTTATGACCAAATCTACAAAAATATTTTTGTCAAATTTATCCCTGCATATACAAATATTTATGCCAGATATGCTACATATGCAAATATATATGACAGGTTTATAACCACATAAACAAATATACATAACAGGTTTATAACTGCATATTTATATATATATATATATATATATATATATATATATATATATATATACAGATTTATGACTGCATACACAAAAATACTTGACAGATTTATTACTGCATGTGCGAATACACTTAAAGGGTTTATAACCACATATGCATAAATGACCGGTTTCTAACCACAAAAACAAATATATATGACAGATTTATGCCTCTATATGCATATATATTTGGCAGGTTTATAATTGCATATAAAAGTATACGTGACAGGTTTATGACCACATATACACATATTTATGGCAGGTTTATAACTGTGTATACAAATATATGTGACACTTTTATAACTGCATATACAAACGTATTGAAATACTAACCACATATACAAATACCTATGACAGATTTTATGCCTTTTATACAAATATATGTGATAGATTTCTGACCACATATACAAATATATATGATATGTTAGTAACTGCTTATACAAATATTTATGACTTGTTTATAACCACATACATCAACAGAAATGTCAGATTTTTAAGCCGAAAAAGTGATTGAATCATTGAATACATTGAAGCATTGAATATATTTTATTAAAATGTGTCTGTTGTTTCCACATGAATGAAGTATATATCAAAGGGATACAATTATTGCCAAAATAATAAAACAGAAAGCCAAAATTGTGTTAATTTAATATTTTTTTTAAGAAAAGTAAAAATCATATACACATTTAAATTAATCAAATCCAATGCTAGCATTTTTTGGCACATGCCAATATACATCTAGGTAGATTTATGATTATTTGAATAGCAGATCCCTTTATACTACTGTATAAAAACCATTTCAAAGGTCCCTTAAACAACCATGAACAGCAGAGTCTTCATCAGTTGCATGTAACAGATTTATTGACATTGAGACACATCTGCAGATCATTTGGCGTGTGTGATGCAGGGGATTCTGGGAGGTCTCACATCACATGACATGAGTCAGCGGCTTCCGGGCTTCTCCTTGCCATCACTGATTGATGCTGTGGGCGAAGCTGCTTTTAATCAACTGATTGCATTGTCTACTAGATAATGGCCACATCTTTTAACATAATGGCCTGTGTGTGTGTGTGAGAGAGAGAGAGAGAGAGAGAGAGAGAGAGAGAGAGAGAGAGAGAGAGAGAAAGAGAGAGCGTGTGTATGAGACAGGGTAGAGAGATGAGCAGAGAGAGAGGCGTTTTTTGGCAGGCAGACAGAAAAAAGGGGAAAGAGGTGTCTGAACTGATCCACAAAGAGTGAGAAAGACAGAAGAGGGGCAAAAGACTGAAGTGCAGACTGAGGGAGTGAAAGAAAAAGAGCTGAGATAGAAGTAGAATGCAAGAGAGGAGCTTGTGGGAGTTTGGGCTGAGGGAGTTAGTGCTGAGAGAGAAACAGAGAAGGGGCTTTAAAGTGTTAAAACATCAAAACATACATAACCTGTGCTGTAATAAAGGCTAATTACACACATCTGCCACTCCCAGCGAAGTGATTGGCCCTAAATTGCATCAGACCAGTAATTGATTATGATAAATTTAATGGAAAATCACACTTTAAGTTTACAAAATCTGGCCCTTATTGTAAATGCCCATGATGTGACCAATGGTTGCTGGAGTGATGCCACTTTTTGGAGTGAACCATTTTTGCAAATGAGATGTGTGGAACAAAACCTTCACATAATATCATTCTTGGATTTTCAGGTCACAGACACTTTAGTGTAACAATTTCTGAGAAGGTATCTGAGCTGACAGCTTTTTTAATGGTGTGTTCATGCAGTGTATGAAATGCCCCCTGGGTTTTGGGGCGGTTCCCGTGTTGGCTGGCTACTCCAGCATTGGCTGGCTGCTAATTTACTCATATTACTTTGGTGGCCTCCTCACATTAACTGAGATCTTACACATCTCCTGTTTTGTCTTTGGTTTGAGAAATGAGCAACTCACTCTTTCCACCAAATTCTTGCGAAATCATGCAAATTTTTTGTTTTGCAAATATGCTTTGGCATATTGTAAAGTTTTTCAAAGACATCCCAGAAATAGTCACAGTTGCTAGGCTATGAAGGACCACCTGGGTCAACCAGTTTTGCTACAGCGCCATCCTAAGGCAGATCAGTGCTGCATCTCTCTTTGGTGTTGCTAGGAACACCAGAAGACAGATGCTCGCTGACTGTAAGTGAAGCAGGCTGAATAATGGCCTTTCCCTGAATTTGTTTGTTTGTCTATTTTTCTTTATCGTACCACATAACGTAATAAAAAGGTAATTTTTAGGGGCCCCCTCAAAATATTGATTTTGAGACATTCAGGGAGTCCAAGAGATTAATTAAGGGGTTCTGGACCCCCCAGGACCCTCTGTATTTTGTGCCTTGTGTACATGCTACAATAAAAAAACATAGGAGGCACCAAGTAATTTTTTATCATAAATGGCCAAATTCATAAATATATCAAAATTCAGTGAGTTTTTTCATGTCAAATTATGACATATCTAGGCCTAGTATGTCTAGGTCTAGGGTCTCTAGGCCTAGGGCCTAATAAATACTTTATAATTGAAACTGCAATTGACCAAAATACCAAAAAATTATGCAATGTTCCCCTAAAGTTATGAGTTAAACAATGCCAACATTCACTAACCCCCCAGGACCCCCTGTCCTTGTGCCTTGTGTACATGCCAAAAAAAACCCCTAAAAAATTAGGAAGCAAGTACATTTTTATCGTAAATGCCTACAGTCATAAAGATATCAAATTCAATTAGCTTTTTCATGTCAAACTATGACATATCTAGGCCTGGGATCTCCAGGTCTAGGATCTCTAGGCCTATGGTCATGTAAATACTTTGTAGTTTGTAATTGCAATTGACTGAAAATACCAAAATTGATGTACAATTCTCCTAGAGTTAAACAATTCCCACATTAGAAATATTACGTTTTATTCAGCGCTTTGGATGGTGATGGGCTGGTTCCAGACAGTTTTAGACAGAATTTTGTTGGACAGGGATGAGCTTGGCCAAATTTTCTTGGGTCAGGTTTGAACTCAAGAGTTGATGTGGGTTGGGTCGGGCTCGGACAGAAAGTTCTGAGACTCCCCTCAGGATCGGGCCAAAATTTCAGGACCAAATAAAGTTTTCACTTTATTTTATTGAGCTATTTGTACTCAAATAGTGGAATAAATAGGTTAAAACTCTGCTACATTTAAAAGGTGTTAGTAATAGTAAAAGTGTTCAAAACCTAAACATTTAAATTTACAGTGTGGCTAAAACTGCAGGAGCATCCAACCTGAAGCCTGAATCTCGTCCGTACTTTTGGCCGTTTACATAGATAACTGTCTTGCAGTGTCAGAAACCACATAGACATGTGTTTGACATTCCTTAACAACACAAGGTGTGAGTCACAACAAAGCATGCCATTTTTTCCTGATTGACAAACATAAGCTTCCATTACTTCTTACATAAGCCTCGTCCCTCTAGTGCAAAACTAAAGGAGCAAACTTTGGACACCAATTATGTCTTGACTGATCAGCATTCTGAGGGAAGTGTACTATCATTTCAACTGGCAGATGACCGAAACTCAGTTTTCAGTCTCTGTCTTGGGGGCAGGGTTATGATGTCATCAGGGACCTCCATTCATTCCCACGCTTAGTTTGCAGAGGACGACTTCAAAAGGCAGACAAAAAGCCTGCATTTTCAGACAGACAGGATGTCGATCTGTGCCTCAACCTCATGAATCGTCTGCAAAAAGCCTTGCCAAAAGTGCTTAGCATAACATTTCAGCCAAGCGCACATCTTGGCACTGAATCCATCCAAGAGAATCCAAGACTTCAGCAAGTGGACCCTTGTTTTATGTACTTATTGCATCACTGCTGACGTCAGTAGACCTGTTGACAAATGTCATTAAGTATGAATGCATAGGCCAAAGCCATAAAGCCTTGTTCGCTCATATTGTACGAAAGCACTCAGCAGCAATTCCATTTGTGCTTATTATGTCTTATCTCTCTGTTCTTGCTCTTAGATGAGTCAGTAGATTTGAGGGAAGAATACCTTCAGTGGAGCAGTGAGGGGATTTACTGACACAGCCATCGACAACCAGAGAGAGAGAGAGAAAAGAAGAAATAACAGTGAAAAAAAAAGAGGAAAAACAATAACAGCCCACGAAACAATAGGAGAATATTTCAGCAGAGTACACAATCTTTCAGACAATATTAAAGGTGAACGGCACGATGGATATGAAATATAGATGTTCCATTTGAGCGGCAAGGGTCAAAATAAAAGGTTTATAAGATACACCAAAGCTTATTTGAGCTTTTATCTCCAAAAATAATGCAGGCTCTCTGCTGCTGCAAGCGAAAAATGACACCATGGCTTCAGGAAAAGTTTGCGGGCAGGGAGAAAGCATCAAATGTGTCTGACTGCCAAGTGCTTTTTTTATGGTTAATGATAAAACTTAAAGAGCTGCGAAAGAAAATGTGCGCTCTGACATGAAAAATATGGCGCCTCCCTCCCTCCATTAACATTGCCCTTCAGGAGCATTTAAGCTGAAGCTTGTTGATGGCGCACGATGAATCAAGAGCCAGAATCCTACAAGGTTGCCTCTGACCTCCTGAGATTGATGCCTGGGTTTTAGAAGGAAGACTTTGTATGTATGTGCGCCATTTGCTATCCCACTTTTTCACTTACCTGTTGCAAAAAGGTTCAGTATGAAAAAGCGGCCGCTGTGACGCTGTATGCCCTTCTAACCGTTCCTAATTTAACAGCGCTGTGACTGCAGTACTGTCACATTCTCTTCCTCAAGCGGAGCGCCAAGCTCGTCTTAATGCAGGGAAGCGTCGCGGGGAAGATGGGACGTTTTAATCAGGCAGGTCCAAATTATTAAAGCGGCCCCGATGCCGAAAGATAGCGACGTTATGAAACGCCAGACAGGAGCGTTATTAAAACAAAACTATAATTAGTCCATAAAATGAGACATTAGACAGGGAATCGTCTTTTGATGTGCTCATACAGGCCAGGCTTTTCAGTCCTTATGGCTTCGACAAGGTAATTGGGAGGCAATTTGGAATGGACAATGATTAAGCGCAGGCATTTACCGACGCGCTGATATTTCTCTCTTCACCCGTGACTCTTTAGTCAGCTTTTCGGTGCAAAACTTTCCATGTTCCCTGTTTATTTGAACTCTCAGCAGACCAGCAAGATTGTGTAACAATCTCGGTGCTTCTGCTTTTCTCACTTTTTTTTCAATTTAGTCAGTACCATTGTCTATGATGAATCAGATTGGCCCGTTTTTAATTACTTGCGATACGATCACCTTTTCTCATTAAAAAGTGCAAGTGCGCTTAAAGGCGCTGTGTTTGGAAGATCCTCCAGTGCTAAACTTGGGCCTTTTATCAGGACCAGCAGGGCATGTTGTCAGTGGCGCCGCTTTGCTATGCAAATGCCTCTCCATAAAGCGCTTCCTCTTAAGCCATTAATTTGATGACTACTAGTCACTCGCCCAATCTATCACACCAAGCTAAACGCGATCTGGGCTTTATTAGCCTGTGAGGTGAGTACAAAGTGAATGGCTGGCACTGGATGATTGGTGGTTTTCGGAAGACGGCCTGTCAGATCTCCAAGATGGCGCTCGTACCCCCGGTCCACCTCACTCTACGTCGTATTAATCGGCAAATATGTTTATCTTCTTGGGAGTTTCTAATTAATTTCTCCGTTGGCCGTGGTATCGCTGCAAGACAAGGCGTTATCTTTTGACATGTTGAATATAGATGAGCATGTTGGGAGTTATTACACCCCACCGTACTCTCCTCTGTGTGGGGAAAGCGGGACGCTGGCAAATGGGTCTGCGGAACTTTCTCCGAAGAATGAAAATCCAAGATTTTTATTCATGAAGGTCAAACGCACATGAATAAATTCAAATCCGTACATCGCCAGTTCCTCTTCACTTCCGCGAGAACTCGCTTAGGTCATTTCCATCAGAATGGCTTAAGGAAAAGGGGGCGGTAAGCTTAACAGGTCTGCAGAGCCAACAACACGAAGTGCCGGTGCTATTTTGTGTGCGTACACAAACCAGATAGGAAAAGAAGACGGCGATGGAACGAGCCGAACGCTTTTAGTGCCAGGATGACGGGCAATTGGCAAAGAGTGAGATACATTCAAATGGGCCTGGCGGACCTGAAGCTGACCTGTTCACTGACAAGCCATTTCAGGAGAGCGGATTTCGCTTTGATATCTTCCACACTACAGTGCCTACGCCACTCTGCCGTACAGCACTTCAAAAGGAATGTATTCGCAATTGGGCGGGTAGCTGCGAACTCAACCTGTCCCAAAACGCACTCAAAGACTTCCTCCTTCTCTAAGATTAAAGGAGCAGGAGCATGAGTGGCAGTATTTTTTTCTTTTTTCCTTTTTGGGTGGTCTTGGCACGACATCTAGCCAAATATGTAGCCTCTGAGATATCCTGTGAGATTTTCAGTGCTATCCACCTAAAGCAATCGCAGAGAGATCGTGCCTAGAGATCGCATAACCTGGTGTAGGTAGCAGTAAAAGAGGACAGATCAGAGTGCCTTCATTTGATCATGAGCGCGTTGAAATTGACACTGTTCTGCCGTCATTTACAAGTTAAAGTGTAAAACTTCGCCCAGTATAAGGCTGATTTCCCAGACCAGATTAAGGCTAAGACTAGAGTGTATTTGACTTTGTTACTGATCCTTTTACTCTAGGTTCCTTATTTTATCTTCATTAAATTAATTTTATTCATTTTATTTTTATCTCTTGTTTTAATAAAGTTTCAACTACTTTATCTAAGCTTTTATTACACTTAAGCACCACTCTCTATGTTTTATATATTTTTTTTTCCTTAAGTAAGGCACTCCACATTTGCCTTGCCTTTTAACAAAGAAACACCATTGGCACTGCACTTTAATTCAAGACTAAGGCTAATTCATGCCCACAAAACTAGCCAATACAGTTCTGGTCATAGAACTGCAATAGTGGTACCACTATCTGGGGTACCACAGTGGAGCAATGGCCTAGCATTGCCTTAGCAACCACCGTGGCTACAGTAATAATATCCTAACAACACCTTAGCAAACAGATGGGATAGCACAGTAATGACCTAGTAACACATTAGCTACTCAGAGAACCTGTAGAAAGGAGAATTATGTCTCTGTAATGTCCTCCGGGTTTCTCAGACACTAGAGGGCGCTCCCGAGCGAGTCCAAAATGAATGGATCAAGATGGAGCACTTGAGTAAAATGATAGTTTCCAGTGCTTGAACATGTAAAAGAATACCATCATTTCCTGAGCACAGAACAGCATAAAACATTTTAACACTGCTGTTATATTTTTTAAGAGCATTTGAACTCGAGTTATAGGAGTTTAAAACGTACATTCATGATGTCACAGAGAGTGCGAACAGCCAATGAGCTGCTCCGCTTACCAACCAATCAGCAGTCAGCAGCCATATTCCTAGGGTCCTGCTGCCCAAAACCTGTTTGCTGTAAAAAAAGGAAACATACATGTAAGTTTTCTTTGCTTTTTTAGTGAAATACATTTTTCTACTTTCTAAAATTAAATGAAAGTTTTGGGCGAGTGATTAAGAAATATTTTAACATTATGTTTTTAGCCGTTTACCACCATTCATGCCATTCATTGAGGACTCGCTCATGGGCGCCCTCTGGCATTTTGCAGTCACGTTTATAATATAACGGGGGAAATAGGAAGTGGCCTGGCTCTTCAAAAACCGGCTCTGATTAGCAACTACCTTAGCAATCACCCAGCATATCATAACAACGGCCTAAAAACCACCAAGCCATGCCCTCAGAACAAACTGGAATACCATAGCAACCTTGAAGCAGCACCATAGCAACTACCTGGAATTGCTATATAAACTCAATTCAGTTATCAAATATAACTAATAGTGTTCTGCAAATGCTATAACTTTTGAAGTATTATTAGTTTGTCCACAAACATTTATAGTCTAGCTATAAATGATGCTATAAACATCCACTGTAACTCAAATTTGGACTTTTCAGAAGAATTAGGTTTGCTTTGCAATGAGCCAGATCAGAACACACCTCAGATCTCCGTCAGAAATGAAATGCTTTTGTCAATAGGACTTATCTAACACAACAGAGCTCTGATATGGAAATAAACAGACATCTCTTTGAACAACTAATCCATTTGCCTCTATGGCTGGAGGGGCTTCCACAGTGCTTATAAAGCACCTTATCTGCCCACACTGCAGCTTATATCACTTCCGTAGGCTGTGTATCAGGTCCACCAGCCTCGGCCCTGAAGTTCATGGCCTGCAGTGATCTTAGTTCACCTCTGGATTCGCCTCACTAAATCTACCATAATGTCCGAGTAGCCTTCATGCTTCCTTGCACTATCCAACACATCTGCTAATCCCACATGTCACTCAAGCCCAAGGTTCACCATCGACTGGAGCTGGAATGTGACTGTGGCAAGGTGATGGCTGTTATGGAAACATTTACGCTATGTAGCAACACCTATCTGCCTTCCCCTCGTCCTAATTACCCACCTCAATCTTCCTTATTAGGCAATTAAATAAGTAATTAGGCTTGCGCTTGGCTTAGAGAGAGGTGGTTAAGAAGAGAACACACGCACCCGCCGCTCTCTCGGCGCCAAAGGTGCTTGCAGCCTCCATAAAGTGGCAAAAATAATTTCCCAAATTTGCAGCAGTTGCTGGTAATAGAGACAAAAAATGAAAGAGTTCTTTCTCCTTTCTTTTTTTGTTTTTTGTTGTTGTCATTTTTTTTGTTGTTGTTAAAAGATGCACAGATCTCAGCAAATGGCTCTCCTCTACTTTCCATTAACCCAACTTGTCATGCAGATGATATTTTTTCATCTACCATGGAACATGATAATAAACAAGTTATAATAGGGATTCAGGTTGCCGGGAGACAGGAGGAAAAAAAGACACATGGAAATTAGGCGAGCTCCAGGCTTCGATAACTGTGTTCTGTGGTGCTGTCTGTCTTATCAGAAGAGAGGGGTTCTCCAAAATGTCATGTGCTGTGGGACTCGCCTCTGAATCGGACCGGGACGAACACGAGATAAACTGAAAAGGGGGGGACAAGTTGGTTCGGGCCCGCGACATCCGTGGCAATTTCCATATGCATGTTATGCAAATCTAGCTCATAATTCAAACTTCGCCGCCCGAAGCCATGGCCTTTTGAGCGGAGTGGGGCGATAAACAGCGACTACTTTAATCTCACTTAAAGGTTAATGTTTTTATCTGCGTAAATGAAAAGAACTGCTTTGTGCTTGAAGACCAAAGAAAAAAAAAACATGCTGAGAGGGCGGGGCTTTTTTTTTTTCCTGTGTCTTGCCTGCGCATCATGCTGCTTTATGTGTGATAGGTCAAAGAGATTGGTATGGGCTTACTGGGAACTGAAGAGATCGTAAATAACTAAGAGCCTGGGCTGTAGCACACAAATCATCAGCACTGGGCGCAGGGGTTGGAGAGTGTCTTTTCAGTACACAGTGACAAGCTAGAGAAGTTGGATACAGCCTACAGCAGGGGTCGGCAACATGCGGCTCCTCTGCTTCCCTGTTGCAGCTCCACAGCAGGATTAGATTTTTAGGTAAAAATAAAATAAGCCTCCTTCGCAGTATAATAAAGCTCTGCCGATCGTTCAACACAGTTTTAGGAATAAATGGTCTTAAGTTAATGTAGAACTGCTAATTCACCCTTTAACCTTGAAGACCGGCGTGCAGTCTGCTGGTCACCATAGCAACACAATCTCGCCTAGCTAGTAGCTAACGAAAAGGCAAAGAGAAAGATTTAAGATGAACATTGTTAATTTAGAAACTAATGGACTTATATGCATTTATAATCACTCCAGCTGGTTTCCTGATATGTTTAATCTGCAATGATAAACTCTCAAACACTAAAAAGTTGTGAAGCTTCTCGTTCACCAGCTTCTTGAACTTTGAATTTTCCCGTTCCACCTTAAATGGTGCAGCAGTTACATTCTGGCATCTCAGGCACCATTTAAGGTGGAATGGGAGAAATCGAACATGAAGCTGGCGAATGAAAAGCAACTTCAGCCTCGTAAAAAGTCGAAAGTTGAGAGACATTTTACTAGAAACTGTTCTACTTTTGAGGAAAAGTTTCCTGCCTGAGATGCGAGAAAAGCAGCTATAGTTGAGCTAAAGCTTAAAGCAGAGCAAAGTAAGTCTGGACTTTTGTTCAGATTATAGTTGTTAGCCTATACTAGTACATCAGCACATACTGAGACATATTTACAGCCAAGATAATAAAATGGCCATAAAATGTTGTGGCTCCCAAGGTGGTTAGATTTTTGTTAAAAGGACAAAATGGCTCTTCTTAACATTTGGGTTGCGAATCCTGGCCTACAATCTCCAAACACCCAGAATCTGTAATGTGAGCACAGTGTTTAGAAGAGAAGGGTAGCTTTCATAAGGCTACATGACGCCAACATTAGCCTTTCATGACGAGTGAGATGAGTGAAAATTTTCATAAAGGATGCTTTTGTTAATTTTGATATAATTTCACCTTAATAAGTGTTATGACAATTGATCCCTGCTGGAATAAGCCTTTACATATGTCTGTATAGATCACTGTACTGAACTGTTTCAAAGTTAACTGACTTGAACTTCAGACTAAAGTCCTTGTGCTTTGAGTGATCTTATGTTTTATTTATGTTTATTTCATTAAAATAAACGACTGAACATTCCATTTTGTCACTAACCAAACAATCATAGCACTACCAAAGCTTTACCAAATGTTTCAGTAGTGAATGTTTTCTGATTTTCAGACTATGAAGGACAGGGAAAACTTTTTAGCTGTGTCTGAAACTGTGCCCTGTTCGCTATATAGTGCACTATTTTAGGGTTGTCAAATTTGGAGAAGTGTCTAAAAAACAAAGTGCTGAAGATCCAGTGCACTCAAACAATCCCACAGTGCACTACAATGAGCAGTGTACAACTGATATACCCTAGCAAAAAAGGGATACCCATAATGCACTGGGTTGTCTGGTTTGAAGTTTCACATGCAACTTTCTGAGTGAGATTAGAGCCCAGCTACTAGGGCAACATCTCCACAGAGCTCTCTACAGACCCGTTACAGACAGAGAAGCTCTTCTCATGTGTGCAGTCAAACTTAGCAGTTATATTGGACTGGTAGCAAGACGTTTATAGTGTTTATGCAATGGAATGAACTGTTCACACTGAGCAAACCCGTATGACGTAGTGTCTGTATTCTATATAGTGATTCCGATTTTTGAATGTAGGGAGCAGTGAGTAGGTAGTTTCAGTAGTGACATTAAAACATGGGGCAGTGAGATGTTTATTACCTAAAAATTCGCCTAATAAATCTAAATCTTTCAGCTTCACATAAAAAATCAATAAGATCTAAGACTCTGCAGGACAACCAATGGTTCCAAAAATGCATTCATCATATTCTTTACTTAATAAATTTAATATTTTGTAAGCTATATTCAAAAGATGGGTGTCAAATGAAAACTGTAGCTGTTTTCTTTCAATTAAAATAGATAAGTTATGTAAATTTTTGAAATAGCAAATGACAATTTGGCTTTAACTATTGTGTATATATATATATATATATATATATATATATATATATATATATATATATATATATATATATATATATACTACATATGAATGATAATGACGATTCATGTTATTGACAAAATTTAACTTTAACCAATGTGTACAAATTATGTATCAAAGGACTGACTCTAAGGATTATGAACATAATGATCTGATTTTGAGTTAAAATTACAGAGAGTGCCTAACATATTTGGCTTTGGCATAAATTATAAGCATATGTTATCATGTTTATGATCATACACATTTTCTGTTGGGGGGCTTCACAAAAATGACCAACTTTACCTTTTAATTTTATGCTGTTACTGAATAATTTTCCTTAAGATTTGGGCATGGAAATCCAAAATATACCCAGAGGTTTAAAAAAAAAGTGGTAGAGTTTGGGACAGAAAGTACCCTATAAATGATGTATTTGTATATATTTAGCTTATTGCTATCTCAATTAATGCCTTGGGTTTAAATGGTTCATAAGACAACCTGTATAATCTGAAAAAGTAAACAGTACTTCATTCTTTTTTGTAAATATATATATATATATATATATATATATATATATATATATATATATATATATATATATATATATATATATCTTACTGTGGGAGAGCAGCTTGAACTAATTTGGTAGAACTATCCATGTAGGTTTATGTCTGCTGTCATGAAATCTTATATATGTTTCAGCCTTATAAATGCTGTCAATATTATTGAATATTTTTACTTGTAATAAATAGACAAATATTAGTTTGCTACTTTCCAACACATTGCAGTCATATAATTTTCCCCACTCCTAAAGTTAACAAACCAACTTGGTCATGCAATTTAATTTCTTTGGTTACTGTCCAACTATCAGAACCCTTAGGAAGGAAATAAAATAAATATGTATGTAAATTTTTAGGTCATTTTTATTTAATATAATCATGCTTGTTGTATTAAAACGCTTCAAGTACTGTAATAATACTTATTGTACTCTTAAGTTTTGGTTGGGAAAAAAGTCTTAGATACACCACTGACCATGTCACTGTACAAGTGGTAGCGTGACCAATGCGTTTCAGTCAGTTGAAATGAAAAACAGTAGTGGCTGTATGCCAAGGCTGTAGTCATTGTAAAACTTCTACAAGCTAAAATATATGTTAATATGTTTGTAACATACAGCAGATAAAACACTGAATGTCTTTTACAAGATTCAAATATCCATGTTTAATCTAGAATGGCCTAAAAATGTTCATCATCGTCATGGTTCATCACCGTTAGCTTAGGGCTAACATACTACTAGAATGCTATAGGGGTGGTAGCAGAAATTAGCATTATCATAAAGGTGAAGTTTCCTTCATTTTTAAGCCGAACTGTAGGTCTAGCAAACTGTAACAGCAGATGCAATCCTGTAACACCTTGATGTGCATGTATAAAGTTAAACACTAACTATCAAGAACTTGTTTTCTTATTACTACGACCTGATTACGTACCTGCCTTGTTCTGCTTGATACAATAGAAATAAATGAGCAAATAGAACAGTAAATGCACGGCATCCTTGGCACCCACTGAAGCTCTGCTACAGACTGGGAGTAAAGCAAGCCAGATGGAATTCAAGCAAGAAAGTCTTGCATAGGAATATATTGCACATTCTGGAAGGTCTGCCCTATAAAGTTCCTGGGCACTAAATTCAGACAGTACAATGCAGTGGACATATGTCAGGTTGGCTGCAGAGCCTAATCTCAGTTATCATGTTGCGCTGATGCCCAGTGCCTACACACATCACCCTTATGTCAAAAATACACCTTTCTCAAACAATTGTCCCTATATTGAGGGTAGTCTGAACTAATCAATCCCATCTCTGCATACAAATGGTTTGATTGGCTAAAACTATGCAGCTTACATTTCATAAGAAATACTATGAAAATGCTTGGAACTTTTTTCCTGTGCAGGCAACCAAAGGCCTGGATAATCTGCAGAAATCCTGGGGCCAACTCTAATGTTCTTTATCGTCTGTGTTGTGGAAGACAAAACAACAAAACATGTCGGATCCTTTAAGGTTTCGTTTGCCACCAGCTCTCAAACTGTGAACCAGACACATTTTCTCCCCTTTCTGTGTCATCATACGCAAGCCACTGCAAAGGCACCCCTCTCATGTCCATTAGAGCCTAATGATGACAATATTGTTTGCCACTTATCGCCAAAAAAAGCGGAATCGCAGACGCTTTAAATGTGACAGCCGAACTTATCGGCGTTTCATCTATCCCCTGGCTGACAGTAATTGCCCTATCTCTCCCTGTGATTCAGGCTTAGACTTGGAGAGCCGTGTATGGTTGCAAACTCGCGAGTGAAAGGAAACTGGAGAAAATGAGAGGTTATTGAGACGCATACCCCTGGGCCTTTTCTCCCAGTTTTTCCTCCTGACTTTTGTGAGACGCGGGATCAGAGTTACGCATGTCTCTGTGATGTCTGGAGAAGTTAATTTTCTTCTCTCTTCTTTCAGGGAACTGGAGGGGTCCAACTAATGGAACTGGGGCGCCGTGAAACAAAAGTAAACGTGACGTGTAGTTAGAGAAGGGAGAAGATCGACAGCACGGCCTACAGCAGCTGAAGGAACGTCTTAAACAGCCACGGTGCAACTTTGAATTCCTTGTTGTGTTTGTTTAGGGCACTGACTCATCCGTGACTCAATGCAAGTGACTCAGTCTCAACGCTGGAACTCCAAACAACTGTTCAAAAGCGAAGGTTGAAGAACTGATTCATAAAATATGGGTCCTATTTGTCAGTGATTTGTTCTGCATGTATTCCTGGTTGTGCCAATGTTTTAACAATGGAGAGCACAAACTTGTACTTCTTTAATGGAAATAGAGCGTTTCAAAACTAATTGAGAGCCTCAATCTTAAAGGCTCTGAAACGTTTAGTCCGGGGCCATTGCACCCGTTTTCGTCATGCGCTCTCCATCAGAAAGTTGTAATGGCAGTTGTCAGAGCGGTGAAGCAGCAGGTGCACACGCATCCCCTGTGGGTGAATTTTAAATTAGCGGGAAACATCGGGCAATGTGCCTGTGTGTCCCTGTTTCACCACCCACTTCACCAGCAAACGCTGCTGGCCGAGGTGGCGTTTGGCAGGTAATAAATGACTTCTCAAAAGGACCTTGACAAAGGTCGCCATTGCTACACAGCGATACGGCCACCTTATCTGTTGGCTTACATAGACAAACCTGCGAGATGAATATGCAACATCCTCATTACGCATGTTTTACATGATGAAAGCTATGTAGCAGTTGGCCCAGTTGTTCCATGTCGCCACATCAGGCCTAATTTCAATGGACAGAAGCTGAAGGCTGTGTTCTTGGTTACACCGCCTTTAGGGTTGGCCGTGTTTTACCTAGCTCGATGCTTGTAGCTTCGTGACACCTCGTTACACTGGGACAGAGCTATTGTGTCTGTGTTGAAAACAGAGAGGTGATACAGATAAGCAGGACCCCACTGTATAATGCCAGAAAGAGATGTCTGGGTGACTTTGTTTGTGTTGGCACTTAAAATAGATATTTAGTTTTGTCAGCATGAATCAGTGGGGTTAAACCGCTGTGAGCTGAATAGGTGAATATGTAAATGCATTGCTTTTTATGACATCACAACAGGAGTGGATTTTAAATAGGCTGTTTGTGGAGCTTAGGTTTTATACATGCACCACTTGGACTGATTTTGAAACAATGGGCCTCATTCACCAACTGTTCTTTAGAAGAAATTTCTTCTTAAAACCCAGTTATGCAGTTTTCACGAAGATTCTGACATTCACCAATATTTTCTTATTTGGGATTTGTTCTTAGGTAAGAACAGAATCTACACACACAATCAAGATCACAAAGGTGAGAACAGTTCTGTTTGAGAACATGTCATAAATCTGACATAGATGTTTTCCTAAGTCCTTTCGGTAACACTTTCTATGAATGTCACCTTTGTAAGCAACTATGAACACATTCATAACATGTTATAATGCATTCATAAGGCATTATAAACATGGCTATAAATATTTATAAAAATGCATTACACGTTATAGCCATGCTTATTATGCATTATGAATTGTTTACATAATACATTACAAGTACTGATCATAACAAATTATAAGAGCTCATAAGTCGTATTTGTCCGCTTTAAGTAAAGTGAAGCGTACTGTACTAAAGCCTCCTCCAGTGTTCAGAGTGAGGCTTCAAGTTGAAGTATTTACTGAAGGATTTACTGAAACACTAAAACATTCACAATAAAGCACATTACAGGCTTCAAATGTCAGAGTTTAAACTAGAGCTGCCATCAGTGTTTTACCCAATGTGGGAAAGGTAATGTACACCACCGTTAGCTTGGTATTTGACTTTACTTTACGCTCTCCAAGCTGGGACTGACTTCTTTGGCACTGACAGTATAACATGTTATCGACACTACTTATAATGCGTTATATTAACAATTCATAATGTATAACAAACATGGCTATAAAGTGTAATTCATTTTTTATAAATGTTTATAATCATGTTTATAATGCCATATGAATGCATTATAACATGTTATAAATGTGTTTATAGATGCTTACAAACGTGACATTCATAGAAAGTGTTACCGTCCTTTCTCAAAAACAATTTAGGAAAAGAAATGATATTGGTGAATGAGGCCCAATGTTTATATACTACAGACATTTTTATTTTAGAAAGCAAGGCTGTGAAGACATATTTGGGTACATCTATTTATGTTGGCACATAATATGGATAAACAATTTTCAGCTTTGTCAAATAAACTGAGAGAAATCCTGACATTCAAATTATTAAAGCAAGACACTAAGGCAGTGATCTTGCTCCAATTTTTCAGATATTTAAATACATTTCATGCATATCTTGTCTTAAACCATCAAAATTCACAGAAATATATTTATTTCAGCATGCTGTGTCGGTTCATCTCCACTCACATCTTACTACATTTTCCAAGTTTAGCAACATTTATTAAGGCTTAGGTCTGGAACTGTTGGCACAAAAATGCCATGTATCGCTGGTAAGCTTATCAAAGTTGGGTTCTACAGCGATATCAAAAAGTGTCTTTTCCTTTGAAGTAATTACTATGTTCCCATAACTGTTGCACGTTTTCTGAGATCTCACTGGGTTGTGCAGTTCTGAGGGCAATTCTTTAAACGTTTTTCTTAAAATCAGCTTTTCTCCATATGCACTGAAATCTCCACTGAAAATCCTGCATTTATGAAATTTTACATTCATTCCTAATTATGTTCTGAAGAATATTGTTGTTATAATCATATATGGTGCTGGACTTATGCTAGATTTTGAGGCTTAGTTTTATAATGACATTACATTGTGTTTTCTTGATTAAACAGTAAAGCAATATGTTCTTGTCTTCTCTGGAGTGTGTCTACATAATGAAATAACAAGGCTATATTTCTGGTTTAAAAATATGCTAATGTAATAATATTTAATCTAATTTGCATGCTGGAATGTAATTTGGGAAAATGTGAAATAGACAAAAATACTCATAAGAATATCAGTAATCGACTGGAAAAGATCAAGTGTGATGTCTGATATATGTCATGCCTTATCTAAGTTAACGAACACTTATTGCACATTTGTATTGTATTTTATGTCTTTTATGTATCATTATTATTTTCCGAGCTGTCTAACAGATAAACAGGCTGTTTTTGTTTTCTATTGTGCCTTTAAGACTAATATATGTAAATGTTCTCTGCCCTGTATTGTGCAGTCCTGGCTAAACCACTCATCATGAATGGGTGGGGCTAAATTGCTGTAGGCTAAATATAAGATAATATGTAAATTACTTTTTGAGACCTCAAAAAAAAAAATTCAAGTTAAAACAAGTTCAAAACCTAATTGCAGCTTACTTTCCATATATGGACTGCATAGACTGCGGCAAATGGTATATGTTTATACTTTAATGATGTCTACATTCTACATCAAACTCTTTTATTTTGAAAAAAGATAAAATTTGTTTTTCCATCATAAAGGCTCTTTATTTTTATATGACTCTAAATCCTGATTCCAGACATAGCCAAAAGGCATGTTTCTCTGAAAAGCGGCATACTTTAAGAGGACTGCATGCAAAGCATGCTCTGCAATGCCATGTCCAACCTACAGATTGCAGAGTCATCACTCATTTTGGCAGGAAGCTGTCTCAGCAGCAGGGTTCATAAAACATTTGGATCTCAGGTCTATGAGTTCAAACTCTGTCAGGCAGTGTTCAATAAGAAAAGAGAAGTGCCTTGTTTGGATTTTGTGTCAATAGCATACAAATATTTACACATGTAGAATGTGTGAAACCAAAAAAGAACCATTTGAAGCCATGTGATACGTTCTAATACTTTGCTGATGAGCCTTTCAACCCTTTAAAATCTGCGTTCAGTGTGGTTGGGATCAGAGGTCTGCATGAACATGAAACCGAAGCCTGAACCTGACCTGTAGCCTTGACCAGGCCTGACTGGTACTGTTAAATTCTCAAACCTGCTCATATGCTACAGACTGCATCAACAGTGAATGTGTTACTAAAGAGACAATGTCTTCCAGCTTCCATAGCCCAAAATACTCTCACAAGCTGCGAGAGACCACACCGCTCAAGAGAGAAAACTCAAAACATTTACAATCTGTTAAATAAAAATTAAGGATGCACCAATTATGATTTTTTATGGCTTGTTCTTTTGGCCAATGGTTGTTTTTATTAGCCTCTTTTTTCAAACCTGGAGCTCACACTGTGTGGGCTTAATGAACACCTGAAACACTAGTATATTTCCAGTACTTTCTATTTGCCAGAGTTGTAGCCTAAATAACATTCTTTTCTCTTCAATGAGCCAAATTGTCATTTTAAATTCATAAAACAAAAAAATCAGTTGCCTAATTAAATAACATGAATCAAATAAAGAGCTATATTGAAAGTAAGACCCAAATGGCGATTTAGCACATTTTAGTATATGTGCAGCAGCAGTGTTGATGCACAGCATGAGTTCACTTACCTTGCTTATGTTATTTACAGCCAAATTAAGCCAAAATAATAAATATGAATAATCCACCACCCAAATAGTACCTGCTCTGTGAGGGTCCATAGGAGTCCTGACCACTGAAGAACAGGGTAAAAGGGGGCTGATAAAGTATGCAGAGAAACAGATGGACTACAGTCTGTAACTGTAGAACTACAAAGTGCACCTATATAGTAAGTGGAGCTGATAAAATGGATAATGAGCGTAGAAACAAGTCATAATGTTATGCCTGATCGGTGTACATATTCTAGTTAATTTTACATGTTGCATTTGCTATTCCATAGTTCACTGTGTTATCCTGTACATACTGTTTAAAATATTTATATTTTAATATAGGAGCACGCTGTTGTAGAAGAAGAATTTCATTGTATTTTTGAATGCCCTGTATTCTGAATACATACACCAATAAACCAATGAATCATGTTTTCTATCCCTATATAAAAGAAGCACAATCACACTGAGATATCACATAATTAAAGAAGAAGAGCTGATGAAAAGGCAGAAACAGCAGCTTTTGTGTAAGTATTAATAGGTTAATGAACTGGTCACAATCCAGCGCTTATTTAAATAAAGACGAAACCAGGGTTTTCATACAGCCTGTCAAATCCGGCGCGGTTGGTTGGCTTGTATTATTAGCATATAGGCCTGTGTGTCTAGGTATTAAAAGATGAGAGGCAATTAAGCCACATCTTCTTTTTCTCAGCAAAGTATCAAAACAGCATCATAGCAGTCCTCGTTCCTTAAGTACAACTTTGCTCAGTGTGCCGGAAAACAAGCAAATCTCAAGCGGAGTATCTAAACCCAAGCGACTCCACTGTGACTGTTTCAAACTCCAAACTCGCATAATCGACAAGACGTGCGTTTGAGCCTCATTCCCTCAAACCTCAGCTGAAAGAGAAATGATAATGACAACGAAGGAGGAAACTTAAGTGAACCATATGATTACACTATAAGAGAAAGCAATCATGCTTCCCTCTGATCTACAGTCTTAACTCGAATACATGCTCCACATATATTTAGAAGCCTGTCTGCTGACAGCTCTTTGTATGCCTTAAAAAGAAAAGCTCTCTTAGCCTGCAGAGCAAACAAAGTAAATCTGCAAATCTAACAGACCTATCGTTTCAGAGTTTTGTATTTTAGATTACAGTGTAGTATGTTTAATTTTAATTCCAATAATTCTATAAAGCTGCCATAAACACATACACATTAATCTGTTTGAGCTATGTCTGGCACTCTACTAGAGCCTATGAAGAGAGACTGTGCCAACCATTGTCCAGAAATGACTCCCTTCTGACCACTCTGTGAGATTTCGGCCAAACAAGCCAGACTTCTTCAGCCCTTGGACATGTACATTTGCCTGATATGGAAGTTAATGGACTTGGAAAGGTGCAGATTGATAGTGATGTTAAAGCGTCAAGGCTCCCCGGAGGAAAGAAGGAAAGACGTTTTATGAAGACGGAAGCTTTCGTCTGCTCCAACGTCTTACGTTTGCTCTGTGAAATGGATGGACGATTGGCTTTCTTAACACTGAGAAGTCACAGTTATTGTCAGCAATAACAAGAACATGTTATTGATATGAATTATGTCTCTTGTACCTCGTTGAGACAGGCAGAGGAATTCTGTTCAGAGTGCAGATTTGAAAAATTTAATGCATAGCACGAATAGATGAGCAGATATTTTATCACGTTCTAAGATGAAAAGTCTTGTCTTCCATCATCCATCCATCATCTAAACCGCTTATCCTTCTGGGTCGCGGTGGGGTGCTGGAGCCTATCCCAGCTGTCATTGGGCGGAAGGCAGGATACACCCTGGACAGGTTGCCAGTCCATCGCAGGGCATGTCATCTTGTCTTGTTAAAAGGAAAAAGCTCCTTTAAAGGGGGATTCCAGCAGTTAAGCACAATTTCTGTATTATTTAGTAATTTAGATGTAAACAATCACAATTAATGACATTATTTTATATAATCACAATTAATAACATATTTGCTCAAATTTGACCCTGAGAAGGTTTTTTGGTTGTGAATTTATTGTAGCTATATGAGTGGACAATAAAAGCTTGTTCTGATAGTATTAATGTGTATTTATTACTTTCAGTAATAAATCATTGCATTTTCCAATTTTTATCATCAGTGTCCAGTGAAAGCAACTGTGGCTGCATGTTCCAAACAATGATTGTGTACATCATATATGGACCATTTGGCCGAATTAGTAAACTCCAGTTTCATGTAAAAAAACAAAAAAAAACAAAAAAAAACATATATATGTATATATATGGATCATTCTGGATCATTGCAGGTACACTGACATGGTGGTGGTGTGTTAGTGTGTGTTGTACTGGTTCGAGTGGATCAAACACAGCAGTGCTGCTGGAGTTTTTAAACACTGTGTCCACTTACTATCCACTCTGTTACCTTGTTGGTCCACCTTGTGGTCACAAGACGCTGCCCACAGGCTGGATATTTTTGGTTGGTGGACTATTCTCAGTCCAGCAGTGACACTGAGGTGTTTAAAAACTCCACTGCCATGTCTGATATATATATATATATATATATATATATATATATATATATATATATATATATATATATATATATCATGCATATGTATGTATAAATAAATAAGGGTTTTAGTCCATTGGTGGAGCCACTTTCGAAGTGAGACTGCATCCTTGTCCCTCATGGCCACATGTGAGCTGTTAGATCCCATTATTTTGAAATAAATGTGTCCCAAAGTCTGAAAATGAGTTTTCCACTTTGCTTTTGTTAGTTTGCTGCTCATTGATTCAGTTGTAGATCTCATTGTACAGTATAGTTTACTATTAAAAAAGCAATTAAAAAAGCTATATTTGAATGAGAGGGCTACAGTCATGGATTCTACCATTGCAACATACAATGAGCTGCAGCTGGGCTTCAGCCTGCACTGCCACAGATAGTTTAAAGGATCAGTCCAGTGAAATGTGTTGACAGTGTATAAAAAATTGAGCCATTAAATACTTTATATATGACAGCCATAAAACAGTTGTTCAGAGTGGTTTGGTTCATTGCAGGAAACATACTCAGATTTTCTTTACAGTGGTGGTAATAGTACCCGAGGGTGGTGAAGACTACAACACAGATATAGCCATTTTATGTATAATCAAAAATAACCAGTGAACAAACATGTCCTCTGATGTCAAAGCTGAGTTTTGTATATAATGTTGACAGCGGCAAATCTGAAAAAAAAAAAGTTTTCTTTCGGTACCATTTGCCCTAGATCACCCTGCATGAACCTCTCCACCATGAATGTATTTCAAATATATTTTAAACCAAATTGTTTTTTCTCAAAACTACCAGAAAACAATGTCTGACGCATCAGGCACTGTATTAACAATCATCTCCTGTAATAACATTCTGTGGAGTAGCTTTTAGAGGCACTTAAGCCATCTGGTTTCTATCACCACTTCTGTGAGCAATTTTGATTCTCTAGAACATCTCAAACCTCTCTGAATGACCAATCTGAATGATTGAATTATACAGACGTTTCGAAAAAAAAGTCAGTGGAATTCCGCCTTTTTACCTTTTTTCATTCCTTGACATAAAAACAAACAGTGCAGACTCAAACCTTACCAATACAGAATGTAAATCGAATGTAAATGTAATGAACTGTTAGTTTAATATGTAGTGAATTAGTACAGCTTCTAATTAACCTCTAATTAGTACTGACTTCTAAGTGTTACAATTACAAGTTAGCATTCTTTTATAGTTTAATTCAGAAATGTGCACGTTCGCTTTACCCGCCTCCTGAGCTGCAGTTAAAGAACTAAGAAAGACAGAGTGGTGTTTGGAAATTGCTCTTTAAAACGTAATCGTGACATCCTGACAACTTGCATTTGCCCACAACTTGGCAATAATAAATGTCACTCTCTGTGGTTGTGAAATGTCAAGTGCTTTTGGCCTCAAATTGCAGGAAAGCTTTTCTTTTTTTCTTCTCCAAACAGTATATGCTCTTCTATCTGCAGATGGATGACCTATGGCACAATATGGCAGGGCAGGAGGTTTGTGTCTGTCTTTTTAAGGCCTGCCTGTTGGCCAGAGGTCAAACAAACATTTAACCCTCATATGTGACCTGGTTTTGTCATGTTGACTCTTTACAGTAATGAAGAATGTTCTGAGCCATGTGTTTCTGTCCACACGTGGGTGTGTATGTGTGTGTGTCTACACTGCTGAATTTATAGGTTTATTCAGTTCCATAATTCCTTAATAACTGCTTGCAATTGCATTAGTGCTCAAATGTTTGGAATATTTCCTAAATCTGTAATACAACTTTATATTCAACTAATTCTGTTGCAGTAAATAACTTTGTTACTGTTGGAATAGAATCTCACAGCTTCAAAAATGTAATGGTAACTTAAGAGATGTGGGGAAAAATGTATTTAACTTCATTGTATGTTGATGTAACAAGATTGTATTCCTAGTACTTTTGAGCCAATTCTATTGGTCCAATCATCATGTAATGATCACACAATGTTCACCAGCCTTCAACAATTTGAAATTGTCAAATTTACATCCAAACTAATAAAAAAAGAATGAACAAAATAGTTCAAAAAAGCTGTTGCCAAAAATTTGTAACAATACTCTTCCTACAGCTTTTGAGCTACAATGACAAAACATTGCAGGATATGTTGAGCCCCAAATTGGTTGTTTGTGTTTTTTAAACTGATTCATATTCATACAGTGTTTGTTCAAACATGATTTTGCTCCATAGGAATAATTGGGGTAATGCTCAACATCCTGAAACTTTGTCATTTTACTTAAATAATATTCAATGCTTATATCTTTACCTCTTTTTCCACCACAAACAGAATACGGTCTGTAGCCAAAAATTTTGGACACTCCACTTAGGTCACCTTCATACATGTGTGCTAGCAAACACCTGGGACACCAGAGAAGTGGCCTAGCGACACCTTAGCGATCACCTGGGAGAGCAGAGCAATGGCCTAACAACACCTTAACAACCACCCGGGATACCATAGCAACAGCCTACACCTTAACAAACACCTACCAACTACCAAGCAATGTACTAACATTGTACAACCATGTGAGCCATGATCTGAGTGAGTGTATTCATATAGAGAAAAGCAGTAAGAATCAGCATTTTTAATGGTTAATATTTGTTGAATCTTTAGTCACTGTGAGGTCTTTTCACACTGAGTAGATTTCTATGGATTTAATGCTCTGAATCCTTCACATCAAGTCCTATGCACTTTTTTATTTAACACTAAGAATGTGGTTGACCAACATACCAGAATCCAAACCCAACTTATGCTAATTTTGGCAGTGATCAACATAACATCATCTGGTCTGGGCTTGTATTTTCTTGCAGGGTTAGCTAGCTTGATAAATGCCCTAACCTTCTGGTCCAGCCTTGGTCAGGCAAAGCAAACTGCAAATATCAGTGTGACTACAGCTAAAGGTTTGACTTAAAAAAAGAATTTACAAAAAAAGGTGAATCACAGTTGGCACTGTCCATAGCCAAGCTCAATTTATGTCCAGGAAACTGGCCCTCAGTGTCTGGTTTGGTCTGGTAAATGATCTACAAGATGTCATTGAATAACAGAACAACCCCATTAATATGCCAATTGAAATCCAAAAGCTTGAGCAAATGTCTGCAGTGTGCTGCTGCAAGGAACAGAGCATCTTGATTTCCTCAAACCGCTGATCCTAATCTGTATTGATCGATCAGCCTCATTAGCTTATGACTGGCACCAGCCAGCCTGCAGTGGGCACGGCTTGAGCTGGTGGACTAATGGCTCTCCTGGCAGGTCAAAATGACCAAAGAGAACAGCTTGAGGGAAAAGCAGGCAGGAACTATGGGCAGAAAACAAGGAGAATGAGACGAGTCCGCTGGTGTGTGCGTTTGTTATTCTCCTGCCTTACTTAAGGCTTTTTTTTTTGCCCTGCAAGGTTGATTTCATTTGAAGTTGGTTATGTTTCTTTGCAGTTTGAAAAAAAACTGTTTATCTCAACCCCTGATTCTGCCATCAGAGCGGCCATATATTTTTTTTCTCAGGTCAGTGAGTGAATAATGATTTCCACAGGCTAATGCAACAATAGCACGATTATACAAAACAGACCAGAATAAAAAAAAGAAAAAAATAAAACTGTGAAAAAAATGTAATAATACATATATTCCAGTTGGCTTGTCTTTGCACCACATTATGCACCTTGACTATGCAACTTCGGTGCATAATTTCTTTCCTGCGGGGGTCTTAATGAACAGATCTGCTGAGAGTTATTTAACCTTATTTGACCAAAATTCCACATCGTCTTTAGAGCATTGCTGTTTTTCAGTGCTTTTAGCGAGCCAGATGTAGTTTTTGTGTTGTGCCACTAGAAGTATAGCTCTTTTCCTTGCACCATCTTGAATATGGATCAGTTTTCAGCCACTGCATGTTTTTAAATAAAAAATGCAAAAATATATGCTCGTTTTTTAAATGAACTAATGGTAGCGTTGGATACATTAGTCTAAACTTACTTAAATAAAAAAGGTGTTTAGTTAATTGAAATACTGAGTAAAAGTAGCTTAGCAAAAAAAAAGTATAGAAGAAAAAAAATTGGTAAAGTAGGTTGAAGAAACTCCTTGAGTGCTGAATTCCCCATTGAACTGCTAGCTGCACGATCTAATATCAATCAGCACAGGAAGTTAAATGATATTCTTCTTTTTAAAAGGCTAAAACTTGAAAGTAAAAAGTGTAAGCAACAGTAAAGAATCTAGTTGTTGAACCCAAAGAAAGTAAAAGGTTTTCTAATAATTATGGCACTCATGCAACATTAGTAACTTTCCCTATAGTGCCTCATTTTGTCATAAATTATCTTCTGATGCCTGATTAACACACTGGGTTAGAATAGCCCTTTCATACTTGCATACAAAGTATATGCTGAATTCAGAGTGTGTTTTTACAAAAATTAATTCCAAAATAAAGGACAGTATGTGAAATGCTAACAAAAGTAGAAACCAATGATATATTCTGTTTGATCTTGGGCATTAATACAGTCCTATACCATAACAAACTTTGGCTTTTGGACTTGCTGGCAATAATCTGGACAGTCTTTGGTCCTGAGAACATGTCAATTATTTCCATAAACAATCTTAAACAACAAGGTTGACTGATCTCACTACAATACATGTTCCAATAAGTCTTCATAGGAGGCATTACATGGGAGGTATTCTGTTACATGACAAAACTAATCAGACACTGGCGGATAAAATCTGTTTAAATTAGGCACAGTACAGGGCAGCCAATCAGAACAGATGCAATGTTTTAAAGGTACAGTTACAAAAAAAAGCCTATTTAATTATAAGGGGTAAGAAAAGGTTGGAGAATGAACATGTAAAAAAGAATTATTTATTATCAATTATTTTGGGCGCATAAATTAACACAAACATTGTAAGCGGGTATAAGGTAAAGTTAAGTTCCTCATAATATAATTGGAAAAGTCATGTGTATAGCATATTTCAATATGAAAATATGCCAGAAATAGAAATTTTAGAGCATTTGATTTTATAGCAGAAAGGGCCTTAAGGTTCATCTGAAAAATTTTAAGCAGCTGTCTGTTGACCTGTCAAATAGAGATGCCACATCATCTGGGCTAAATGAACCAATAATTCAGTTTTGTCTTACAGAGTTCAACGTGATGTGACATGTTATCAGCCGTTAATTCAGCAGGGTTGACGTTGCTGCCTTTCCTTCAAAGAGACATGTTTTTTATGGAAATTATTTAAGGATACAAACAAACCAGGCGGAAAAGGTCTGTGTTTTGCTGCATTCTCAGAAACATGCAAATGTCTTGTATAGTCTCCGGCTAAGGGTATATAGGAGTGCTAATTTATTCAATGCTCATTGCCTTGCTGTTTTGCCAGGCTGCCACGCTCCACTGTTTCTTCTTGTTCTACTCTCTAAAGATGCCTCACATCTGTTCGGAGCGAGAAAGGCGCTGATGAACTCGTTTCCCCTCCACGGTGTGTTACCTGTGGATCAAACGATGCAGCCCTGAAACCTTAAGTCTGCAGGAGTCTTTTTCTTTTGGCTGTACATGCTCATTTGTTTTCTGGCGAACTTCTCGCTAAGTAGGACAGTCAAAGCGGATGAACGGTGCTCTCATCCAGTGCTGTTTTCATTCGCTTTGCCACATAATAGCCTGTTTATATTTTTGTCGTGAAGGCTGTAGGGATAAACAGAACTAAGTGTAGGTGTTGCCTCCATCATAGCAGGTAAGCAGTGATTAAATTAATGTGCCCTGAATGACATATCTCAGCTGAGGTCGTGCTGCATCTGGCGATACATAATGTGTGTTATTACTCATCAAAAATGGCAAAATAATCCTAACACATAGGTATTTGAAAACACAATGGCCTTAAAGTAGGTTTGAAAGGGTTAGTTTTTAGCAACTGTCTGTCAAACTGTCGAGCACTAGTTGCCACATCAGGGCTAAAAAAAGCAAAAATTAAATTTTTGTCTAAATGAGTTTGTAAATTTGTAAAGGCCCAGCCTGCGCCACCAGCCGACAGCAGACGGCGACGGTGGCAAGGTGCCATAAGTTCAGGGAACTCCAATTCCCAGAAGCTCTAGGGCTGATTAGGCTCAACCTGGCACACCTGTGGACTCCTCTGCTTAAGGCTGTGGCAAACAGCAGCCCTTTGTCACACCTTTGTAGAGGGGTTACCAGTACGGTACTTAGCCCAGGTGGGTTTTTAAAAGAAACGTAAAGAGGGCTGGAAAAACAAAAGAGAGAAATTGCCCCAGGCTTTAGCATGGAAACGGCTCCAAGCCATAGAAAAGGTGTTTGCTCCACAAAGAGCAAACAGGTGAAACATAAAGTCTGCCTTCCTCTCATAATCACAGAGGAAGTGTTTTTCTTTTCTGATTATCTTTTATTTCACTTAGTATCTCCTCGGCGGCCAATCAGTACATTGGCGGTTCGAGCCTGGCTCTGGGTCACTTAAGCTCCAACGTGCACAATCACCAAATTCACACTGCATTGCCTCAATAACCTCATTTAAGACACTTTCTCACAAGTTTTTCCCTCTGCACTTGGGTCCGCCTCCCTGTTGTCCCGTAACGGAGTTAAACATGGTGTAGCTTATCTTTCTATACATTTGTACAGGCCAAGATTAAATGGGTACTGCATGATTACAGTGAAGGTTATTGTTTCTGATTTGCTTAACATATTTCAGAGCATCCACATCCACTGAACTCCCTTTACTTCAACTGGCCACTTTATTAAAAACACCCGGTGTGCAAAATACCCCTTGGTTTTTTGCCCATATTGGCTGGCTACTCCAGTGTTGGCTGGCTGCTAATATTACTTTAGTAATGCAGCCTTCCACATATTAATTGAGCCCTTCTCCTCTTTTTTTCTTTGGTTTGAGAAACGAGCAATTCACTGTTTCTACTGGTCTCTTGGGAAATTATGCAAGACTTCAGTTTTGCAGATATGCTATGGCATATTATAAAGTTATAAGATATCCCAGGCACAGTTGCAACTACTAAGCTATGAAGGACCAACTGGGTGAACTCATTTGCTGAGGCAGACCAGTGCTGCATCTCTCTTTGGTGTTAGTTAAGGATACCAAAGACGGAAGCTTGCAGACTAGGGTGAAGCAGGCAAAACAATGACCTTTCCCTGAATTTTTATTTGAGCGTGTACTTTTCTTTGACTGACAGCATAACTTTACAATAACTTTATTTTCTGTGACTCCTGAAACCTTTCTAGTGATGTGAAGTAGGCTAAAAGGTCTCGACAAGCAGCATACTATACCATGATCAAAATAAAGTCTGGAAGAGATATTGTTATTAAAAGTTTTTGAAAGGTATCAGTCTGGAAAGCGTTACCAAGCAATTTCTAAAGCTCTGAGACTCCAGCAAACCACAGTAAGAGCCATTTATCTACAAAAACAGAACAAGATACATCCAAGGGCACATCCAGAAAATCACAAAAGAGCCCAGATGAACAACTAAATAACAGAATTCATGATTTCACTATTAGAAAGACACTTAGCAAAATTGGTATCCTGAGTTGCAACACGAAATCACTGCTTACTAAGATGAACATTTAAGGTTCACCTCACATTTGCCAAAAAATATACTGTGTTGACCCATTTTGCCTTTTGGAATAATGTTCTATGGACTAAAGTGTTGAAACATTTTGGAAGACAGGTTTTGTTACATGTAACATGCCGCAGTAAGAACATCATACCAAGAGTCAAACATGGTGGTGGTAGTATAATGGTGTAAGGATGCTTTGCTGCTTCAGGACCTGGGGGACTAGCCATAATTGATGCAGCCATGAATTCTGCTGTCTACCAAAAAGTCCTGCAGGAGAATGTCCGGTCATCAGTCCATGACATGAAGCTCAAGCACAAATGCAGCACGGCAACAATCCGAAGCACAAGAGCAAGTCTACCTCTGAATGGCTCGTGAGGGACAAAATTAAGATTTTGGAGTGGATTTTGGAGTCCTGACTTCAACCTCATTAAAATGCTGTTTCGGGAACAGGCAGTTCACGCTTGAAAGCCCTCCAATGAAGAGTGGGCCAAGATTCCTTCACCGCGATGTAAAGGATGGATCTCTAGTTATAGGAAGCATTTGGTTGCTGCTATAGATGGCAAACACAGTTACTACAATTAAGGAACATTTATTTTTTCCCTTTGTAATATAGGTGATTAACATTTTTTCCTCCAATAAATGAAATGACCTTTAAAAACTGTAGTTTGTGTTTCCTAAAGTTCTCTTTGTGTGACATTACACTAAAACCACTAATGTCATGATTATCAGTGATTTCCTTGCCTGTGTTTGTGTCTGTGTGTTCTAAGCATCTGCTTATAGATTCTGTCAAGAGATTTTGGTAACACTTTCTATGAATGTCACCTTTGTAAGCATCTATAAACAAATTCATAACATGTTATAATGCATTCATAAGACATTATAAACATAGCTATAAATATTTATAAAAATGCATTATTCGTTATAGCCATGTTTATTATACATTATGAATTGTTAACATAATACATTATAAGTACTGATCATAAAAAAATTATAAGAGCTCATAAGTTATATTTGTCCGCTCTAAGTAAAGTGAAGCGTACTGTACTAAAGCCACCTCCAGTGTTAAGAGTGAGGCTTCAAGTTGAAGTATTTACTGAAGGATTTACCAAAACACTAAAACATACTCAATAAAGCACATTACAGGCTTCAAATGTCAGAGTTTAAACTAGTGCTGCCATCAGTGTTTTACCCAATGTGGGAAAGGTAATGTACACCACCGTTAGCTTGGTATTTGTCTTTACTTTACACTCTCCAAGCTGGGACTGACTTGGCACATTTGGCACTGACAGTATAACATGTTATCGACACTACTTATAATGCATTATATTAACAATTCATAATGCATAATAAACATGGCTATAAAGTGTAATTCAGTGTAATTCTTTTTTATAAATATTTATAACCATGTTTATAATACCTTATGAATGTATGATAACATATTTTAAATGTGTTTATAGATGCTTACAAACGTGACATTCATAGAAGAGTTTATCACTCAGCGCAGCTCGCTGTCTCTCTTCTGCTGTCACTCTGCTGGAGGGAGTCAGGCAGAATCTATACGCTAAAGAAAATTAACCAAACAGACACATGCAGCTGTATTTGATATCTCATCTTACATTAAATGGACTGGAACATCTACATGACTCAACTAGCAAATCCATTTCATTCCAAAGAGCGGAGTTTGAAAGGTGGGTCAGTTTGTATATTTTTGATTAAAAAAAAATGCTTCCTTTACTCGAATACTCGATTAATTCCACCAAAACCTTTAATGACATTTTCATATGGGCATGCAGCACCTACACTGAAGAGCCTATTCATTAAATATACATCCTTGGTTCATTTTCTATTTTATGAGCTTCACTTACTACATAGCTGCACTTTGTAGTTCGATAATTACCGACTGTAGCACATCTTTTTCTCTACATACATCACTAGCCCTCGTTCACCCTGTTCTTCAGTGGTCAGGACCCCCATGGACCCTCACAGAGCAGGTACTATTTGGGTGGTGGATCATTCTCAGCGCTGCAGTAACACTGACGTGGTGGTGGTGTGTTAGTGTGTGTTGCGCTGGCCTGAGTGGATCAGACACAGCAGTGCTGCTGGAGTTTTTAAACACCTCAGTGTCACTGCTGGACTGAGAATAGTCCACCAACCAAAAATATCCAGCAAACAGCGTCCTGTGGGCAATGTTCTGTGCTCACTAATGAAGGACTAGAGGATGACCAATGCAAACTGTGCAGCAACAAATGAGCTACTGTCTCTGACTTTACGTCTAGGAGAAGGACCAACAAGATAAGGTTGTCTAATAAATTGGCCAGTGAGTGAACACAGTGTTTAAAAACTCCAGAAAAAATTGTATCTCCAAAATGGTAACTTTACACAAGAAAACAAAAAACTTTATTTTTAGTGTGGGTCAGTGTCATCTCTATTGGTCCCTTCTTCATGAAATTTTGACATATAGGTAAAGGATGACTGCCAGCTTCAAATGATGCAAATATATATATATATATATATATAAACATTGCCATAACCATGCTATAAGCCAGTGTTATGTAGCAGCGTTCAAGTGTTACCACCTTTTTAAACAGGTAATCAGAACTGGACCACATTTTTAAAGTAACCTTCTCAATCTTAGCCAACAAATGGGCTGAAGTTTGTAACTGCACATTGTAAACTTTCTCCATATGAAAAAGTATGATGGCTCTTTTTGCCATAAACTGTTATTTGATGCACAATTAATAGACTGGGTTAGATATTCTATTAGTCTAAAGCTTTGAGTACATGACTTTTAAAGTTGTAACAGATTATAAAACACAGGGCATCTCTCTCACATCTGACTGGTTTTTGCAGTGTTTTCTTTGGGCAACTGAAATATTGATCACAGACTAAACGTTTAGGGATCACACACTACTCAACTTTTAAACTGTTTCTGAACCGAATGAAACTCATTAAACTCACTGATCTCACACAAATTCATGCAAACTCACACGTTCTCCCATTACTAGGAGACCCAAATAAACAAAAGTGGAGCCACTCGCTGCTGCTGCTGATGATTTCTCTGCCGTTTGCGCTGACACAGTAAAGAAGCAGCAGGTAAAAGTGTTTAAGTGGGGCTCAACTTGATTGTGCTCATGCCTTAAACTCAGCTCATTTAAAAAGCTTCACTCCACACATGAGTGACCTTTCACCATATTTTTTGTTTTCTTGCTGGATTTTCTTCTTTCTCGCTCTCAGTTTCCATTGGCTGTTGTTGGAGTTCGTTCAGATTGAGTCATTGGTCAGTCTACACTACTAGATTACGCTCTGAGACGGGTCACAAAAATCAAACATTTGATAAACTCTGAAGGAAGTTAATGTGCTGTGTTGTGTGTGTGTGTGTGTGTGTGTTTTGAAGTTGTATTTTAGGTTGCCTATTGTTGTCTTTCTCCTTATATGGTCATGTTGTCACACCTGTTACTTGTCCTGTATACGCTGGGTCTAATCTTGGCATCAGTCCAGCTATAAAAGTGTGACAGCCCATTGTACAAGGGGGCTGGCTGGATGTCTGGAACCTGCGCGCGCAACAAATAAACTTCACCTGTCCAGACAACAGATCGAGTCTCCCGGGTTTGGATTCTATCAACTCCGACTGGTCCGAAATGTGATCGACAAGCCAAAAATCTGAGTCTGCGCCTCTCACACACTACTCGATTCTTTCTGCAACTCGACTGACCCAAACATCTGCAGACTAGACCCAACTAGCACAGTCTCAGCCAGACTGTGAATTGGGGCTAAAATCGGGGTAAAAGTTGTGTAGTGTAACCCCAGCTTAAGCTGAAATCAGAGTACCAAGCCCAAAATATAATGGTTTTTACTGATGGTTTTGGCTGGTCAGAGTCCAGATTAAAACCCTATAGAAAATATTTGGTCTCACATCAAGCACAAACTAGCTCCACAGTGTTTTTCAACTGTTTGAAGTCATCAGTGCGGAGTGGGAAAAATACTGACTCTTTATTCTGTAAAAAGTATGTAAATTTACACACAAAACTTCAACATTTAAACGAATCAAAGGAAAGTATGTGATAGCTTAAGTTACTTCATCCATTTGTTTTAATGACTTGTTTTTAAGATCATTAAAAGCTCAACGGCTTGCCATTTTGGGTTTGGCCCATTTTACCCTGGAGTGTAAGTTTGTTAGATTTGAGTGATGCTATGAGCCAAACGTGTGCTTAAATATCCATTTAACTAATCGGCTGTTTGCTCATGTCAGCAAATCTGTCCTGCAATGGGGAAACATTTTGTAAAGGTGGGCTGCATTAACAGATCTGGTTCGAGGTTGCACAGATTTGTTTTGACATTTTCTTCATTGTGCAGTTCATGTTCAGCTTGGGTTTACTGGGGGGAAAAAAAAAAAACAACCTTGCTCATCTGGTGTGGTACAACTGATTCTGTAGTCAAGATCAGCCATATGCTCACTCATTTGGGAACGCTTCGGTGCTATTATACATGGGCAACTGCGAAGTCGACAGGACCACAGTCTACGTTGTTGCCTCCCTCTGGATTCTGAGCCTACCATTTGTTAGCTCTTGAGACGCTGCCATGCATACTTATGCGATGGCCTCTCTTATTTATTTCAAACTCGGGGAAAAGTTTACATTTTACAGCTCATTAATCAAAACCAGGAGAGGTCCAAAGGTCTATAGACTTGGCGCTCTGGCACCTAATTAACTTAGAACTGAGGAACTTTTTCCTAACCTCTATAGAATGAAACTTACATCTTTATCTGGTGGCTCTCTTCGTTGCGACAGCATTGTTGCGGAATCCTGATCTCTTGCCGAATAATGAAGATGGGGATGTTTAAATAAATAATGTAGGGGGTGGGGGGTGTGCTGTGTGTTACATAAGGAACACTATGTCTATGAATAGTAATATTGGGTGCACTTTGCCACAGGGTAGGTATTCTTCATTCTCCATGAGTGCGGAGGACCTGGGAGAGAGCGAGGAAAGGGTGGGGGGCAGGGGGCTGTTCCTGCTCATCTTTCATTGGTTGAGGTGTACCTGGATCATTCTACTGAAATCGTTCACCAGCAAACACAGCTTTAAACAGTTGTACACACATGCAATCAGAATGTTTTTATTAAAACACAAAGTTTACTTTATTGCAGAAAATCTTTAGGTATTGAAAATTCTTAAAGTTACGGACTGATTTTCAGATTTTGGGACACATTTAATTCAAAACAGTGATATTTAACTGCTCACCATGTGGCCATGAGGGACAGGGATGTGGTCTCATGTTGTGCCCTAAAATGCAGGGGTGTGGCTAAAGTAAGGTTCTGCCTATGGATTATATAGGTTTTTTGGTAACACTTTCTATGAATGTCACCTTTGTAAGCATCTATAAACACATTTATAACATGTTATAATGCATTCATAAGGCATTATAAACATGGCTATAAATATTTATAAATATGCATTACACGTTATAGCCATGCTTATTATGCATTATGAATTGTTAACATAATACATTATAAGTACTGATCATAACAAATTGTAAGAGCTCATAAGTCGTATTTGTCCGCTCTAAGTAAAGTGAAGCGTACTGTACTAAAGCCTCCTCCAGTGTTAAGAGTGAGGTTTCAAGTTGAAGTATTTACTGAAGGATTTACTGAAACACTAAAACATCACAGTAAAGCACATTACAGGCTTCAAATGTCAGATTTTACACTAGTGCTGCCATCAGTGTGGGAAAGTCAACGTACACCACCGTTAGCTTGGTATTTGTCTTTACTTTACACTCTCCAAGCTGGGACTGACTTCATTGGCACTGACAGTATAACATGTTATCGACACTACTTATAATGCATTATATTAACAATTCATAATGTATAATAAACATGGCTATAAAGTGTAATTCATTTTTATAAGTGTTTATAATCATGTTTATAATGCCATATGAATGCATTATAACATGTTATAAATGTGTTTATAGATGCTTACAAACGTGACATTCATAGAAAGCCTTACCAGTTTTTTCTTAAAAATCAAACTGACATACTTGACATACTTCTGCAAACATGGTAAACAACAACTATTCATTAAGTCATTGTGGCAGTGATTAGTGTGCAGTCTTTTTAAAGCTGCTGTAATTTTACCCATGTCCTAGGCAAGAGCCAATAATAAAAAAAAAAATATATATATTTATTTATTCATTTATTTCTTTATTTATTTAAAAAGGACAGGAAAAATAAAGATAAAAAAGAAAACCAAAAGTTTCAGAATTCTTGGCAAATAATAGTAATTTTTTTGGTAAAGATGATAAACAAAGTTTCTTCATCAGAAAATGTTGTTGATCATAGAAAAAATGACATTTAATTATAGTTTATAACTTAAAATAGAAAACTTTATTTGTAGGAATTATATTTTAGCATGTAAGATTTATTTGTCGTTGGTAAGGATTTAAGTCTTTGTAATTGCAGCAACAGTTTTTACTACTACCATGAATTAGACTTTAACATGTGGTATGTTTTTTTTCCCCACACAATCAAAATTTCTTTTATGAGAAAGTCATTCACATGTGTAATTTGAATTTCTTCATAAACTCCAGTGTACATTGAAAAATCAGATCAGAAGCTAAATCTGCTTACTTCTACAAAATCATTTTGAAAATGTATTTAGAATCTCAACATGTCACACTGCTCTTCTCTTATTTAGGTACAAGCTAAACCTACTTACCATGTACAGGAGAGAGTTTGAGAAACAGTGAAGTTGCTGCAGGAACAAGAGTCTGTTTTAGGTACAGTTACAGGTAAATCCTTGCTCAAGCAAGTCTTCCTCCTCCTCATGTAGTTCTACAAAAGCAGATACAATGTTTACTGGGAAAATTTCCACCAGTGTTAATGCATTAAGGCATTGTTTGTTCTTGAACTGTGTCTTGTTATGAATCGTTACAGGCACATGTAAATGAAAGAAAAGCGTGGCAATGCCTCACGCTGTGCAAGCAATAAAATATGCCAGTAATCCTATTTAATTCTAATAATGATTTAGCTACTGGCTGCCACACAACTCCAAAGCATAATAGATCCACCCAATGCTTAATAGTTGGCCAAGTGGTCTTTTATTGAAATGCTTCTTTGTTTCTCCAAACATCCCTTTGGTGATTTTGTATCCAAAGAGTTTAATGTTTGTTTCATCAGACTACAGCACTTTTAAAATGCCTCTGGTTTATCTAAGTGCTGTGTCCACTGCATTACTATTCCTCTGCCAGTCAAATTTTCCTGTAGATCGATGGCAGTGATGTGGGTGTTTTGCTTTGCACACGTGACCAGTCTATGAACAGGCCTATCTGTAGGTAAGACAGATTTACTTAAAGTACCAAAAGTTACCAAGAAAGGAAGTGGTAAGGCATGGTCTTATTTAAATGTATACCTTTTTTTATTTTGGTTGTCTTTTAATCCTCTGTGAAGCACTTTGAGCAGCATTTCTGTATGAAGTGTGCTAATAATAATAATAATAATAATAATAATAATAATAATAACCTTATTAGCTGAAAAAATATTACCTGGGAGTCTTCCAAGTCTTGTCTTGACAGCAGGTATCCTTCCATTTCTCAATTGCATTTCAAACACTGAAAAATACAAGCAGAAATTGTTTAGATATCTTTTATAGTATCTGTACGATCAAACTCATGTCTAGTAGGAGTGTGTAAATTGGAGTGAAATAGTTTTACAACCTAAAATATTTGCTTGATTTGTGGTTACCGAATCAAAAATATTATCAATACCATCTATAATATCAATAAAAGGGAAAAAATAGAAAATGACAACAATAATAATTTGTGAACATGTGAAAAGTGGATGAACTTGGTTCGCATGTTTGCATGTTTCATTTAAAGATGTATTACCTCAAACTTTGTTTGAATTAGGGCATGCTTCATTTATACGAGGGGCTGGTAAGCTGGCACTTGATTTCATGTACTAAAACTGATTCTTTATTTGTGCTCAAATCTCTGCTTGTTTCCAACTCAACTGAAAGTTTTGCTTAACCTGACGCAGAGAAGTTTGTATGTTATTAAAAGTGCTCGAATCTTCACTCTTTTTTATGCAACTTTAATGAATAAGGGCCAATGTGAGCAGCTGCCAAGACAAACTCCTTGTAAGTGAAATCTTACTTGGCCAATAAAAACTATTTTCATTCCGATTCCGACACACAGACTGCTGTTCAGTTCAGGAAGTATAGTTGAATGCAAAAGTTTAAATATCCCTCTTTAAATGACGTTTGTTTATTTTCTAAGTGAAAATAAGAACGCATCCTTCATAAGCAACAAACTTAATTATGGTCTTCTCAAATTTTACTGCACATTTTCTGTTTAACAAATTGGAAAAAATAACACATCAAATATAAAATGTGCTATAACTTTTGCACAGACCTCATTTTATGTTTTTATCATTTTCCATTATGTTTATTACAGCAAATATACATTTATCACACATTAATGTACAGAAATGTGTTCTCTGTACAGGACATGTTAACATATTCTTGCTTATTTTGAGAAAATCAACAGAACATGAAATTTGACCGGGCGTTCTCAAAGTTTTGCACATCTCTGAAGTTTTACTCTTTAAGAAAGGATGTCAGCTGAGCATGTTCTGCTCTTATTTGTGTTCAAGCACCTGGCTTTGCAACTGAATCCACTAGTTCTCCTTGTGATTCATCAATAAACCATGCTCATCTGTTCCTCAAAGATACGGAGATACCAGCCTCCACACACACAAACACACAGCTCATAGCTATTATTGGACTATGAGGTGTTTATTGCCTAGTAGCGGCTGATAACACCATAAGCCTGTTGCAAGAAAGGATCAAATCAAAGCCAAAGTTTATGTCTTTCCTGTCAGTGTATTTACTAATTTTTTTCCAGGTATGCAGTAAAATGTTAACACCTTCCTAATCATCAATTAAAAGTTTGCAGAAATTCTTTTATACATTCTTTAATTTAATTTTCCAATATTCCACTGTCTAATAGTTTTCAATATTTCTAGATTGGCCTCATATCAAATCTGTGTTGCAACATTCCCACAATTACTACCTGCTTTGTATTTATGCTGTGCATAAGCATACAGACAAACAAAACTGCTTACATTTTGACATATGCATATGCATATTCAAATACATATAAGTGCAAATTATAGCTACTAATATACTCCTGTTAACAAGCAATTTAGAAATTTTCATTTGCAGTACATAATAGTATTTACTTCCAAATAACAATGGCTCATAATCACCTGCTGCGCTAATTAAAATACTGTAAATGAGTAAACAGTCAAAATAATGAGAGTAAACAGAGTGTAGAATGAGGCAGAGACCACTAGTTTTGTCAGGCGCAATTCTGTCTCATAAGTGCTACAGTGCCGACTTGTCAAACAGCGCCATAAAAAAACTCTGCAGGAAAAGCAAGAATGCTGGCTGACTCAGCACTGCACACGTACATTATTGGAACTTTTTACATTTCTCACTCTGTGGCCGCTGGAACAGAAAAGCCACAAAATGAGCAGGGAGTATTGGAAAGCTGATTTTCTCCATAAAAAGTTTGCATTTCAATGAGATAAAAGATGAGCCTTCCATAATACTGATTCACTTGTGTATCCAGATAGAATGATATAACTTTTATACAGTGTATAATTTGTATTAAATTATTTTTAATGAAGCATTTGTAATAATCAGTTCTCCAATAAATTATGTAATGTATAGAAGTACAGTAGCATCATTTTGTTATAGTATTACATTTACACAATAATTACACATTTACTATACATTAGTAACTATGTAATTACTATATGTAGTGACTATAGAATTACATACATGCAATTTACATCCTGTATACAGATGTTTGAGACTACAAGTCCAGCTTTCTTCAAGACAAGTTTGTAGGCACAGCAATGACTTGTGCTTGTTTCAATAAGCTATAAGTAAGAAATAATCAGTGGCATGGTTTTGCCAACTAGAAGGGCAGTTCCATTGTTCCTCACTCTAACACAGCAGACCAGTCTTACATCAGACTCAGCTGCCCTATTTGCACAGTGTAACTTGTGCTAAGTTCTCTTACTGCTTTTTTGCCTGAGGTCGTCCACAACCTACATGATACAATTAATGTTTCTATAACTTTTTTTTATGCACATATCCATTCTAATGATACACAAAAAGCTACTTGATTCCTAATTCTCCCTGTCGTGCAGAATATTATGTCTGCTAAATTTAAGTTACAACTTCTCAACCCTGGTCCTGGAGTACCCCCCCACCCCCCCATCCTGCACATTTTTATGTTTTCCTGCTCTAACATACAAACTTCAACTTAAGAAGGGTTTGTTAAGTAGCAATTAAGTTGAATTAGGTGTGCTTGGTTCAGGAAAACACTAAATGTACAGGGTGGGGGGTATTCCAGGACCAGGGTAGGGAAACAATGACTTAAGTGACGGTGAGTTACGTGTCAAGTCCACGATGTGCCTCACATTTAAGACTAAACTACTAAAAACAAATTTATATGTACATCATTTTATGAATGTTTCGCAGCAGACCAAATGGAGCATACAATAAAAACACATGACAAAACAGTGGGGCAGGCATATTAGCAGAATTATACACACCAACCTAGAGATAAACTGAACTAGACTATCCTATTTAGACATTACGTCCACTGCCATTTAATTTCAACACAGATTCTCTTAACTGCCTTAACTGTATTAGCAGGCCTTGTTATGTTAGTGATGAAATACGAAATCTGGAACCAGAAGCTTTGGATTAGAGAAAATTATCCAATAGGTTATTTTGCCTAGCAATGGCTATTCGATTGGTCAGAGATGTTTTGTCCAGGTGTTTTTCTGAGCTGTTGACTGGCTAATGGCAGTGCACTGAATCCGGAGAAGAGTTTAGAATCCACCTAGGCAAAAATAAGCCTATAAGCCCACAATGGATGATACACCTCTGGAAGTAATTATAAAATGCTTGGGTATCACCATCTGACTAAGGATTAAACCTAATAGCAGGAAGTTAGTGCGTTAGTGCACTTGGTGTACCAGCCAGTGTATGGTAAGAGAAGTTTACCTTTACATCAATGAGACTCCCAGATCTGATACATGATGCATATTTTTCTGATTTATGCCTGACCTTGTTTTCCTTTCCCTACTCTGTCATGAATCCATGCCTTAAATCAACCAATGTCAGAGACCAATGAATGCAAAACAGTCTTTCTGCACTGTGCCAACAAGGGTCTGAGCCGTGTACTCGATCAATAGAAGTCAATTTGATAAAATACTGTAGGCAGCCCTTAAGGCAGCATCAAATACAGGGAGTTCAATGCAGGGAATGCTAGACTCTCACACTGAGAGCACTACAAGAAATTAGTTTAGATTGACACAGTCGGTGGTCTGTCTTTAAATGATGCACTAATTGGAATGCTCTCAATGTTCATGAAATGTTACTTTCTGGAGGAACCGCATGCTAATAAATGCTTACTTTTCACACTGTAAATTGCTCACCCCCTTTGCTTTTAAATGTCAAACAAGGCAGCAGACCTATTATTGTCAGGCGTGCAAGTGGTCAGTAAATGCACAGACACTTCATCATTGACTTGACCTTGCAAACAGACTCGGCTCAGAAATGAACGTCTATTCATAGGCCGGGAGGGACAAAATTATACAAAGAAAGCTGTATAGATGCACTAAATGGCAAGCCTTTGTTGCAGCGATCAGCAATTATTGCGCCAGCGATCACAACTCAGGTTGTAATTCAAGCCCACATAATCACCCAGGGAATCTTCAGACCAGTCGCTGCACTCCTAAGAACACTGGCTGTTCATGTAACAAAGCCCACCATTTCAGCCTCCATCTGAGAGAAGAAACATCTTGATCCTCAATTAAACAAAGTGTAATTAGGATTATTATTTGCCGATATATTTTGATCTATAGGCCACATTAAATGCATTCATGTCACCAAAGTCAATATTTGGTGTCTGAGACTGAAAATGGAGAAAGTAACGACAATCACAAGTGCAATTCACGCAGCATAAAGAGTGAATTGCGCTATTGTGAGCCAACTGGCCATGTTTGAGTACATCTTGCTAGAAGCAATGTCAGTTTTTCACTATTGACGATGTATTATCTATTCTTTGACTGCAGACATCAGTAGTGAACACTTTCTAAGGGATTTTAGAGAAGACTTAATAACTTTTGTGTTTAAACTATGTACAAGTATTGTATTAATATGCTTATTTCATTGTTAAGTTGGTTGGAAACAAAAGGATTAATGGAAATTTGTCTAGTTAGGATTTTTTCCCTGTAGTATTTAGGTAGATACAGTGGTAACACTTTACTTAAAGGGTGTCTACATTACACATTCATAACACCTTACATAAACACTTCATAACATATTCATGAATGTGCAAATCAACATTTATAAACTATGCATGTTTTACATGATATTAAAGTGATTTTTATGTCATTTTACTAAGATACAATTTTCAAAATAAAAGTCCTCATTTTTATTTTGAAAAACTACATTATTTTCAGTAAAATGCCTCATTTCTGGACAGGCAAAATAAAAATGACTGTTTTATCCCTTTGGTCATTAAGTGCTGTGGTACTGTGGCATGTTTCATGTATACTTTTTAACTTCTTTTTATTTTTTTTTCTTAAACATATCTTGCTTTATAAGTCACTTTACTATATGGACAGTAAAAATTACTCAAATATTCTAGGAACAGTCAGTCGACTGAATCCTGGTATGATGGTGGGACTTTTACAAGGCTATAATGCTCATCCATTCCTTGTGTGCATTTCAGTCTGGCTCACTTCCATCACTTTTGAGGTAAAGGCAAACAGAATTTATCAGTCTTTGGGATAACAGGCACAACATTTAGCATCAAAAAATGTGTCAATTACATGGGATAACCAATGCATAGTTATACTTGTGCCCATAAGCAAAGAAGAACATCACTAAGAGGGATATACTTAGGATAAATAACATTTTCCTCTACAATGTACAGAATGTATAATTAACCCTTTGGCACGATAAAATTTTAATGAAGACAGAGTAAAAAAAAGTGAAAGTACAAAATACAAATGCTTAAAAAGAAATAAATAAATAAAAAAAGATGAAAGTTTAGGCAAAATCTGTCAAAGTGTCAAAGCACTTAATGACCAAAGGAATAAAACAAGGTCATTTTTTATTTTGGCTGTCCATAGTTTTCCTGAAAATAATAGTTTTTTTAAATAAAAAGAACCTTTATTTTGAAAACGATCTCAGAAAAAAATATATAGTGGTCTATATTAATATAATGTAATTTATGAATGTAGACTTAAACACTTTATAACATGTTCATTAATGTTTATGTAAGATGTTATGAATGTGTTAATAAGACAACAAGTAAAGTGAGCTTTCCTATTGCTTAGACCTTCAGGAGCTGCACAGAAAATCTAACAGATTAGATTAATACTAATACTAATTAATTGGGAAGCAAAAGGTCAACCAATTATGTTTTTTGTTTTCCAAAATTACACCTTCTGGAAGTTGTAGATATATAATCGATTGCTAATACAAGCAGTAATCTGTACAGGTTTCAGTTGTTAGAAATGTAAAACAGTGGCAGCAGCTCTGTGCCAGAGCTCTTTACTGATGAAGTACAACTGTAAAATTGCAATATTTACACTAAACACATTAAATAGGCTGGTTAGATGTATTTTTAAGTAACACAGTGGTCACCTTCAGTGCTGCAAGATTTACAATGCATGGTCCAATATACAAATAACACTCCAAACAAATCTCTGCTTAATCACACCACCGACCTGTCAAAACAGTACTTTATAGCAAAGTGTTTTTTAGCCAAATATAGCCTGCAAAAGTTCTCTCAACATTAATCTGAACTGACACTTTGATGTGAATATGGAGTGATACATCATCTCCCAGCAGCCTATTTACACTAAAAGGATAGAAAGATAAAACTGAGGCCTACAAATTATTTTAAATGTTAAGCCTCACCAAATAGCAATACATATAAATGAGAGGGAAATAAAAGGGCAGTGCTGTTCCTGTCCCGCAGGATATGATTACAGTTGTGTAAGGGATAATAGTTGGTGTGGACTCCTTATTAGATCTTGTTAAATATTTTCAGTGTTAGTTAGCTAAGCAAATAGCGATTAGTCTTTCACGGGCTGTCATCATTCTCCATTTCATTCTGAGGCTCACTGGTGTTTAGTGCTCACATCGTGGGCTTAATCCACCACTCTGCTCTTCACAGGGATGGCAAAGGCAGAGATCTCTCCAGCACCACCACCCCTCATCCCCTCTAGCACATCCACATTGCCTCCCTGCTGAAACTCCCTGGCGTTCCCTTTGCCACCCAAGGTAAAATGTTTTTTTTTTTACTGCTTTATGTTCATTTAATCTTAATATTTATTTTAGATCCATATCCAGTGAGTTTACGATCAGTGCTGGGTCTACCTAATAAATGACATAAGAAGCTGCTTAGGGCCCATGACTGCAGGGGCCCCCCTAACAACTTCTGGGTTATTATTGTAACTTTCTGTTGTCTAAAATGCTTCAGTGAGAGGAAAAAAAGCAAGTGGACAATCATGTCTTAAAAAAGAACGAACATCTAGAACTGAAAAATATGATTAGGAAAAGCTTATCGATAAAGGTATGTTTTTGTTGTGCTTTTGTTTTGTGGCATTAATGTTATGCCATTTGTTTTGGCTTGAAGTTGAAAACAAAATAAAGTAAATCCAGGTTTAGATACTTAGGCTGTGAGTAACCCTTATTCACATGAAAGCATGATGTTTATGACCAACAGCCAATCATATGAAACATAAAGGGTCACCAAAGAAAGAAAAAGAAATCCTGCTATGTAAATATGTAGAAAACCTTTTTAGCAATAAAAAAGCAAAGGTAACATCACTGCCAGCTGTAACTTATTTGAACGGTAAACAAGCATCCAGTTATCAGCAAATGCACAAATGAGCATGTTATAGATGTACTGAATTTGAACAACTTGTAGTTTCTTTGTTATTAGTTATAAACATGTGACATATCTGACATGTCACCTGTCATTTTTCACAGGTTTCCTCTTGTATCTTTGGTTTAGAAATGGATCAAATTCAGCAGGAAACTCTCAGGGTCTTTAAGGCCATCAGAGAAGGTCTAATGATTTTAGTGAAATTTGTCTTTGAGTGTGTGTGTATATGTACATATATATATATATATATATATATATATATATATATATATATATATATATATATATATATATATATATATGTACATATACACACACACTCAAAGACAAATTTCACTAAAATCATTAGACCTTCTCTGATGGGGCTGTATCTCTGATATATATATATCATTAGAGTTAGAGTGTAAAGTAAGTATTTTTAAATATTTTTAAAAATATTTTACCATGGGTCTTTTTACTTTTATTCAGGTACAGAAATTATGTATGAAAAGTATGTATATTTATGCCATGTGGTGCTCTTAAAGCATTAGTGATGCTTCATAAATGTGCCATAGATTAAACAAATGCCCTTTACTTCAATTAAAAGCCTCTTTTATCAATGCGATGTCATTAACCTCTTGAACATCTTGTCATCTTGCGATTACTAACACAGCTGTTCATCAATATTAAAAGATTAGCTAATATAGTAAACATGTTATTCAATGCTTATGCATGTGTTACGTGCTCTGTATGTAGGTAACCTTCAAATACAATGTTATTGGATGAATAAAGTAGGACAGAAATCTAAAGCAGGGGTAAATGAAGGTCACACTTAATTAGGTGGGAAACTATAAGAATACATAATCTAAACATGAAAACTGAAACCAGCCCATGTCCTCCAAATATTAGAGAATGATGTCTGAACCCAACCTTTATAGTCAGGTCCCATTGAGTTCAGATAAATATTTCAAGCTCTAGCACTTATAGGCTCAGAAAGTTGTTAAGATCCCTGCACTCTCTCTCACTTATGGGTATATATGTCATTATAATAAGTATAATTATGGGATATTGGGATACGCCATGTGAAAAGAAGTGAAATACACCATCATTGGCTTATTCGTGCCCTTAGCTGAGCAGTTTTCATCAATCCAACCCTGAATTTTAGCTCTTTTGTGGATGTAGTTAACATCAGCTAATGAAGAGATATTTTATAGATCAACAACACAGTGTTCATTGGCCTCCTGACATTTGGTGTGACATTTTGATACAGTTTTAATTAAAATCAGAATAGAATCGGGGGGGGCGAATGAAGTAAGTTTAGATGTGTGCTTCAAACACTCAGTCAATGTGTCTAAACACTCCCGAGGTTTCTCTCTTGTTTCTGATCTCTTCAGACAGCGACAGGGCGAGCGAGCGCAGAAGGATGCCTAACCACTTCATTGATCAAGACGATACAAGGAAGATTGGGGGTTTGTTTTTAGTACCTGCTATCGAATCAGAGCTCACTTTGTTTTACAAGTGGTGGCTATCTGATTTTCTGAAACAGTGACCTTAAGCTTCGAATGGGCCTTTGAAGTGATTTTTCACTTGTAAATTTGTGAGATAAGGCCAGGCGAACACATGGATTACTGTTAACATTGTTATCTTAATGTTGCACAAACTATGGTGGAGCATAGAGAATCCTTGAAGTTCTGCTTACATTTGGCTACAGTATGAACTACTAAGCATGCTTTTAATTCGGCTGTATTTATGACTTTTTTTAAAAGAAAGCAGAAAGGGTGTCAATTTCAGTGGCCATCTACAGAAAAGGGATGAAGACACTTAAAAGCAGTGACAGATTATACCTATTAGAGCCAGACTGTGAAAGGCAAAGCCCAGATTTACAATAATGCTAATTTTGGCTTGCACCCCTACGAGGTTTCTAATAGTATGCTAGCGTGAAGCTAATGCTGGTCCACAAGAACAATTTGGCTATTCTAGACTAAACAATGACATTTGAAGCTTGTACCTACACAAAAATGGCTCTTTTAAGGGTTCTTTAGTAAAGACAGTGGTTGTATATAGAACTATGAACAGTCAAAGAATAATTTGCATGATTAAATGGTTCTTCAGATTGTTGGAGAATGTGTTGTATATGATTCTATATAAAGCACTTTTAAAAAGTGTTCTACATAGAACCAGAAAGGCTCGTTCTATTTTTACAAGCTTGACATCATACATACTGCATATTATTATTATTATTATTATTATTATTATTATTATTATTATTATTATTATTATTATTATATATTTTATCATAGCCTCCCTGGGAGAAATAAAAGTAAGAGACTTTAAAAGGTAAATAGTTGTGTTATGGACATAATTAGTGCATTTATGTGTAGCAGGTGTGTTACTGTGCTAGGCTGTTGGACTAATAAGTGGGTCTGTGTGCCTACTGTCAGGGTGAGATGCATGACTATGGGTGACCTGCCCCGCTGTCCTGGTGCAAGTATTTTGCACACAATAATATATATTGAGGTAAAAATGGTTCCAATTAGAGTTATGCACTCACATTACCGCTGGACCTGCAGGACCCACCACAATATCTTGCGGCAGTGGACTAATTTTCAGTGTTGTGCACGGGAGCGGTGGGTAACCAGCCCACTGAAGGGGAGCAGGACAAAGCATGTACATAAAGAAATTATCTAGTGAATGATCACTAAAGCATGTACGCAAACAATATAAAATGATAACAGTATCACAAGGAGTTGCCAGGCAACCAATCACATGAACAACGTGCAAATTTGTGGCTTATAGAGATGGTGGAGCCTTGAGTCTGATGCCCACATCTGCCCAGCAAAATACCAGAAATAACCACTTTGTTGGTTTGTGTTTACTGGGAATACATGGCGGTTGGTGAAGTTACTTCACAGTGAGTCTGATAACCATGACTGCTGTGTAATTTCAGTAGAGAATCATGTATTTGTGAATGGACTATGTTGAATATTGGATGTTGATTCACATCCAATTTTCGACCGCATGGGTTGGAGTGGTACAAAACATTTCAGTTGGAGGTGGGAGCGGGACAAAAGTTTTTTTTTCTGTGGGAGCAGGCCTGAAAAAACAGTCCCACACAGACCTCTAGTTCCAGGTACTCACAATTGCTGCCCCATCATTCACCCATTATTTTTTATAGATGTAGACATCATGGACATTTGACTGTGGGAAACAAATAAAGATGTTTATGTGTCTTGAGCTGGTTGAATATTTTTTTTTGGCATGTACTTACAAAGATGAGGTTAATGACATTAAGCCCAGTGTTTGTTAGCAATATTAGCATAGCATCTCCCATTGTAAACTAAAGAAGCACATGTCAGATATCTAAATCTTGGCTGCATCTGGGGTAAGTGATCAATCAACTATTTATTTAATGAGTGATTAGGACACAATGAACACAGACTACTATTGGTGTCTAAACTACAAAACCTCGAAATAGAGGAGCTGTTTGTCCTAACGTTATTTTATTGCCTTTATTCAATATTGCCTTTATTCAAAGTACGAATATGGTTAGTTTGCAGTTGAAGTGCTCTGATTCATGTTAAATGAAGGGGTGTCCCATTCTCGGGAGCTTTTATGTGTCATTCACTTCCTTGCTTCATGACGCCAGTCTTCCTCACCTTAAAAATCCTGGAGTGACACTCGAAATGGAGTGGAGTAAGTGAGATAAGAGTAATAGGTTTTGGGGTTAATCTTCTCTGTGCCTTGATTTGTCAGGAAAAAAGACTGAGCATACGAGGGCCTGCCTTAACTTTGAAAAAGACAGTGTTTATTGTTGTCATTGCAAAACATGATGTACTGTGGCTCCACAAAAGCTGATGGATTCCTTACTCTTAATGCCTACAAAGGAAAATCCATTCACTCAAAGACTATTCAACAAATCCTGGTTCGAAGGCTTTTTTTGTATGTACACTATAAGGCCAAAAGTATGTGAACACCTGTCCTAATTACTGAGCTCAGGTGTTTCAGCCAAACCTATTACTAACAAGTTTATAACCCGTCAACCACATAGCCATGCAATCTCCTTTAGACATAAACACTGGCAGGAAAATGGGTCATACTGAAGAGCTCACCGACTTTAAGCACGGCACTGTCATGGGTTGACACCATTGCCACAAGTCGGTTTGTGAAATTTCTGTCCTGCTAGATCTGCCCCAGTCAACTGTGAATGCTATTATTGTGAAATGCAAGCATCTAGGAGCGACAGCAGCTCAGCCATGAAGCAGTAGACCATGCCAACTTTTTTAGAGTGCTGAAGTGCATGGCACATAAATATCACCTTTCCTCTGTTGCCTCACTACAGCAACATCAGCACAAGATCTTTCCATCAGGAGCTTCATGAAATGGGTTTCCTTAGCCTAAAAGCAGCTTCACTATGCGCAATGCCAGGCATCTGCTGGAGTGCTGTAAAGCAAGCAAACACTGGACTGTGGAGCACTTGAAACATGTTCTCTGGATTGATGAATCACACTTCACTATTTGGCAGTCTGATAGATAAAACTGCAGATGTCAGAAGAGCTTCTGGAATGCATAGTGCCAACGCTAAAGTTTGGCGGAGGAGGGATAAGGGGCTGGGGCTGCTTTTGTTAATGCTACAGCACACAAAGACATTTTTACTATCATACAAATAGCATCAATTTTATGCTTTAATTTTTGAGGCAACAGTTGGGAGAAGACCCTTTCCTTCTCCAGCACAGCTGTGCCCCTGTGCACAAAAGACTTGGTTTGACAAGTTTGATGTGGAGGAACTCTTTTGGCCTGCACTGAGCCCTGACCTCAGCCCCTCTGAACATGGCATTTTTCAAGTCAAGTCAAGTCAGACTTTATTGTCATTGCAGCTATATGCAAGTACACAGTGAAATGAAACAACATTCCTCCAGGACCAACAGAGGAACACAAGTGTGAGACAATACTAGGGGTGCGGGAAAAACTCGATTCTTAGATGCATCGCAATGCGAATGTGAACGATTCTGAATCGATTCACAAATGTCAAAAATCGATTTTCTAAATATTTAATTTATAACGTTATGTTGACGGAACGCAAAAGGCGGAATTTGGAAGTGGGTAAGTGCAGCGCCCGGACAGTCTGTTGCGGCACATAACAAAAACACAGTATGTGTTAATGTCGTAGTATGGACTAAAAATATAAACGAGAGCAAAGATTTACTTTGCTCTACTTTAAGCTTCAGCTTTAGCCGCTTTCCTTCCATCTCCGCCAGAACACCTTTCTTCAAAACTAGAAGAGTTTCTTGTAAAATGTCTCAGCATCCAGCTGTTTTACGAAGCTGAGGTCGCTTCTCATTCGCCAGCTTCTCGTTCTAATTTTCCCGTTTCACCTTAAATTCTGCCGGAGGCGCCGAATGTAACTGCTGCACCATTTAAGGTGGAATGGGAAAATTCGAAAGAGAAGCGAGTTCATTTTCGCAACTTTTTTTAACTCTCATTGCAGATTTAACCAACCGCGCTGCTTATAAATGTGAATAAGTCCTCCAAATGCAAATGTTTGTCTTAATCTCTGTTTTTTCGTTCGCTGCTAGCGAGGCCAGACCTCGGTGCTATGTGACCTGCTGTCTGCTGTCTGTTCTCAGTCGTTGAGAACCAGGGCGAAGTTATAAGATCACTAAAGAAAACGGGCAGGATGGCTGTAACGTGCTACGTGGACACCCATTACCACTGGATCTTATTTCAGGGTAACAGCGCATTTTATCGCAGATGAGTGGCAGCAGCGTCTCTGAATGAGAGCCTTCTAGTTCACTTGCCACATCACTTCCATTTGATTTATTAATATAAGATATTTTGGATATTTAAAGCAAAGTATTTGTAATGATCCATAATGCATTTACATTATGGATCATTAAATATACTTTGCTTTAAAACTACCAAGTCCTCAGACAGTAGGAAGATAGAAATCCTGTATAGAGTAAAAAGATGCATCGAGATGCATCGATAATCGTTTTATAATCGCATCGCAGCCCTCTGAATCGTAATCGAATCGAATCGTGAGGTGCCAAAAGATTCCCACCCCTAGACAATACAATATGCACAGTGCAGACAATACAGTACAATAAATAAATACAAATGACTTACAATAAATACAAAACAGAACACAGGCTGTACACAGTACAGAGAGTGTGTGGAGCTGTGCAAAGGAGGATGTAACATAGTATGACATTAGTAGCTTAGCAGATAGCCTAGCATATATGAGCATAGCAGTCACTGAGGTAGCAACCAGAGCAGCAATGTACAGTATACAGTATTTGGTTGATACAGTATTCTAGCAACTAACAATGTTAAAATGAAGTATAAAATGTGCAAAAATGCAAGTATTCAGATCTACAGTCATATCAAATGTAGTGTTTGGAGCGTCGATTATGAGCCACGCCTTCTCGCCAAACATCACGTGACCTCACAAATGTTCTTTCGACTGAAAGGACACAAATTCCCACAGACACTCTCCAAAGTCTTGTGGGAAGCTTCCCAGAAGAGTGGAAGCTGTTATAGCTTATGGAAAGAAGGGGGAAACTCCAAATTAATACCCATTGTTATGCAAAGGGATGTCATGTAGGTGTGATGGTAACGTGTCCATATACTTTTGGCCATACAGTATGTATTCTGACTCAAGCATCTTTATTACAGTGGATGTTAAATGAATCAGAAGATTCAAATAATAATAAAATATAATAATAAAAATCACTTGGATGCAGAAATTCTGCTGCAAATATTCTTATTAAATTCAGCTTCTCTCGCTTCCTCTTTTTTTCGTTTCATATCCCCAGCATCCTCAACATCATTAATTATTTAGCCCCAATTTATCCTTTTCCCCAATCTAGTTAGTATTAAGTAATTCTTCTCCAGCTGTCCCTTACTTACTTACCCACACACAAAACACGTTATGATAATTAGGTCATAGATCTTTCTACATATTAAATATATATTTCTTTGAAATAATTAAGTCATTATCTAGAGCTCCGATCTCCCCTAACAGGCCCGTTTTATGTAGTTACTGACCTCTCGCTTATTTCACTGATGGGTGTAATAGGGCTTCACCTAGCAAATAGAAATACAGCTCTTTCCCTGAGTGGAGAGCGATGATCAGTCCTTCATAGCTCGATGCAAGATGCGCACTATTCCCTGGTGAAGCTCGTGTTTTCTTCAACTGAAAGGTGAGAGGAATTCCCATACAACTGCCATGCTTTCTTCAGCTCCCTCTTTCTTCTGGCGTCAAAGAGACTTCACAGGATCTTTTGTTTGCCGACATTCCCCAACAAACGTGACAAAAGTTCTCCCCAAGAAAAACACTGTAGCATGGGTTCCTATTACCAATGACAATTGCATTAGGAGAATCGTCACAGTCCACCATGAGTTAATACACCCTCTCCACTCGCTTATCTGTGATTTCGTTACAGACGACTGCAATCAAACTCAAAGCTGGAAAGCCTTTGCAATCAATCTAAACCAGACTACCAGATAAATTAATTTAGAGACAAATCAACTGAATGCTTGAGACATAGGGCTTAAGCAGATGAACATACAGCCTGAACGGACATGTTTTGAATGTTCCTGTGAATGCTGAAAACCTGTTTCCTTTCTGTTCCTGTCTGAGTGGGCAGCTGATTACAAAAGACGGTCCCTAGCAACCTTCAGAAAGTGGCACAAGCTTGAGTTCTCTGCTTAAATATCATTTTATTAAGCAAGTGGAGAGGGGAGAAATTGCTTTCTACATGTGTGATTGTATAGTGGAACTTGTGAAAATCACAGATGCATCTCTCAGTGGAAGCATATTCCTTAAAACGCTGTTTTCCATAATCATTTCAGTTATCTGCCATCACTATGGTAGCACGGCTGGTATTCCCTGGTGGCCTTGGCTACCACAGTAGCTCAGAGTCTCTTGCTTTGTGTTGATTGCCCACAGGTTCTGGCGGGTAGCTCATCAGCAGCCGAGATACAAAAATATGCAGGAGAACAGGAGGGTTACTCTGGGAGTAATGGACATTCTGGGTTCCCAAGCCTCAGCTAGGATAGTTCTTTTTAATCATGGGTTCTCAAAGGCTACGGAGAAGGACAACACAAAACAACACAATACCTACCATGTTCATATAATACTCTTTATATATTTACCAGCATTTTACAGGCTTTGAATGTTCATTTGTGTTTCCAAATTGTAGTATACTTAAATAGTTGAGTTCTCAATACTACCCTTAAAAACAATACCATTTGCATTTCATAACTAACAAGAATCTTTAGGAAATATTTGTTTTTTGTATATTATGGCTTATGATTTGTTTTTTTCTTACATTTATACATCCCTTTTTACTCATTCTACTGATAACTTGACTGTCACAAGTGAAGTAACTTTGATAGACAAACATAAATCTTTTTCAAGATTAGTTATTTCAAAGTTTTATACTAAATTTGTAAAGATTTACACTTTAAGAAATAAAGGTGCAAAACTGTCACTGGGGCAGTAAACCTCTTGTCATTAGGGTGTGCCTTCAAGGGTCCATCTCAGCACCTTTAGTCAGGGAACATAGCTGTACCATAATATGTTGAAACTATATTTTCTAAGCTGTACTGACTCCACACACCCCGTCTCATCTCCAGGCTTTTTATTTTATTGTTCTCTTTTAAAACATTCGGTTATGAAAAGAGAGAAATATTATTTTTTCACTTGGGGAAAAAAACTTCATGGTACCCAATTGGACCTTAAAATGACTGTTGTACCTTTTGAGGGAACATTTACATCGTTTGTACTTTGATGAATGAAAAATGTACCTGCATAGAACCTTTATTTCTAACAGTGTAGCCATTCATAACCTATAAAAATCAGCTAAACTGTTTAGCTAGCTTACTTGCTATCTCTGTTAATCTCCATCTCTCAGCTCCATGGTGGACAAACAAGGGACTAAGTGTACTCTACTTCTTCACTTGAACATCATTCAGCAGTCTAAACTAAAGCCAACAAATGGGAACTTTCAAAATCGTAACAGGGAGAATGGCCGTTTTCAGCTTTTAACTAAGATTACCTGGGAATCACATGACTTTTTAAACCCTAATGGAATTTCCATCATTAGGTAACTTTAAGCACTTTTTCCTTGTTTATATTAAAATGTTTTGTAATGCAATGATATTGCAATGATATAGAAGACTCTACTCTGAATTGTCAGGAATTCACAAGAATGTTCTTAAAGTCTGCTGGAATCTAAAGGTGAAGCTTCTGAATTCTGAATAAAGAAAGGGATACTGAAATAATAAACAAATACTCGGGTATTCAGATCCTTTGGGCCACACCAGGAAATTCAACCACATTAGCCCAATTTTGTGTACCTTACATTGGTTGCCAGTTAAATTCCGCATTGAGTACTAAATTCTTCTACTGACGTATAAAGCTTTGAATGGCCTTGCTCCTCAGTACCTCAGTGACCTTATTTCCTATTATCAACCGACACGCCCACTTAGATCACAAGGTGCTGCTCATTATTAGCACCCAGAATAAATAAAGTTACGTCAGGGGGAGGAGCCTTTTCATACAACGCCCCCCAGCTTTGGAACAGCCTACCAGTCTGTGTTCGGGACTCAGACACAGCCTCCATCTTTAAGTCTAGGCTAAAAACTTACCTGTTTAGTCGAGCCTTTGGTTAATTTGTTTTCCTAACTATGTCCCTCTCATCTCCCCTCCCCCCTACCCCCCCTTCCCCTCCCCCTCTTTTTCCCTCAGCTGAGCGGCTGCCTGTCCTAAGAGGGTCTGACCTGAGATGCGGCCGGCGCACTGCACAGTGGTGTTAAACTGTATCCACTTATACTGTTTTGTGTCTGTGCTGTTATCCGGTGTCGACCAGAGGAGGATGGGTTCCCCTTTTGAGTCTGGTTCCTCTCAAGGTTTCTTCCTCCTGTTGAGGGAGTTTTTCCTTGCCACTGTCACCAAGGCTTGCTCACTGGGGGACCCGGATTCTTTGTAAAGCTGCTTTGTGACAACATCTGTTGTAAAAGGCGCTATATAAACAAATTTGACTTGACTTGACACCTAATTTACTCATTGCTAGTACACCAGATCTGTGTCCTACAGTCTTTGATAGAACTGAAATAAGATTACCAAGACTGACATTGTATCAATAGAAGAACCCTTTTTAGTGCTCCATAGACCTATTTTCAAAAAGAAAAGTATACATAGAAAAGTATGTATAGAATCATATTCAACACATTCTCCATCAATCTGAAGAACAATTTTACCATGCAAAGAACCATTTAAGCATAAAATGATTCTATTTAGAACTTATGGTTCCAAACAGAACCACTGCCTTTACTAAATAACTCTTGAAGATCTTTTTTACTAGTGTAGAACATTTCTGGTCCTGGAGGCTCCCTGCCCTACACATTTCAGTGGTTTCCATGATTTAACTCACTCCCACTTTAACTCAATAAGGGGTTGTGGATTGAACTGATTAGCTGGATCACGTGTGTTGTTAACAGGACAAAATGGGCCCTCAGGACCACCTTTGGGAACCAATGCCATATAGAACAACTTTGGACAAAAAACATTCAATTGAAAGGTTCTTTGGGGAATCTTTTCCTCCTCTTTGGTATCTAGACTGCAGTTCCTCTCATTTTGTACTCTTGCTCTTAGAAAGTTTTCCCTGCCATTGTCACTTTTGGCTTGAACATTAGGCAACTGGACCTGCATTTCTGGAAAGCTGATATCTCCCAAGGAACCAATGCCAGTTCATCTTCTTTCCAAAATATATGCACCACATGATGTACTCTTGAGTCCTGTATTTGTTGCCAAATTAGCTACTAAATGGAGCCATAGAAAATTACAGACAGAGCTTCATATTGTCCATAAAAGGCATTCAGAATATTTAAACGGTTGATGATTGCTCTGAGCATGATCATGTGAGACATTATAGCTCATCAGAGGGAGAAAAGAGTGGAGGAGGCTGTTTTTATTTTAGTGCACATATGGGGGCAGTGTTTCAAATCTTACAGGATGCACATTTAGCAATAGAACGATGTGCACCCGTGTGTAAAGGATGATATCAGCGTGAATTTCAGGAAGCAGACTGAGCATAAGTACAGTGTGTTGTACTACAGCTTGAATAATTCAAGCTTCATGCTACATATTTCATTTGTAATGATGTTAAAGTTATTAAATCATGCTATGTCACGAGCGTTGCTGACAAAGTGTGCCATGGTGTAGGTCAAAGACATTCAACATGCTGTGTATTATCATAAAACATCATGTCATGATTCCCCTGCAAGTCATAATGCATTTTAATTTTAAAACATGAATGTAGACACTTCAAGCAATGCCACAGTAGAGCGATTTTGGTTCCTTAAGGAACCTTCGCATAGATAGTTCCTGCAAGAGCCGTTATTGTAAATGAGATGAAGACCCTTTTGAAAGTTCAAAGAACCTCCATATAATGCAAATTCTCCATACATTTCGAAGGAAGTCCTCATCTGAACCAAGAACCGTTGGGAAGCTTTGTGTTTTCTCAAGCTTTCGTTCTCAGGGAATAATGAAAATCTGTCTCGAGAAAAAGATGATGGTGTTGAGACATCTGGAGGATAGGTGCTTGAGTGGGACAATGCAGTGGAGGACATTGCAACCAATAGGGGCTTGTCAAGGTCCTGCTCAGCCTGAACCAATAAGAATTGCGATGTCAGAGAGTGCACAGGCAAGCAGACAGGGAGAGAAAGAGGGAGGGATGAAAAGAGAGAGAGAGAGAGAGAGCGTGGGAGTGGACGAGTGGGCGAGCGCACGCTGCTTCCCCCGGCAGCGGGGGTGGACGGCCTACTTCAGCTGCTGTGTGATGACTTACATGTTCTCACTAGTTAACGTTATTGTATCCGCTCAATGCGCCTTACGTCACTTGGAGGCACTCTGGTAAACAACCCAGCAGACAATATGCCTGCTGCCTACTGCATATGGCTCGCCTGAAAGAGCTACAGGATTTTTCTTTTTCTTTTTGCTATGCTGCAGATAGAAAGTTAGCATCAGATCCACCTTGCAACCAATTCCACTGCTAGCCCTATTCAGAGGTGCCCTAAATCGTACTGCGCAGTCTATATGGTGTCGACCCATTCCCGTTCCACCAGAAGAGGCCAATAACTGGGAAAGATCGCAAGGCGTGAATTCAGTATGAAGTTTAATCTGCTTCACATGCCATCAGTAGTGAAATCCTTGGGTGTAATTTAGTTCATTCCTTGCTAATTTTACAACAAACAAGTCATTCTAGGAGTCAGTAAGCAATGCATGTGGGATTAGATTTCCAAAAGCAACGAGAGATACATTCATTAATTGAATAATCCAATCAATTGCTATAGCACCCGGAAAAAGAGAGCAAGCAAGAGCGAGCGAGCAAGAGAAGGAGACAGAGAGAGAGAGAGAGAGAGAGAGAGAGTGAATGCAATTATCTTGATGTTCTGCCAAACAGGATTTAAGGCATGGGAACACAGATAAAGCATTGATTTTTTTTTTTTTCCTCCCTTTTGCTCATCCCTCTTTTCTGCTCACTTTCCCTGTGCACTCTCGTGATCCCTCTCTCTTTCTCCATTTTTTTTTTTTTTTGCTGAAGGTTTTGCAATAAACAAGGATTCTATATGCAGCTACCGAAGTCCCCTTTGCCTTCCCTTGGAGTCAGGACTTCAACGCCGGGCAGTCGGACAGATGAAAGTCACTCGCGCATGAACACACAGCGGTTCCCCTTGTACTCTTTGCCATGCATCGCATTCAGTTCCTCTGTATATCATTTTCTTTTCAGGGGTGACGTCTGAGAGATCCTCCGCTCCCTTTGACACAGTCTGTGACTTTGTCTCTTTGGCAACAAAATGAATAGCGGCAGACCCAGCAGATTACAGTGCGCCTCTGACAGAAGCATTGGCATTCGGTCTACTCCCTTCTCCTAGTGAAAGCCTATGTATTCAAAGAGGACGGGGAAGCTATTACCGGTGTGCAGTATTGTGGCCTTTATTGTTGCTTGCGCCTCACTGCGCAACACCGATTCCCACACATGTGACACTCTGAGCCACTGCTGGCCTACCGGTCTATGAATGCATGCATTGGTAGACGGAAAGGGACCACATGCAGGAGGACTAAACTTCCCATAAAAGCTTGCTAGAATGCCAAGATAAGCAACAAACTTATCCTGAATGAAGCAGAGCAATAACTCAGTCTTGATTAAAACCCAATTAACAGTGATGCTGTGGGCTTGTGAGACATTCCATTGAATAAGGTCATGCAAAGAAATGAGTGATATAATGAAGGTTTATACAGATGTCTCTCCTGGGCTATCTTATGCCATCCGATAGCGGAATCTTACAACTTTTCCGAGCTGCCATTCAGTTTTCTCACCCACAATAGAAGGTATATGGCTATTTGATTGAATTAGGCCCCATTAACCTTTCGTCTTCTCCTGTCTCTACTGGTTTTAGCCTAGGCCAATGGTGAAACTGAGAACCCTGAAATCTTGTTAGTATGGAGTGAGATTTGACTAATCTAGCTGTAGAATTCAATGAGGATGGATCATGGGGGTGTGATGTTGCTCAAGAATTATTGGACCTCCATCCAAGTATCTGCACAAAGTTAACAGTCTGAAGAAACACAGAGTGGAGTAAATCTACTGGCTGTTCTCCAAAGCTCTGAACTCATCTTCAGGGGCCAGAAGCCTGGGGTGCTTTCTGTTTAAAGCACTGCTCATGCTGCACTGACTGTGGCCTCACAGTGCTTGAAGGAGAATCTAAATTATTCAACTCTGCGCATAATGCAATAATATACATTACAGTTTGGCCCTTTAAATGCTTTCTGTATACCAGCTCATATCAGGGGTTGTGTGACTATCAATCAAAGTAGTAAAAGAGTGAATGTTCTGGACATCTGTGATGTGAAGTGTTTGGTTTGTAGTTTATTAACAGGGGCTGGGGTGACAGGCACTGTGGTTTGAGGTGAGAGGTGTGCATTTTAATAGATATTTTTGTTGTATTTTCGATAAGTTTCTCTCTAACAGACGTACACAGACTGTCTGATGTGAACTGCACTCTAAAACGACCACAGCTCTCCAAATCTTACCTCTCATGGAGAGCTTAAATTGTTTCTGGCCATGCACATGTCTGGCACTTGGTTACCAGCCTGATGGATAACAAACATCTGTATATCAAAATACAGCCATATATATGCCACCACTTGCATCTTTTCTCACCAATAAGCCTTTGAGAGTGAGATATTGGCCTAGTCGCTGAACCAGAACATCCCATTTTAAGAAGCTGCTCCTGAATTTTGTTTAAAGCCATGAGATTTCCTCATGTGTTCGCTCACCTGTTTAGTAGAAGTTTGATTTAATTGTGCAGAGGTCTTGCTAAGCTGTCTGTGATTGGTTGTTTTGCATATTAGTCAGATGGCCCTTTCCTAACAGAGGTTCTTGAAACCTAGTCCGTCAGTATTAAAAGCCTATATTTCAGTGCAAACTTACACAGCTTGATTTCATAATGTGAAGTACTTCCACAATAATAAAGTAATTTTAACTGTGTGTTTTGTAGAAAAAAAACACTCCTGCCTGTTCATTTTAGTTTTTACCACTACTGCATTTTCACTGACCTCAATTAGTTGACGGCTGCCAACAGCACAGAGTAGGGGGTTTATTAGTCGACTAGCCTCTGCAACCCCTTACTCGCATACCTGAGCCATGATAACAAATGTATTTGGGGTTAAGCTACACAAAGAAATTAAGCTAGAACCAATTAGATGATTGGAGGTAATTGATTTCTCAAGCCATTTATAAACTTGACTCTTTTCCAGTGCACGCTAGTATATGACTTTCAAACCTGAATAGCACTCCATAAAACAGAGAGGCCTTTCCATCCACTCCCTTCCCAGTGGAAGGTAAACAACTGCATTCTTCAAGGACAGGCAAGAGGGATGTGTGTCAGAAAGTCAATGAACCAGTGGGCACTATAACTTCCCCTTGAGGAGGCAGCACTTACAAACTCCTGGTACACGCGAGTCTTGTTAAGGCAGCCTCATCTCCAAGAAATATATATTATTTTTGCTTGAATATAGTTATGCAGTCTTAAAATGCTTATTGTCACTTTCCTTTGTGATGAAAATGACAGAATTGTCAAATTTGATGACTACAGCTGACAATATCTATCTTTGTTAGATAAAGCCAAATCCCCTTATTTCCTCTCACTCTAGTGAACAAAGAGATGTTTTTCTTTGATACATCAGGCAGCCTTTAGCTATGGTAAGGCGGAGGAAGCCCAAAGGACAGGATGCTGTGGGATTTGTTGGAGTTTTTCAGCAGAGCGCCCACCACCAGAATGAAGCTCGTTTCTTTTTTTGACAGTATTTTTTAGAGAGGAAGCTACAGCCACCCCTGCCCAGCGCTGTATAAAAGAAGTTGCATGACATTTGGATTTCTATGTTGTTATATTCCTGCCCAGTACAGTCTGTCCCTACTTCCACATTATACGTTTTTATTCAAGGATATGGATAGAGATTCCTTTAGAAATATGCTGAATTTGACTTTCTGAGTGCCAGCAACACCTACTGAAGAATCCCAGAAGGCATCTCAGACAGGAAACAGATACCATACTAATGTAAATACATAGGAATTATGTATTCATGTTTTAAATTAGATTAACATGTTCAGGCTGCAAAACAGACTTTTCTTTTGCAACATTCTGGTCCAGCTGATGCAAGGGCAGAACATGCATATTCAACAGTCTGACCGCTATTACTCATTATTATTTCCACTACATGCGCCATATGCTCTTGTACTGATGCAGCTAAGTCATGCGTAAAGTAAGTCAGCTGTTTCTGCATTCTTAGCTGTGACTACATCGGTTTAACTATGTCATATTTAAACTGTCATTGCTCGTTCAGTGGCAAATTATGTGTACGTTTAACAGCTTCACCAGTTATGCAGATCAGTAAAATAGGTCTAGCATAACATATTAAAGATCAGAAAGACATCTTGGAAAAATAATAGCTGCTCATCTGACACAAAAATAAGCATGAGTGTCTAATCTGGTACATATACTAATGGCTGGTACATGGTACATATACGAAGGGGCTCTAGAGGCAGGCGAAGCTGCACTGCACGCCCCATCCCCCATATATATATATATATATATATATATATATATATATATATATATATATATATATATATGTATGTGTGTGTGTGTGTGTGTGTGTGTGTGTGTGATAGTAAGCAACTAGATTCTAAATGGGCTCTGTGCATTTGGCCACAAAATGTCTTTATTAAAAAAAATTTTCGGTAACACTTTCTATGAATGTCATGTTTGTAAGCATCTAGAAACACATTTATAAAATGTTATAATGCATTCATATGGCATTATAAACATGATTATAAACATTTATAAAAATGAATTACACTTTATAGTCATGTTTATTATACATTATGAATTGTTAATATGATGCATTATAAATAGTGTTAATAACATGTTATAATGCCAGTGCCAAAGAAGTCAGTCCCAGCATGGAGAGCATAAAGTAAAGACAAATACCAAGCTAACGGTGGTGTACATTACCATTCCCACATTGGGTAAAACACTGATGGCAGCACTAGTTTAAACTCTGACATTTGAAGCCTGTAATGTGCTTTACTGTGTATGTTTTAGTGTTTCAGTAAATCCTTCAGTAAATACTTCAACTTGTAGCCTCACTCTGAACACTGGAGGAGGCTTTAGTACAGTACGCTTCACTTTACTTAGAGCAGACAAATACGACTTATGAGCTCTTATAATTTGTTATGATCAGTACTTATAATGTATAATGTTAACAATTCATAATGCATAATAAACATGGCTATAACGTATAATGCATTTTTATAAATATTTATAGCTATGTTTATAATGTCTTATGAATGCATTATAACATGTTATGAATGTGTTTATAGATGCTTACAATGGTGACATTCATAGAAAGTGTTACCAAATTTTCTTCATAAAAACTATCCTGGCAAACTATTTTTGTCCTAAATATTTATTTTTCTGATGTTAATAAAGATAAAATGGCAGAATTGATGAAAAGCAGAGATTGTAAGCTTTCATATGGTGCCTTTGTTGCCCATGATCTGTAAGCTTGTAAGTACAAACAAACTTGGGTAATACTTTAATACTAATGCTAAATAACATTGTCATAACCATGTCATGGCACATTTCTTATGCTGTCATGAGTTTTCATAGCATATTATATCTAGTGTCATGTTACCCATTACCAGTAATTGTCATAATAGATGTTATAATGTTTGTTGTCATAACAGCAAACCAGTGTGCACAGCAAAATATTCTGGCATCCATCATGGCAGTTACCAGTAATAGTAACACAACACCGCTACATTACTGAGCAAAATTTGTTATGACAACTTATGACAGCATATGGCATCTGCCATGACATGTTTATGGAATGGCTATGTCAATATTATGTGGCAGGGTTCAAGTAAAGTGCAGACCTTAATTTCACTGCATCATGACATAAGAATCTTATACAGTATATAACATTTTATTATCTAAACTGAATCTGGGCTGTAAACGAAAGCAGTGACCCAGTTTACACCTGGTCATTTCATGCACCATGAGTATCAGGGTTACATCCAGAGATTATCCATTTGAAAATTCATATAAATGCACCCAAGATACATTGAAAACAGATTTGAATCTGGTCACTCAAACTACTTCAGGAGGTGGTCTGAGATGCATTTTAAACCAGAGCAAGCATGAATGCGTCCATCTCTCCAAGCTGCAAGAAGCAAAACCCTTTACAATAATGACTCTCAACCTCCTTCTGCTGTTCTGCAAACAAACAAAGAAAAAAGGTAATAACCTGTCACTGGGGTGGTCCTGCTCACATCACTGGGGTGGCCCCCTTAAGGGCATGTCTTCAGTACATTCAGTTAGGGAATATAATTGTTTCACATATTGCAGTTTTAATATTAGTCAATATACCCTTGCCTCAACCTTATTGACTAGGTATACCCTGCCTCAAATTTATTAACACATGAGGTTGTAAAAACAGTTCAAATATGCCACTTTCTCCTGGGGAAGTGAAAGTAGTGTACATTTAAAAGTCATTTAAGGTACAAAATTGAACCTTAAGACCACTGCAGTACCTTTGAGGGCACGTTTTGTTTTCGTAGGAACAAAATCTTTTATCCACCCAAATAGTAATTCTACAGGACAAGGAAAAACATTCTTAACTTTTAGAGGAAGTTAATGCTATCAGACTTTCTTGGCCAAGTAATTTTGTACTATTTCTGTTGGTCCATTCTTTATTAAATTTCAACACAATGTAAAGAGCAAGAGTTTTCAAATTATGTGAAAAAAAGTATAAAATGAAATGCAACAGAGATGGTTTCCACTGTTTGTACTTTGATGAATAAACATGTACCTGTACAATACCCTTTCTTCAGTGAAAGGGGCAACACACCCAATGGACTGCCCGCACAAAAAAAAATAGAGCTTTCTCTGCTTCTTCTGTTCAGCTCTTGAGTTTTTGATTTTCTACTCTGAGTTTAATTTCAGCAGCACAAGCTAACATAAAGTGGCAGTTTGTTAATCTTCACTTTGCTTTGTTATTATTCACTGTCTCACTACAATATGTTATGCTTTAATGCACATGATCCATGACCGCAACAGCTAATACAGGAAGCGAATTACTCTAAACATCCGCTTTCTTGAAGTGAAGAACACCATAGAAAATGTATATTTTCAAGGTGAGAACCATCTTTTGAATAGAATAAGGAAAAATAGGAAACAACACAGATGATTTGCATATGATGTGCCATGGAGCCATTTGACTTCAGTCAGACTAACCAGAGATGCATTTGGCTACCAAGTGCAAATACATGTGGTTAAAATCTTATCAGATTACAATCCAGATACAATACACATGAAACAACCAGGTGTAAATGGGCTCAGTGAGTCTTTGTAGTACTTGTTGGTAACACTTTCTATGAATGTCACCTTTGTAAGCATCTAGAAACACATTTATAACATGGTATAATGTATTCATAAGGCATTATAAACATGATTGTAAATATTTATTTATAAAAAAGAATTACACTGAATTACACTTTATAGCCATGTTTATTATACATTATGAATTGTTACTATATTGCAATATAAATAGTATTAATAACATGTTATAATGTCAGTGCCAAAGAAGTCAGTCCCAGCATGGAGAGCGTAAAGTAAAGACAAGTACCAAGCTAACGGTGGTGTACATTACCTTTCCCACATTGGGTAAAACACTGATGGCAGCACTAGTTTAAACTCTGACATTTGAAGCCTGTAATGTGCTTTATTGTGTATGTTTTAGTGTTTCAGTAAATCCTTCAGTAAATACTTCAACTTGAAGCCTCACTCTGAACACTGGAGGAGGCTTTAGTACAGTATGCTTCACTTTACTTAGAGTGGACAAATGTGACTTATGAGCTCTTATAATTTGTTATGAACAGTACTTATAATGTATTATGTTAACAATTCATAATGTATAATAAACATGGCTATAACGAATAATGCATTTTTATAAATATTTATAGCTATGTTTATAATGTCTTATGAATGCATTATAACATGTTATGAATGTGTTTATAGATGCTTACAAAGGTGACATTCATAGAAAGTGTTACCTACTTTTCTAATTTTATAATTCATTTAAAGATTTTTACAGTTTATCTTCCTGCCTAAACATGTGAAATGTAGTATATGTTTGTTCCTACACCTTCCACCTTTTGATCTCAAATAGCGATCTAATTATTACACATTTTACTATATTCTTTATCTGCTTTGTAGCTGGAACCTTTTGTAGGCCTTGGTACCTACCTCTGTTTTCCCCAAAATAACACTTTGAAGATTTATATCTCATGCTTATCTGGTTAATAAATAGAAATTAGAGGGACAGTGATAGAAAGTGTTACTGAATTCAGCAAAAATTACATAAACAATTTTAACAGATCTCCTGAAAAAAGTCTATAGATTTTGAAAGTACATTCTTCACTTGGCTATAAAGCATGCTTTTGAATAGAAAATAGCAACATACAGTGAATATGAGCAACACAATATCAATCAAAAGCCACAATCATTTGATCAATGCCTACATGAAATACATGGAATGAATTTTACTGCAACAGCTGAAAATGCAGGCAGAATCACCTCAAGGGGCTCTTTTGTGATGAAGAAGAAAACTTGAAATCAAAATTTTAAAGAAGGGGAAAATATCTAGAAAACAATTATTTAAAATAGTTTCAGTCTACATGAAGATGTTACAGGCATTACCAAATGATACCCAAAAAAAAAAAAATTAAACTTGTTTTTCAATTAGAGAAGTACTCAAGAGGTTCACTTAGACCTCTCAGCTTAATAATTTCAGATGCACTTTGAACACAGAATATTATTAGTCTACCTACTTAAATGGTGCTAAATGGATCCTGATAAAGCTTCAAATCTGACGAGAATTTGAACGTTTTGAGTGATTACAGAATACACAGTTAAGGCTTTCAGTGCATCGTAAATTGTAAATAAAAACATGTCAAATAGAAAATTAAATATGTATGACACCTGCCTCAGTGAGCTAGGTAACAGATGTTACAGGAATTTTTGCATTTTTCACATTCTCTCCCTTCCTTGGTGGAGAAAGCTGACTTGAATTAGTATGTTACAGTTTTTTCTCTCTCTTCCTTTTCTCGGTCCCCATGGAAGACCAGAGCAGCTAACCTGGTGTCAAATACGTTGTTGAATCAATTATACTGCGCTGCACCATCAAACTGCATGTTTACAACTCCCTTTTGGTCTGTTATGATAAGTTATCAAATTGAAAACTGGAGCATCTAAACCCATCTCGCGAAAGAGCCAGGGGCATGTGCTGACTAAAGGATTGCTGCATTACTCTTAATCTGCACTTATGCTGAAAGCATCTTTTCTCTGTATCTAATCATGAAAATACTTATCATCACTGTCATATCAAAAGATTCAATTTTTTCCCCTTTTTTTTTTTTTTGAAAACAGCAGTTATTATTAATATTGCTCGTACATTTCATGATGAATGGACCAATGGAAAAGGCCAAAAAGTACATGGAATAAAAACTTGTTACATTTACAAACATCAAAGTTAAGGTTTGTTTTTAGTTGCTCCTGTAATGTTACCATTTTGGAGGTACAACAGCAACATAATACTTGAAGGGCAACACCCATGTTTAGACATTTTTAATGTTAGAAGGTGCTGCATCAGAGGTTTGAAATGTAATTATTACCATCAAAGCCACTTCAAACATAAAGCGAAGAAAAACTATACAAGTGATGTCTACAATCTTGTATGAAGCATGGAGAGGACTCAGCTCCCAAGAATCACCACTCCGACATGACTATGCATTCTCCATTCACTCACTCAGCCCATTCAACTCACTCACTCACATTAAAAACATACATACATAAATCATCTAAACCGCTTATCCTTCTGGGTCGCGGTGGGGTGCTGGAGCCTATCCCAGCTGTCACTGGGCAGAAGGCAGGATACACCCTGGACAGGTCCCCAGTCCATCGCAAGGCAGACAGACAGACATACACATTCACACACTCACTCATACCTAGGGGCAATTTAGCATGTCCAATCAGCCTGACTGCATGTTTTTGGACTGTGGGAGGAAACCGGAGTACCCGGAGGAAACCCACGTAGACACGGGGAGAACATGCAAACTCCACATAGAAACGACCCTGGCCGCCTGGCCAGGAATCGAACCCAGGCCATTCTTGCTGTGAGGCGACAGCACTACCCACTGCACCACCGTGCTGCCCTACACATTAAAAACAATCTTCTACAATTATCCACTATCCTATCTACTTCAAATTCACAGTGGACACAATGGACCAACTTGGAATACAGAACCAGTCACAGTAGTAGTTGGAGCTGACTAAATGTATTTTAAGGTTAACATTGAAGATGACAGCAGCTGCTGTATGAAAAAGAAAGACACTATGATACAGCTTTTGAATGCAAAATCAATTTACCTCCATATGTTTCATGTAACATTGTTAGCCTAGTTATTACAGACTACCTCAGCTCAGGTTTCTGTCGAGTGTCCACTGAGTTCTGGTCTGGATTTGATGGTAGTTCAGAGGTCCAAATTCTTGACAAACCAGCCCAAATTTTGTTCACCCACCAAAATGCTTTTTAGCCACCCAAACCACTGATCTCTTTTAATGTTATGGGTGATAAGTTGTATTTTCAATCCAGTACTGTAGCATGTGTGAGACTTGCTGTTATAGAGTGGCTTCAGTTGAATGTTGTATATGTGTATGTCTTGCTTTTATAAGGTGGCAGCAGTAGAGCATTGCAACTTTTGTATAGACTTTTATAGAGTGGCTTCTTGTTTTCAGCTAAGTAAAGTTTGCACCAAGGGAAATCTTAAATGTTTTATTAACTTCGCTATCAGTCCAGGAGCAAGAGGCAAAGCAGATTTCTTCATCAGGACAACGTCTGTCCATCTGGGTCTGTCTGAGAGAAAATGGAGTGCGTTAAACACACTGCATTGATTTGGAGGGGAAAATTGAACTTGCCACCTGAGAGTGGTGAGGAGAGTTAGCTCAGACTAGGAGAATGAAGTGGACCCATTCTTTCGTCTCCTAAAGGGATTCATTAGAATGATTGGCATGAAGCTTCTCACCTTCAGTCACAGCTCAGTTCTGATGTCCCCATCCAATCCAGGTTCCTGTGTCAGTGCTGAGGAGATGTGTGTAATCACAGGACAAGTAATGTTCGTGAGATTGCTGAGTCATATGTAAGTGCTTATCCAAAAGAAAGAATGTTTAAAAAGAAACTAAACTAGCGAAATAATTGCTAAAAGTTTGTTGGAACTGATAGTCTTGTTATATGAGCACTGGATTAAATTCATTGTTAATATTTTTGTTATTTCATAGCTAATTAAAAGCACCTGGGTAGACAATTTAGGTTTGACATTTTAGGACTTAAACTGATTTGATTTTATTAAATAGGCTCTCTTGAAAAGATATAAACACAATTTACAATATATACCCCACTTTCCCAACAAGTTTCAAAGGATTTCTTTGGAGTCATGCCATAGAAGAACCACTTCTGGTTCTTTAAAGAACCAGTTTGAAATAAGATGTGCAAGTATGAAAATTATGGACGTATGGCTCCCGGAGAAAAAAAAACTTGAACAGGACCTTTAAAAGGTTCCTGTAGGAACCTGATGCTTGCCTGCAAAACCAAAAATGGACCAGTCCCTTTCTACCTGATGGCAACTCCATCTTGAGTCCTTTGAGCTTCACGTACAGTCCGGCTTGACCCACCATTGTTCAAGATGCATGGTAACAAGAATCAAGACTTTGTCCTGACACTCGAGTGGTGGAACAAACTTCCACTGGCTGTCCAAACATCCTGAAGAGACCTGCCTATTTGTAGAGCATTTTAATGAACACTAATCTAACACTTCTTGAAATAACTTTTATTATTTCTTTCTTTCTAGTTATCAAGCACTAGACTCTTGTTTCTGGCAGTGTCCTAGCCCAAGGGTAGTTTGGGCTCCAACCTGTTTGTGTAAGGAAGGATATTCATTCTCTGAGTGGACAAAAAAACTCTTTTGTAAGTCACTATGGATGAGTGTCTGCTAAATGTTGTAAATGTAAATGTCAGCCTTCATTTCTAAAGGTGTTTTCACATGTATACATGTTTGCATCTTGGACTCTTTGCTCATTTGGGGGAGGAGCTTATTATTTCAGGTTTGCTGTCACACACTAGACTTTCTTCTGACAAGTCACCTTTGTGTGCATGGTTTTTGCAAAATGTAGGTTCATTCTTTTACTGGTTTTGACAACAAATGGATGATAATTGACAATAGGCTCATATTGTTATTGTTGTTATGTTACTTTGGTAGGCTAGCAGTCATGGGCTGGAAGTTAGGGAACCAGCCCTGTGGCTGGTTCAATCCCCTGAGCTGACAGTATGTGACTAAAGTGCCCTTGAACAAGGCACCCAACCCCCAATTGCTCCCCGGGAGCGATGAGGTAGGTGCTGGACAGCCGTTGCAACGTTTAACCTCTGTTTGCTACTTCTGCGTGCATACCTCCGTACCCCTTCATGTGTCTGGCAGAAAACAGAGATCACTTCCAGCATCGCATGTAATGCAATTGATTACACATATGTCAAGGTATGTAGCGTATTTTTTGGGGTCACATTGCTTCATCCTAATGGGAGTTACAACAAAATATTCAGGGCCTCTTTCGAGTGAATCTCCCTGTACAATTATGTTCCCTGACTAAAGGTACTGAGATGTACTCTTGAGGGTACCACTCCTGCGACAAGATGGGTACTGCCACAGTGACAGTTTCGTACCTGTTTTTCTGAGAGTCTTCAGGAACCTGCCTACAAGGAGCCATTCTTGCCTGGGAAGATTTTTAGACATGCAGGATGGCATGATTTGGTGTTTGAATATATCCTGCGGGTGCTGAGGTAGGGGGAAGTCTCCCACCACAGATGTGTGGTTAACATGTATAGATGCAGATACAAAACAACACAATCAGTCTCATGACTTCCTCTCTTATTTCTAGTATAATCAGACTTCACAAAAGTTCTTTTGGCATGCACTTGTGCTCTTGTGTGCCTGTGGCACTTTTCAATTCTGTTTGTTTGGAACACCATAAAGAGTTCATTAGAAAGTTGGAATATGTTTCTAATTGCTTATTTACATACTGAAAGCATTATGGGTGTGGATGCATTGTTGGCCCAGACTATCAAATATTTAAATAAATAAACAAACAAACAAATAAATATCCCCAAATTAATTACAAAAGCCTTAGAAACACTGTCTGACAAGTAATCCTAGCTCCTAACTGATACAATGGAGTAAGACATTTGAACCTTAAAAAACGCTAGATGTGAAAGTAATGTGTTTATTGTTATGGAATCCCCAAATCTCAGGGCTCATTTGAAAAGTAATTCAAATCAACAGATTTTTTGAGCCGCAATCCCGCCTCATGGAACAAAGCCCCCACAAAGTCAACAATAAGCCTTAGCAGATTATTATTCTATTGCTCACTTTTGGGCCAGAGACAGGCCCCTTTTGAAATAAGATGTAATGCCTTTGAATAGGAGACGGGGGAAAGAGGAAAATACTAAAAGCACTTTTCAATGTGAATTGCACGGCTTTATCAAGAGAGTCTAATGGCATTATTAGCTCAAAGCACAGGTTTCTAATATCATTTGATTTCTCTCTGATGGATCTGATGGGTAGATTGGGCAATGTTTTATGGGCTGTTTAAGGAATTATGCATAACACTCTGAATGTCAGAGTGGAGAGTGCTACGCAAGATTAAAACAGAATGGGTTCCGTGTGAATTCAAAGTGGTAGATGATTTGTCTTACTCCGCTCTGCACTTTACCCTCCTGCAGTCCTTCACAGCTGCTTTGAGGAACATCTATGTCTTTGCCTGGTTATTGCACTGGTTAGTGCAGCCCTCAGAAAACCTGTTAGAGCAACACAACAGCAAACCTGAGGTATTTATACACAATACTGAAGAAGCTTTCTCCAAGTTCTCCTTCAGAGAATGAGAATTGTAGGTTATTGCAAATGGGGGCATTAAAAAAAAATACTAGTGCAAAGAAAAGATGTATAAAACCAAGGCTGCCTGGATTATGTTTCAAATTTATGTAGAACCCATTAAGGATTTGAAATCTGTTTTAGGAGATATCTGAACATCTATTATGGTACGGATAAGGCGCAGGAGCACAAATCATGATCCTGACAGTTTCTGATGGTTCCTCCCACACCTCTCTCTGCTTTCTGGATTTTTTGGAGCAGGCAACACATGGTTACCTACCGCAGCTGTATAAATTTGCAATTGAATTAGCCAGACAGACCCTAGTTACATTCATAAGTTATTCCATCATCTCCACCTGTGATGAAAAAGGAGGAATAACGCTAAAACTAGCCTTGAATCAATGCCCTCTACTACTGAAAATGAGATCGTCACATTATTTGCAGTTTTGAAGCGCCATCTCCATGAAATAATACGCCAGGTTAGAGATTTACTCTGATGATTTTTGCATGTTAAAGATTTTACTCTTTGAATCCCAAGATTCGCGCTGGGGGACTTAGAAGCATGAATTCCAGGGAAAGAGGAAAAAGAGCTTCAATACAAACCCTCAGCCCACACATTCGATTGCGTTTGATACGAAATACACTTTGCAGAATCCCATTACAGGAACTGACAAAATTGGTTGAGAGGGTGGAAGAAAGGAAACATCAATGAGTGCCATGTTACGTACTGGCAGACATAAGCAAAGTGCACCTCCACAGTGGCATTGGATTTTATTAGGTTGACCTCATTTGCAAAATCAAGACAAAACCCCACATGTGTTTTGAGCCTCAGCACCGCAGTGCTCTTCAACTGACAAGTGCCAGCAATGTCCTGGCGCCCCAACAGCCATATTGGACACTGTCCATCAAACCTGTTCCTCGTAAAGTCCCGGACAATAGGCTTAACCGTCCAACTAAATCAAACACATTTTCTCACAGGGGACCCCATTTCTGCTGCTGAAGCAGCTCTCTGTCTTCACTACCAACATGTGTCCCATTGTGTTGAGCTATGCATCTGTGAGGGAGGGCTCCATGCTGCTACAGTACAGGGCACAAAGCACGTTTCTCCAGTTGAGGAGGATTCAATAAGTATCAAACCTGGAGAGTTTGTTTTAAACTCGGAGATGGGGCTGCGAGCAATACTGCTGGTGTTTGTCTAAAAAACCAAAAAACAAAAGAAGAAGAATCGAGTGGCACGCGGCTGTCATCTCAGCACACCGTTCAACTTAATTAAAAATGATCCTGTTCAGGCCGCTGATAGCGCTCAGCGCCACCTCACTGTGGAAATCATTAGGTGATGTTTACATCCACCCCCTGTTCTTAGGAGCTGCTGCCTCTGCGGATGATTCATGTGTGTATTAGCGAATAAATGAGCCTTCTTGTTAAAAAACTTGTGTCCAGGGTATCATTGATTAGTGGGAAAGCAAATGGCTAGTGCTCTGCTCGTACCAATATTACAACACGATAAGAGCTCATGCCCTGTTGTGTTCTCACTCTTGATCTCATGTTTATTGCATGTTTGTTTGATATTGAACATACTTTTTTTTAATTATGTGCACTAGCAATGTTTTATTATTGACAAAAAACATCTTGTGGAAAAAACATCTAGCTGAAGCTGTATGAACGCTACCTGCCACACTTTACAATCCTTGTCTGATATGCAGATTCTACACTTTCAATTGATACCTCATTTGTGTTTGTAAGTAAACAAGATGGTTTATTAGAATTTATTAGATGGTCCTTTACTTATTTACCGCTTGTGATATCCTTTGTTGACATTGGAACAAGTGGATAAAACTGGATTGTAACTTGTGGAAACAGAATGTAAATAGAATGTAAATAGAATTCCTTACTACATAATTAACTGCCTAAACTTTGTAGCTGCTTCTCTGTTTTGGCCTGTAATTACATTACAGCCAGTGGAAAGACTAATAGAGGGTAGCTTGGTGGTAAGGGAGGCAAGCCAGCAGCGAAAAGGTTGTGGGATGAAATCCCAGGACTGACTAGGGTACCAGTTTGTGCCCGTGGGCAGGGCACTTAACCCCTCACTGTCCCAGGTGGTACTGTTAGTTATCAGCTAATTTCCCTTGTAGGATCAATAAAAAAACACCATGTACTCTAACTCACAAATAGATTGCTACAGAAATGTTTTCTCCTCTTTGTTGAGAAATTCCTTATGATATTTGTGAATGAATAGCTCCTTTATGCAGGTCCCCTTTAGTGGTAGAGATGCCAGTCAACAATTCAATCTACAAACGATTTATTGATTTATGAGCTTTCACATTTAAAATGTCTAATGATTAAATTCACATTTAGCAAAAATGATAAATAATTTTGAAACTTCATCTTACTCGCTATTTGCCCCTGAAAAATGTTGGTTGATTAAATGTTTGGCCATTGGTTAATAGTGTCAAGCAGTTTAAGAAAAGGTATTAATTAAGTAAGCATTTCGTAGAAACTCCAGAGTACTCGGCACTGGGAGCATGGGCCCGGACAGCTGAACAAGTTCTAATTATTAAGGTGAAAAAGGACAAAATATCTAATATTTGGTTAAATATTAAGGGTAACAGTGCGGTAAGTTCAAACATACTCACACCAATTTTCTTTGTAATGTCATATTTAAGCAGGAAAATAAATTGGAAAAATCTACAAGTAAATGTTAAGCAACCAGTGAAATCTCAGTAAAAATCACTGCTTTCTTTAGATCCCAGGTTCATCTTTTCACCCAAGATATTATCCAGTATGTTGATGTTTGTATCTCACACTTGCCTGGTTAATACCTAGAACATAAAGGACTGTAAAAGAAAGAGTTGCCAAAACAAAATTAATTGCTGTTTAATTTATTTCCATATGTGCTAAACTCATGCACAGATATTGTTTAGAATTACAGTAAATGGAAACTGTTCATAAGGATGCGATTTTCCCCATTTTTGTGCTAAATATGAACTTTTTAGCTGGTACTCGTACAAATCCCAGACTTATTACATGCTATAGTCTATTATTCAGTAACTACAGGGACTTCAATACAAACTGGTTGAGCTACTCTTAGGTTATAGAAGTGTGTTATAAACCTTTGGGCCTGCCAATGGGCCCTGGCTATTTAAGTGGTTAAAGCGTAGGATGCTGCTGTCGTGACTACCAGATGTCCAGAGTTCTTGGTACAATGCACTTTCCTTAACCCCCTCACCAAAATTACATCACAGAAACTCAAGTACCCATATGGCCCTTCACCTGGAAATTCCTTCTGACATCACAATGAGTACGAATTTACTCTGGGGTGAAGACATAAAGAGTGAGAGGCAAGTTAGTAGAGAGCCATCATTATTTGCCCCTTACTGGTTCTAAAATTAACCACTAGAAACCACTTTGTATGTAGCCTTTGTTTGTCCAATTATCACCACCACAGGAATGCTAATTTCTGATACCAGTCTATTGGATATGCAGGGTTAAATGGGGTGGTGCACATTATCCCAGCTTGGGTTAAACACTATACCACAGGTTTAAACTCTGACATCTGAAGCTTGTAAAGTGCTTTACTTCATATGTGACAGTGTTTCAGTGAATATTTTAGTAAATACTTCAACTTGAAGCCTCACTCATAATATCGAAGGAGGCTTTATTTAGAGCTGACAAAAACGTAGAAGCTCTTTTAATTGGGTTATAATTTCATATATCTATCAATAACAACGCATACCCATGATGGCAAGTATATAAACTCAGTTTGTTTATGACTAGACAGGTTTGTTGCTTATAATACAGTCTACAAGCTGGAAGTTTCTTTGGCACAGTACAGTGGTATGAAAAAGTGTTTGCCCCCTTCCTGATTTCTTATCCTTTTGCATGTTTCAGATCACCAAACAAATGTAAATATTAGACAAAGATAATACAAGTAAACACAAAATGCAGTTTATAAATGAAGGTCTTTATTCTTAAGGAAAAAGAAATCCAAACCTACAGAACCCTGTGTGAAAAAGTGATTGCTCCCTAAACCTAATAACTGGTTGGGCCACTCTTAGCAGCAACAACTGCAATCAAGCGTTTGCGATAACTGGCAATGAGTCTTTTACAGCGCTGTGGAGGAATTTTGGCCACTCATCTTTGCAGAATTGTTGTAATTCAGCCACATTGGAGGGTTTCTGAGCATGAACTGCCTTTTTAAGGTCATGTCACAGCATCTCAATCGGATTCAGGTCAGGGCTTTGACTAGGCCGCTCCAAAGTCTTAATTTTGTTTTTCTTAAGCCATTCAGAGGTGGACTTGCTGGTGTGTTTTGGATCATTGTCCTGCTGCAGAACCCAAGTGCGCTTCAGCTTGAGGTCACGAACAGATGGCCGGACATTCTCCTTCACGATTCTTTGGTAGACAGGTAGAATTCATGGTTCCATTTACCACAGCAAGTATTCCAGGTCCTGAAGCAGCAAAACAGCCCCAGACCATCACACTACCACCACCATATTTTACTGTTGGTATGATGTTCCTTTTCTGAAATGCTGTGTTACTTCTATGCCAGATGTAATGGGACATACACCTTCCAAAAAGTTCAACTTTTGTCTCGTCAGTCCACAGAGTATCCTCCCAAAAGTCTTCACGATCAAGATGTTTTCTGGCAAAACTGAGATGAGTCTTTATGTTCTTTTTGCTCAGCAGTGGTTTTCTTCTTGGAACTCTGCCATGCAGGCCATTTTTGCCCAGTCTCTTATGGTGGAGGGCACACAGGGCCCTGTAGGTTTGGATTTCTTTTTCCCTTAATAATAAAGACCTTCATTTATAAACTGCATTTTGTGTTTACTTGTGTTATCTTTGTCTTGTTTGGTGATCTGAAACATTCAAGTGTGATAAACATGCAAAAGAATAAGAAATCAGGAAGGGGCAAACACTTTTTCACACCACTGTATAACGTGTTTTGAATATTACTTACCATGTATTGTGTTAACAATCCATAATGCATAATAAACATGGCTATAAAGTGCATTTTATAATATTTATAGCCATGTTTATGATGCCTTACAACTGCATTATAATGTGTTATGAATGTGTTCATAGATTCATATAGACATGGTATTGATAAACTGTTACCATGCCATCTTCTTGAACATTCCATTAAAGTATGAATAAAGTAGAACCGTTTAATTAATTCTTGTGTGTTTTTGTTTCTTGTCTCTCAGTGGTAGTTCACAAAATAAATCTATGAATTTCTGGCCTTGTCACATTATGCTCTTCATATAACACAATTGGTGAAGTGATGGTGTCTTGATTAGGTGATGATGTTCTGCACTGTGGCATTGCACGATGGTTTCATTTATTCTTCCATGGTCTTTCCACCTGTCCTTTAACAGTGATTGAACACTCGCAAGGAAAATTTAATGGTTGCAGTGTGCTGAAGCTCTGTCTGCCAGACAGGTCAAACTATGCCTGGTCTTCTCCTTTTTGCAACTTTGAGAGGCTTCCTGTCACCTTGTGGAGGCAGACAAAGCACTGTGGGTCAATCTTCACTGAGTAACACTTCTAAACTTTTTACCCAAGTAGCACACAGCTAGGGCAAAACCCTGCAAATTCCCCATTCACCTTCCCTCCCCAACCTCATTCCATATCTCCAGTTGAAATTCACAACATATTTACGGCTTTGTTTAGAGGTGCCCTCTAAGACATTCTTAAACACTTTTGTTCTATGGAGAGATGAGGAGGAGAAGGAGGAGGGGAGGGGGCCCTCCAACGGGTGAGCGTCTTTTATTCCCCCATTACTATGGAAATGAATGGCTAAGCTTCAACTGAACTCTTCTTATAGCTTTGAGAGTGGAGCCTGTGTATCGTGAGGTGGGGGAGACAACAGAGGAAAGGGAAGGGGAGCAGAAAAAAACTGTTTGTCCCCTGTTTTCCCCCCTTTTATTGCACAGATTCGGCCTGTCAATCTCTTCGCACCCTTCTGACTCCTACTGCTTGACTGGAGTTTAGCGCGTCGGCCCTCACGCTTTTGAGTTTGCTCAATTTTTCGCAGGACTTTGGCTGTTTGATTTCAAAACTTTGCCATTAGCAAAGTTATCAGAGGGTAGGCACAAAGCTCTCCCGAGTGCAAACCCAGACATGGCGCCGCGAGCTCTGTCAGAGAGACGAATGAAGTAACCATGTGGAAGAGGCCTGTTCCTCCTACCTGATTCAGTAGACTGCAATGTTTCTTCTTAAACAGGTCCCTGCCGTTTGTTTCTCACTGTGCGGCCAGCGTTGCGAAAGGTCTTGACAGGTTAATATGATACAGCAGTAACCTCATTTAACCTGGCAGCAGGGCATGTCACAGTACTGTTTCTTCTCACATGGCTGCTGGCAGACCACTCGCTTTTCTAAGTTCACATCACAGGTCACTCCACACAGCAGGGTGCATATGATGCAGGACTCAGCATATGCAAGGAGATAGAAATGCGATAATCAGAGTCGATGCCTGGAGGCGGCTCCTGCCCGTGATAACCCCGGTTCAGATCGTGGTGCTGTTATCGTAATATTTCAGTGTGAACTTCGCAAATCTGAAGCAACCTGGCTCTCAGATCAGCATTCGCTTATGAACCGACGACTCCAAAAGAAGCACTGTGATAAAGCTGCCCCAGCATTTTCCCCAAACAAAGGTCATGTTTCATTGCGTTTTACAGCGCGTGTTTTCAGCCGCAGTCCCATGCCACCACATTAATCAAAGCTCGTAGAGGTCTTAAAGCTCTGGCGCGCTGCACAATGCAATGATGACTGATTTACTCACTCCAGCAACCCCTGGAGCTGGGGAAAGATGCCAGTATGGGCCATGGTCCTTATTCTCGTTTAGCCTGCTGAGGCTTTTTATTAGTTTATTAAACTTTATTAAATGTGGCTTTATGAGTGGCATGTAAATGTAACTTGCACCCTGATGCTTCTGCCTTCTATTTTCACCTCTATTTAAGCGCATAGTCACTGATTGATTGCAGTCCACAGCAAGCTTTTAATTTGCTCCGTGTACCTCAGATATGCAAGCTGTTCTATGGATTTTCCCTATTTCTCTTTTGTGGGTGACATGGCTCTTCCCATTGCCTTCCTCTCAGGCAGCACGAGGTAAGCAAATCAAAGCTATTTTGACGTGCTGTCCTGTCAGCACGCTCGTAAACCACTTTCCCCTGCGCCACGGCAAGTATTCATTTACGACCACTTTTTTTCTGAGCGCTTCTCCGGTGTTTGGGAAATCTCCAGCATTTAAGGACTCATAATATGCAGTTTGTGTGGCTTGCCAGGCCATTGCCGGTTTCCTCTCTTTCACTGGGCTTTGGATGAAAGTCCAGGGCAACATAAGAAACCTCAAACAGTAGCAAGAGACATTTTGTGGGTTTGCTTTGCCCCTTAAAATATTCAAGGACCCCATGAAAGCACAGAAGACCATATACATCGTATAGTGTTTGGCAATAGTACCTGAAACAGAAGAATAAATGCACATTGACCGTGCACCCCTGGATCCCCACTCATCAATTTAGGTACCCAGCAGAAGCCTTGCTTTCATGCGGCAAAGAATGACTATTAAAACCATGCCTGCAGTGTGGTGCCTAGGAGGCAGCCTGTAAAGAGTCACACTCTGGATCTCTTCCATCAACCTCTCTCTCTCTCTCTCTCTCTCTCTCACTGTCTATCAGTCTCTTACAGTGCCTCGTTTTTGTATTATGCTGCCTATGGCCCAGCTCGCCTGTCTAATTTACCAGAATATTCCACCTGCACCATCCATCAAGGTTTGACAGATTTTATAAACATCTTCTAAAAGGTCTATGACAGGCACCCAACCAGCACCATTATCTGCTAATTCACCTTAAATGGAGTGGGCTTTTATTGCAGACAGTGAGTGCAGAAGCTTTGCTGCCAGTTCTCAGTCTTTGGCCATCACTCTGCTGCTCTGATAATGAATAACGGTATGGGGAAAGATGGGGAGACGCCATAGAACACCCAAAAAAAAAAAAAAAAAAACAGCATGTCCTTGTTCGTGTCAGCACTCAATCTCAGCATGTGATTCAATGTGCAACACGGTCACTTCTGTTTGTCTAGTGTCATTTTATGCCACATTACCCTTGTGGCTCTCCAGTCTGGAGGGCCACATCATTGCTTTCGGACATCAGCTAGTGTAGAGGTCACTGATGTTCTAAAAAATGATAAAAAATGTTCTAAAATATGGGTTACTGAAACATTCTGTTCCACTCAGATATGTCTATCAAGACTTAAAATGAACATACAAAATTTAACATTTTTTCCCATGTCTGGCAAAGTCCATTATTGGGTACTTAAGAGGAATACAGCATTCATGATTGACGTTTACCGAAAATGGCCTTGTTGGCTTTGCTCTAGCAGAACGTTCATTTCATGGCTCACTCACTACATTATGTCAAGTACTATTTTTTGACTGGCTGCAATTTTCACTGTTGGACACATAAATACAGATTAAATGTACTCTATTATGTTTGATGGGGATATTATTAAGAAGCTAGATGAGTAAATTAAGGGCTAGGCGGGTTACGTACTGCTTGGTCAGCTATTAATACAGATCAATGAGGAAGAAAACTTGGCCACCTTCTTGTTTAGGGGCCAACTCTGGCCTCAGTAAAATCTCTTTCTCAAAGCCAGTCTGCCCCACAGATTAGAAGTGCTGAAAGCAGAGACCTGGAAGTGGACTCTGAGTGCCAATATGGCCCAGGTCCAAACAGCGAGAGAGGCTTTTCCAATAAGGACTTGCATGGTGGAAACTCAGCAGTCTAGACATTAGCAGCTGCACAGCTTTTGTCTCTGTCTAGCCTTAGGCACTCATTCAATGGGTACGACAGGTCTAATTTACTTATCCGTAAAGAGATATGGAAAACAGCACACATGGCAGCAGTAAAGGGTATGAGTTGAATTCCACTGAAATATGGATGTGGCTTCTCTGAAACGATGCTGGAAAGGTGATCGTGTCTTTGGGCTTGCCCCAAGAAACGTTCCAGTGGCATCCTTTCGAATCTCAATGTTCTGTTCTTTGCTCCCTTTGAGTATCCTGAGAAGCCTATATGAAGGATCGTTTCCAGACTCACATGTTGGATTCATCAATATTTAAAGGCCCTTGCTGGCCCAGGGGTTTAACCCAGTCTAATAACTATCTGGACTGAACGGAGCAAGTGCAGAAAGCTCACGGACGGAACAGGAGGCTCAATGGTGGAAGATTTAGTCCTGACATTAAAGACCATGCCCTTGCTCTCATCACTGACATACATGGTTGAAACCATTTATTTGAAAATATAGTGTGGCCCTCCACATTTTGGGACTCTTACAAGCATAATACGTTTGGAATTTTCAAATAATCTCAGTCATGAACCAAGTTATGACATTTTAACATCTACCACCTCTGAAAATGAAAAACTGACAAAACCATATTTAAAGATCCACTTGCAATCAATCGAGGTTCCCGTCGGCATTGTCCCATAGACATGTCATTGTTACTCATTCATATCATTTTTGAAGTTGTAAAAATACTAATATTGTGCTATTATCTCAAGTACACAGTTGGTTAGCCTGCTGTAGAAAAACTCCTTTCTTCAAAAGGCACTGCTCTATCTCTCGTCACTTAATTCACATTCACTTTTTGGGCCACTTGAAAAAATAATTAGTTGTTTCAGTTTGTTTACAACAGTAATCATCAAATGAAACTGACCCAGCATTTTATGCTGCAAGTCTTCTGAAACTCACAGTTGATATTTTTCTTGTTTGGTGACAAATACAGTCTTGAAATTAGGAAACAGAAGCAGTTTTACCCATAAGCTCCTCATTACATAAACAGCCCAGTAAAAAAGATCAGAATACAGTATATATGTCTGAGTACACCACTTCTACTTATAAACAAAAATGTGCTATTAATTGAATGTTTAAAATATGTCTCCAAATGTCCCATTTCTAAATTCAGTCAGATGTGGGGAGGCTTTCTTAGTGTTACAAACGAAAAATTGTGAGTTTATTAGGATTCTGGGCCTGCTGTGAATGAATCCTGGCGTAGGCATGCCAGAACTGCATCAGATGTAAATTTGGTTTACAGCAACGTCATCAAATGTCCATTACTGTGTTTATGCTTTGCATATTTTATTTCAGAGACAAGTGAAGTGTGAGATTTCAAGTTCTCCTCCATAAGCCAGAGACAAGTGAAGCATCAAGAGCAATCAATAAGCCCTCACCCAGCACTTAAACTCTGGAGAAACGTAGTAGGTGAACTTACCATTTCTCCTCATAGTTCAAAAGAAGCAAGGCTCTCTCTATTTGAATGATTTTAACAAGCGCAACTTTCACCAAAGCTGAAGTTGACATTTTCCTCACCAGTTTCATATTTAAATTTTCTGGTCCACCTTAAATGGTGCACAAATTAAATTCTTGTGCATAACTGCTGCACCATTTAAGGCAGAATGGAAAATTTCAATAATACGCCAACTTCAGCTTCATAAATTTGCTGTCTATTCTGTAAATGGTGTTCAGCGCAGCCGTTTTGGTTTCTGTAGTTTCAACCAGTGGCAATGCTAATTTGCTGAATCAAACACAAACAGATGCAATGGTTTGGTTTTGAGTTGCTTGAGTATGAGTGTGTATGAGTGACAGTTAAAAGAAAACAGAAAGTGTAAGAACTTTTTTTAATGCATAGTTTGTCTCGGTCAAAACCAGTGACAAATTTTGACATGACAGAAGGCAGAAACTTAGGCTGTTTTCACACCTAGTTTGATTTATAAAGTCCAAACCAGAGTTTGGGTTTGTAACATTTTTTTATCTTTTTTGTTTGGTTCAGTTGGTTTCACACTGTAATGATTTAAGTGCACACGGGTGTCCTAGATCTTTCCCTCACATATGTTCTTGATACAAATGTATCATCCAACCCTTACTTTGTCTTAAACATAGGTGCTTAACATAAACAAAAAAACCCTTACTTGATATCTGGGTTTTTATGATTGAAAGGTTTGTCAATCTGAAATTAAACAATCATGTTGCTGATCCCTGCCCAAAACATTTGTTTCATGGCCCTTGTGCCAAAATAAAATGCATAGCGTTGCTGTTATTTTATTGCTTATCTGCCATAATTAGCAGCAGCTTGTGCTGCAAGAATGATATGAGCATCTGTGAAGAATCATATGTTAAAACATGCAGATTATGTGGAGAGTACAGCTCTCACATGCTGCTAGAAGAGGAGAAAAGCATGCTGATGTTGAATTCCTTGGCTTGCTGCAGACCAAGCATGTTCCCACCAGCATCAAACTGAACCACGGTTCACTTGAAAGCAGGCCAATTTTTGGCAGACCAGCAAGGTTCAGATGTTTAGTGTGCACCTCAGTACGGCTGGATTAGTCATACCTGTAAAAATGGACTCAACTTCAAAAAAGGTTTGGCTTATTCCTTTACGATGAAAGGATAAGACAAATGAAGGCAATGCTGATACTAAAAGGTGAGCCTGCTAACCGGTGCATTGCCTTGCCAATGTCTTAAAAAATAATATATATTTAAACTAAGTTATTAATAATAATCATGATACTACAGAAAATACATGTTTTAAGAAAATTGGATTGTTTTACTTAATTTTTTTTTGTCTTTTCTGCAAACTAGAATTCTGCAACATCCAACAAGTTTCTGCAGACCGCCACACATATGCTTAACACATTAGTGGCAAAATGAAAAGTATAATGAAAAATAGCATCACAAAATTGTTGCATAAACATACTATTCTCTCTACAGAACTGGATATTCCTGAGGCTGAGTGGGACCTGGCTGCTATATCGAATTCTTGTATTTATTGCATCCTTCGTTTTATTTCATCATGTTCCTTGAAAGTGTACAAAATTATGCAACAATAGGCTGTTTTTCAAGTTGTGACTACTGTCTCAAGCTGGCAGAAGCTTGTTTGAACTCGGAAATCTGAAAAAGAAACTACTCATTCCTCTAGCAGGAGAAGTCTCGCCTAGTTTGGGGAATTCTGATCAATGAGTGGTAACTCTGGTTCTGATCTCACTGCACTTTCAACAGCAGACAACAACAGGGTGGCTCCACATTCTCAGCAATCTGTACTGGCTTTCTCATACACTTTCCCCAAGCCCATCAGCCAGCGAGACACATAAGCCACCATGAACTGAGTGCAGATGTAAGCTGACCCTTCCTTCCTTCCCTCACAGCACTGGAATCATACTGTAGCTATATTTAGCTTGAGTCATTTATCTCAAGCCCTTAATCTTCTGTACCTCTGTACCTTACTATCTACTAGAGTCTTATCAGACTGTGCCTATACTCTCTCCTGCCTGCCAGTATAGCCTTTAGCCTTCCCTTTCTTTCAGCCTCGGCCTGCAATCCTAATCTAACCACACTTTCTCATTTCTATTTACTTCTTAACTGTGTGTTTTATTATCTGATTGCAGTTTGTTTGATTTTGTATTTCACTTTTTTCAAGTTTAGACATATTTGTGTGTACTCACGCCCCATGACATGGCCTTGAGTCAGATTTGTGGCCTGAATTTGGTGACTTGAGACTTGACTCAACTTTGATGTGAACCTGAACTTTGGAAATTTGCATTTGATTTGAATGTACGTCTTCTGACTCATAAAGATTCAAAACCCAAAGTGGAAGAAACATGAAGTCTGGTTGCAGACAGGACTATCTACATTTGAATGGACCTATTTCCTGGCGTAGGCATGCCAGAACTGCATCAGATGTAAATTTGGTTTACAGCAACGTCATCAAATGTCCATTACTGTGTTTATGCTTTGCATATTTTATTTCAGAGACAAGTGAAGTGTGAGATTTCAAGTTCTCCTCCATAAGCTAGAGACAAGTGAAGCATCAAGAGCAATCAATAAGCCCTCACTCAGCACTTAAACTCTGGAGAAACGTAGTAGGTGAACTTACCATTTTCCTCATGGTTCAAAAGAAGCAAGACTTTCTCTATTTGAATGATTTTAACAAGCGCAACTTTCACCAAAGCTGAAGTTGACATTTTCCTCACCAGTTTTATATTTAAATTTTCCGGTCCACCTTAAATGGTGCGCAAATTAAATTCTTGTGCATAACTGCTGCACCATTTAAGGCAGAATGGAACATTTCAATAATACGCCAACTTCAGCTTCATAAATTTGCTGTCTATTCTGTAAATGGTGTTCAGCGCAGCCGTTTTGGTTTCTGTAGTTTGTCATGTAAATTCAATTCAAACTAGCGGTTGTGTTTAGTTTGCTGAGCTATTTTAATGCCAAGCTATTTTTTTTTTATTTTTATTTTAATCCTATGCTCAAAATGCACCCAAAAAAATATTAAAATTGATTATCCTCAGGAACATAATTTCTTTTTTTTATGAAATTGAAAATTATTTTCATGTGTAGTTGCACTAATTGTAGTGTATATATTATCATGTTTGTCATGGTTATACATGTATACATTTTCTAACTCATTTGGACGTGTTAAAAAAAAGAGTACCACCATACATTACTAACATGCTGTCATTAAAAGGCTAAATTACTGTTACCATTATTTTTGGTGATCAGGGTTGAAATGGCATACTGTTTGCTGAAGATTGTGTACTGACTCATTTAGGACTTGCCTGAATTAACTTAGGACTCAACTTGACTTGTGTGTAATGACTTTGGACTTAAATCGAGAGTCTAGTATCAAAACTTGAGACTTACTTGTTACTTGCAACTTATAAGTGTCTTGTTTCCATCTCTGTTATGTGTTTCACAGTAATGACATTGAATACAAAGACTTTTTTTGTGTTTTTCACCTACATAAGCTAAGATTCACCATAAACTTCACTTGCATAGTTCAATTTTGCCTGATCTGTAGCTTATGGCTTCAGAAGGGCTGAATAGCTCATGGATTCACTAAGTTACAAGATCAGATCAAATTAAGCAATGTAAATAGGAATAGAAGCCTCATTTGACTATTCAGATGCAGCCTGTCTATCATCAGTAGTTTGCTACATTAGCCTAAGCTAATCACTGCCTGACTGAGCAAAATAAAAATCAAACAAAACCACATGTCTACACAACATCCACAAAAGCATTATTCTTTTGTTCATATATTTATTGACTGAATATATATCACTTCCATATGTCTCAGCAGAACCGGTGCTTCATATAGCCCCTGCATTAACTCCAAAATGGTCAGGACCAACTGGCTAGTCCAGAGTTTTACTACACTCTACTATAACCTAAGAATAATTCAGCTAGTGTGCATTGTAGTTCATGTAGTTACTGAACACTAAGCTTTACTATATAATAGAGCTGGAATTTTAAGGAGTTACACATTATGTTGACTTATACATTAATTGAATAATTTTCCTAATTCGTCACCATTACTTAATCAAAATCTTACAGGGAAATTCATATTAAATTACAATGATTATATTGAAATGTCACTTAAAAGACCACTTTTATAACTTAAATAATTAGCAGCAGCAGCAGCAGCACTGCTTTCCAGCTTTTCTAATCTTTCAGGAATGTAACAAACCCTAAAAGTAAATCTGATGATGTACATCATCAAGTGGCTATTGTTGTTAACTATAAATTCAGATATGCACAAAAACAAAACAGAATTAACAATGTGAGAAAAAACTGTTTAGGCCACGGCCACTTCCGATTCAATACAGATACAAATATTTGGAGCACTAAAGGGAAGCCGGTAGTGGCACTGTGATACACCCTTAGTACTAGTTTTGTAAACATGGATTAATAATTAGTACTGGGCTAAACTGCAATACCAATGGTGGTTTGTCATTAAAAATCTCATGTAGTCTCAGCTTATGCTTAATTTGTTACTGGCAAACTGGATTTTCTTGTCCCTGAGTTCAAAATCTTGCTAACAAACATTTTCAACAGTTCAGTTCAAACAGCTCTTGTCATGTTCCTTCACGTTTCCTTCAGATTACTTTTTTATTGTTTTTTATATTTGTCTCTTTCGCTTCTCTGTATTGTTTTCTGTGAAACCATACTTTTTTTGTTGAATCCACAGATTGCAGGAGAGGGGACCTGCAGAGAGCTGGCCAGTAAATTGGTTTTCCCAGCAGCTGACCGTGGTCATGGCTGTGTCACAAAAGAGCAGAATTATTTCTGCCCTGAAGTTGTAACTCCAGTATTTTACTTTAAAGGGCCATTTAATGTGCAGTGACTCACTGCCTTTTTGCTGAGAATTGGCTATTTTGGTTAATTTATTGGTAGTTAGATGCGCCAGCTGCTTTTTTGGAAGAATTAAGCAAGGTAATGTAGTAAAACTAAGGTAAAAGCCTGCATCAGCAACACTGAGCAAAGGTGAATTTTCCTTAATGTTCTTATATTTCAGGGCACATCAGGTCTAACGCTGACTGATGGTAACAGGAAGCAAAAGGAGGCCATTTCAAGAAGGTGTGGGTGTCATTCAGATGAGTATGTTTGCATTCTCGATTTGATATGTTTACAGTTTTTGTACATTATTGAGGAATTCTGGTGAGTTACAAAGGAAATGGGTCTTTTATCAGCAGAGTAGTGGGCAAATTCCTTGACAAATTTATTGTAATTTGATAAAACTGTTATTTATGTGGGTAACAAAATGATGTATTAGGTTGTTATTGTGAACTGAAGCATTTTACAGCACATTTTGAGAACCAATCATCAGCAACATTGCAACAAATTGGAAACTGAATGGGTGAAAAATCAAATTTGCTTGAAATACAGTGAGCAATCAAATCCACTGTCTTGGTTTATAGCCAAGTCTATTGCCTAAATGACTACCATCAACACCAGAAAACAAACATGCAGGTGCAGGAATGCATGGAGGTATTGTTCCATGCCCCATAACTATTACGCAGTCGAACAAGTAGGCCTATGTAAATTAACCACCAATTTGCATACCAATAACTTATATATTTTTTTTCTAGCATATTAAACGGAAATGAAACTACAGTACAAAACAAGATCATGCAAGTAAAATGTTAGTGGTAGATGGGAGTGAGTCACTGTCCCACTCCACTTGTCATTGTACTGTAAAGTGTAGGTATGGCTGATCCATAATGTCCAGCTCTGGACTTCTCACTGCAAAGAAGGAAAATAAAAGAAAACTGCAATGCAGCAAGCAAACACATAGATGGAAAGTAAAAGCTTTCCTCTTCAGTGTTGTACTATATGCAATGCACTTTGGTCTAACTCATGTATCCGTTTATTACCTAGAGCTGAAACAAAATCTAGGCTGTTAAAGAAAGCAGTGATTCTAGGTATTAATCGGGTACATGTGAGGTACGAACACCACAGTACTCGATTTTTTTGGTACTGGAATCTGTATGAGGTGTAAACTTTACAGTACTGTGTAATTATTTGGGCTAAGAACTACCAGGTAGTTTCATGACATAAAAAGACTGCACACACATAAAGTATATATACTGTCAATGACCTTCTGATTCTACCAGTATCTGAGCTTAAGACTGACTTTCTCTCTAACCTATCGGTAGCTAGCGAAGATTCTTTCTCTGGATAGACAAAGCACTTTTTGTAAGTCGCTCTGGATAAGAGCGTCTGCTAAATGATGTAAATGTAAATGTAAATGTACTCTTACTTGGTACCTTTATTACCTAGAACTGAATCTAAGTCTGGGCTGTTAAAGAAAGCAATGATTCTTACTGTGGTTTTCCTGGGTTCTTACCATTTTCTTCAAACTATTTTGTGCCATCATTTTATGCCATGTAACTTCCCTGAGAGGTGTTTCTGATGTACCTCCCTGCTTAAAATGTGACATTACATTCAAATTTAGTGTGAGTGCATTCGCACGTATCACCTTGTTACTCCAAACATTTATAAGATATTTTACTATGTCCTTTATCAGTTTTATATCTAGAACCTATGTAATTTATTTAGATTTGGAATGTACCATCATGTTATCCAAAACAGTGACCTTGTACTTTGGCATTTGTACCTCACACTGACATGGTTAATATCTAGAACCTAAAGGAAGTGGGCTTATCTAATTATTGATTTGTATAGGCTGTTGTCATGTGGCAAAAATATGCAATTGTACAAAATACCATAAAGTCTCATTTTTCTCTAAGAACATCCTGTCATTGAAAAAAAAAAAACTAAACAAATCCAACTTACACTTTGTGAAATGTATTACCCGATATTTACACAGTTAATTAATATAGAATCATAATGTTTATTCTCATCATTGAGGTGGAAAATGTACAGAGAAACTATACTCAAGTGAATGTATGAGTTCTGTGTCAAATTCTTGGAAGAATTTGTGGAAGTAAGAAGCAAAAAAATATGAGATTTAAAAAATTAAAAAAAAAAAAAAATTAAGCTTTTACTTTTGGAAAGGTAAAAATCGATTGTTATTACTATACTAGTAGTAGAAATAATAGTCATATCATTGTTATAATAATAACATTTAGTATTAGTAGTATTCATATTAGTAGTATTTTATTTATTAGAAAGGTTTATGCTTTCTACTCTTGCTTAAGCCCATGCAAGTCTTCCAGGCAACCTTGTTTAAAATCATTTGGCTATAATCCTGTGATGATTCACTCTGAAATTCTATCCACCTCAAAATCCAGACCTAAATTTCACTGAATGTGTTTGGGATTACTTGGATCACGAGAAGCAGAAAATGAATCCAACCGATTTGAACTTCGGTCAGGACTTTAGTCTTAACTCACTTAGGTCTGAAAGCATGTATAGCGGTCAAGATACCATTACTGAGAAAAGGAAGCAGAGAAAAAAGTAGAATATTAGCACTAGAGCACCAAACTGGACATCTGAGATGTGGAGTAAAGTCTCATTAAATTGCAATTGGGCAATATCATGATATTTTACTGTTATCATGATACATTATGTCACAATTTGCTTTTCTGAGCATATTCTAATGTAGTCAGTACTTAAAGATCACTGGCCTAATACCTGTTTATTGTCATTATAAAGTGAACACATTGAGGCTTGTGTAATTGAATTTAGTGCAGTGCAGTTTGTAAGACAAACTTCAAGAGTGTAAAAAGGCAGCAGATTTCTTTGAAAAACTGAAATGGAATCTGAATAACGTAAATAACTGAATTACAAAATGAAAGGGTGGTCTCTCACTTTTTCACAGTACTAAATGTGCCAGGTCTGTTTTTTTTATTACATAATCTGTGATTTTAAGCTCAGATGCACAAACCTGTCAACTATCAACAAAACACTGTGAACTGAGTAGCACAGCATAGTACAGGTTGTCCAATTTTAACTTGTTTATTTATATATCTCTATTTTTGTCCACAGAATTTGGTGCAGTCTAAATTTGGGTGACTCAGGTGTTTGTGCATGAGTCACCATAAATAATGACTGCAAGTTTTTGGCTGTGGCAGGGAAAGTGCAGCAATGGTTGCAGGCAAACTCCTTTTTCTGCAAGGTTAGGAAATCAGCGTAAGAGTTACTGCTGGCAATGTTGCTTGGCAAGTCAACAATCTTATGACTGTTTTAAGTGACAGAATGAGCTGCGGTAAGCATGCTTGCCTCTGATCCTGCTCCAGGCGGCTCCTGTACGCCCAGCCCGAGCAGGTAGGCATCGGCCTGCTGCCGTTTCGCTCAGTTGTTTGTGTCAGGGTTCTGATAAATTTAGAGAATCTGGAGGAATGAGGCAGCGAGAAGCTACAAACACTCATGCCACTGCTTGTGAGTGCTTAGTGCTCTCCGAGCACAATGCTTATTTGGTGAATGGCACTTTCAACTGAAGAAAAAAAAAATCTGTTTTACTTCTTCAAAAAGACTTGAAAGTTTTTTTTTTTTCTTGCTTTTGTGCGCTGCCTCCAAATCTGCTTCCCTCTCCCCTCTCTTATCTTGCTGTTTTGGCAGCTCCTGGGAGGCAGAGGGTGAGAGGATTCATCCTGGGCGTAAGCGTAAGCCTCTATCAGTTTTGCTCCAGTGTGTGATTTCGGGCTCCAGCCCCCTCAACCACTCTTGGCCCCCCCAGCCCTTCCCCACCCCAGCAGAGGCCGCCATGAGTCAATCAATTAAACAAATCCTCCTCATAACCTCTCATGTCGTTCAGCGAAGCGAATTAGGGAAAGGGAAAAAAAAAAAGAAAAGCATAGAGGCATTCATACACAAACTAAATATGCGCAGTCACTCTCTGAAAAACTTTTTCATCCTTAAACTGCTGCTTGCCCCCCCATTGTTGCCCTGTCACTCTATTGAATTGTTATGTATGCTGTTGCTTGACATGAGCTCAAAGGAAGCAAGTGCTTGTTAAAAAAGCAAGCAACCAAATTAATAAATAAATAAACAGCCCATTAATAAATTATTATTATTATTTTTTTTAACATAATGCTGCCAACTTACCACGTGACGGATGTCTTAGTCACTGCCTATTTTCGGTTAGCGGAAAACATGGCGAGTAATTGCGCCTATTTAGGTGCCAAGGGCTCAGGGGCTCTCCCTCCCATGTGCAGCAGGGTGGACAAACGTGCCATTTAGGAAAATGTCAGCAATGGGCAGCTGTCCCATTGGTTGGGATGGAGGAGGAGCGTGTGCATGAGCTAGCCCTGGGACTGCCCCGCATTCTACATTAATAATGCAACACTGGGAGAGCTTATAATCACCTCTATGACTGCCTGAATGGGTTGGATATTGGCTGCAATGCCACCACTGCAGTCTGTAGAACTAGTGCAGAAAACTGTGGGGGTATCAGTGTCAAATGCTTAAGACTCATTGAGGGGAAGTCACCACACAGGGGAACATGGTTGAGAAGGCTCATTTAGAAGTGTGAAGCACCTCTATTTCCAGTGGTAAGGATGTGTAATTAGGAGCATCATTTTACACTGCACTGTTCTGAATCCCACACTAGGCCTCTTAGAAAATGGTAACACCATGTAGTCTTCAGGTCACTGAGCACTGGATGTGCTGCACCACAACCACACATTCTACACCAATCAGGCATAACATCATGACCACCTCCTTGTTTCTACACTCATTGTCCATTTTATCAGCTCCACTTACTATATAGGTGCACTTTGTAGTTCTACAGTTACAGACTGTAGTCCATCTGTTTCTCTGCATACTTTGTTAGCCCCCTTTTACCCTGTTCTTCAGTGCTCAGGACCCCCATGGACCCTCACAGAGCAGGTACTATTTGGGTGGTAGATCATTCTCAGCACTGCAGTAACACTGATGTGGTGGTAGTGTGTTATTGTGTGACACAGTGGTGCTGCTGGAGTTTTTAAACACTGTGTCCACTCACTGTCCACTCTATTAGACACACCTGCATTGTTGGTCCACCTTGTAGATGTAAAGCCAGAGACTCTAGTCCTTCATTGGTGGTCACAGGACGCTGTTGGCTGGATATTTTTGGTTGGTGGACTATTCTCAGTCCAGCAGTGACACTGATGTGTTTGATAGATAACAATGATAATAATAGCAATGACAGATATGTCATTGTTATTATTCTAATTATTATTATTATTAGTATTCGTATTGCTGGAATATTTTTTCTTAGAAAAGTTTATGCTTTCTACTCTTGCTTAAGAACATGTAAGTCTTCCAGGCAACCTTGTGTAAAAACATTTAGCTATAAGCCTGTGATGCTTCACCCTGAAATGATGTCCTCTAAGAACTACCTGTGCTCTTTCACATCAAATAGGATTACTTATGTGACTAACCCCACTGTTATGCTAATGCAGTTTTTCCGTCTCTAACAAGAGCCTGAATGCAACAATTCAAGTAGAAATTATTTACCCATTTGAATGCACGCTTTCTTCGTTTGTGTGCTCTTCTAATACCGAAAGCCTTTTTTTTTATCTGCACTGGGGTGTTGAAAAGGCCCTCTGTGGTAACGCAGCTCTTGTGTTATGATAAATAACTACATCTTGCATAAGCCGTTTGCTCGAAATAAGTGAGGAATATTTCTGGCACTCACGACGGGATGAAAATTCATTACCTCTTTACTAAATTAGCAGTACGCTGAAATGAAACCATCTTGCCTGTGTCTTTCACATCCGCTATGATTGAGCACCAGAGACCAGAAATGATTTATCAACCGGATATTAAATTTCCATAGTACTTTGACAATCTTTCCCCTACGTATCAAAGATAGGCCTTGCAATTACCTCACCTTTCTCCCATCTACCTCTCAGCATTTTGCAGTGCCTTTAAGGAAAGTGATAAAGATCTCTGATGTTTAATTTTTGCATGACGCTCTTTTGTTGCTCCAGGTAAAGTTAAACTTTGAAGCTAATTTTGGAAGTTTCCAAAATCATATTCCAAACCAATGCGATAGAAGCTGCCTCAGTGCTTTGAAATGAGTGTCAGTGTGCAAATTCTTCCAACAACACTGAGATAGCACCATTAGAGAAAGCTGAGGAAGACCTGATTACCTCTCCTTAAGGACTCCACTGGACAATTACCAGCTCAGCAAATGGTACGATAGCCCAGCTCTAATTAGAGCTGAAGTGTGTTTGCTTTCTGCCCAATTAAAAGGGAAGAAAATTTGACTTCTACCAGCTGAGTCAAAGAATGCATGTTTGTGTTGGTGTCTGTGTGTGAATGTGTGTTAAAGCTATATGTACAATACTGTGCAAAAGTCCAAACACACTATTTAAGGCCATTTATTTCAGCCACACATGTATTTTTTGCTGGTAAAAACACCATATATAATTACAATAAATGCAAAAATGTTTTTTTTCTCTTTTTACTGTATTCATATATGTATGCATTTATATATCTATACAGACATCATATGAGCATGTTTGCCCTGGCCATGTAAGGTGTTATAGAACAAACTTTAGTTCAAGATTTCACCTTCACACCACAGCATGAATTTTAAATTATACAGTATGTATACAGTGCAGTGCATAAAATTTAAAAAGTAGTTGGTAAAATTACTTTTTTGATTGCATGAAATTCTTTTTATTTTTACTGTATTTATCTTTACAGTATGTGTGCATATAATATATACTTACTTATTATACTTATATAACTTTGGTAACACTTTCTATGAATGTCACCTTTGTAAGCATCTATAAACACATTCATAAGGCATTATAAACATGGCTATAAATATTTATTAAAATGCATTACACGTTATAGCCATGCTTATTATGCATTACGAATTGTTAACATAATACATTATAAGTACTGATCATAACAAATTATAAGAGCTCAGAAGTTGTATTTGTCTGCTCTAAGTAAAGTGAAGAATACTGTACTAAAGCCTCCTCCAGTGTTAAGAGTGAGGCTTCAAGTTGAAGTATTTACTGAAGGATTTACTGAAACACTAAAACATTCATAATAAAGCACATTACAGGCTTCAAATGTCAGAGTTTAAACTAGTGCTGCCATCAGTGTTTTACCCAATGTGGGAAAGGTAATGTACACCACCGTTAGCTTGGTATTTGTCTTTACTTTGCACTCTCCAAGCTGGGACTGACTTCTTTGGCACTGACAGTATAACATGTTATCAACACTACTTATAATGCATTATATTAACAATTCATAATGTATAATAAACATGGCTATAAAGTGTAATTCAGTTTTATAAATGTTTAAAATCATGTTTATAATGCCGTATGAATGCATTATAACATGTTTATAAATATTTATAGATGCTTACAAACATGACATTCAAGTATTACCATAACTTTTTTTTTCCATATGAAAGTGATTTATTTTTATATATTATCTATTTGTTAAATATCTCATGAAAACAAATGTACTTGAGTTTTTGGATTGAAAATTAAATATTTGGATGCCAGTCTGAATTATGCACAGTACTGTATATAATGAAGTTATGGTATAAATGAAGTTTCAAAGGACCATACCTGAAGCCCGTCACTATAAATATATTTTAATAAGCTTTTGCACCCCACTACCACCCCTCCTCCCCACCTCCCCCCTTTCCTCAATTCTATCTGTCAGTGCTACCTCTGTTCATTAAAAAGAGGGTCTTTCTAGTTCAAAGCATGAGCCACTCAGAACTCCAGCCCAAGTTCTGAGCTCACTCTTCTCTTCAATCGTACAGTCTCTTCTCACGATATATATGTAGCGCGTGTGTATTTATATGTATGTATGGGTATATTTAGATTGACTCGAGACCAGGACAGCATTACCTGTCTGTAATTACTGTGAGATCCTTGATAATTGAAACAAGGCATGTTGGGTGTATATATATACCTTTTGTATGCCACAAAGTAGGATGAATAAGGAGCATTACACACTGTAAAATGCCTTATGTTCTTAAAGGGAACATACAGGATCACAATGAAGAATAAAAAATATCCCCTTCTAATCCATGCCATGCTTTCTTTACTTTAAAAGGTCAGCAAAATCCCATAGCAAGTAGAAGCAATGATAGATGAAAATATTTAAAGATCCTCTGTCATTCATCTCCGGACTCAAGTCAGCTCTGAGACTCTGTTCCGCCTGTCATCCTACACTTCAGCAAGTAATGGCACTATTACTCTTACTGTTATGCTAAATCAGACACTCTCTCCAGCTGCTGTGTGAAGTGAAATACTCTCCACCATGGTTGTGATAAAATGGGTCCTCGTGCAGCCCGTCATGTTCAAAGAGGACACACTGAAGGTAGAAATATCAATGCTATCCGAGTGAATTAAAAGCAGGCATGTTAAATCAAAGCAGCGCTGTCCGACTCTTTACCCGTTTGTGCTGGAGGACCATTTGTCTCTCGCAACTGATTAGGAGTTTTCCCTCTAATTTGCTGAGGCACCCAGCTGATTTCTGCTTTCTGTGTAATTGACTCTGCCATAAAAGCCCAGTGAACAATGCAGGAGCAGAGCTGTAGTAGTTTGGCTCACTGCAGCAAGGAAGCATTTTAGCTTTTTAGTAGGCTGCCTACATTTTGATGTGGATTGGAATTTCACCATGGGTGCGATAAGAATCCATATGCTTAAAATGCAAGGGAGCTCCTCGTTTTTGAACGATCTTCCTAGCACCTCATCATAAAGGATGAGGAAGGCCTCATTTGAAAGTTTTCATTTTCCTGTGCTTAAGATGTCCCCGACAGATCCTGCGAGATGAAACTGCCTGGGCTTTTCATCTGAAAACAAGGAGGGAAAAAAGGCTGACAGCGAGAGTCTCCCTGGTTTTGACAGGCTAGTCATTCATAATCCATTAGGATACATCACAAAACACGTTATTACTGTAGAAATCCATTAACGTTTACATCCCCCCTCTGTGCTGTGACGTTTGAGGACTCCAAAATCATTCTGATGACATTGACATGCCAGAGAATTTTATTCCAACAGCTGGTAAGTTTTTAATGGTGTAGCAAATCGATAAAGAAAATCAGTTCGATTGATGTTCACCTTTTAAGGTCTGGAAGGCTGAAAATTCAGCTGTGGACTTTCTCTAAGTGACTACCCACCCTCCAGAGATCGTTCAGTTGATCAATCACTTAGTTCAAGGTTAACTCCTATAATGAGGTTGCTATACAGTTATTGATCAGTGGCTTGCCTATTGAATAAGAGACTGATCCATTGATCTGGAAAAAATCAGTCATTCCACCCATCAGGGTCTAGGGCGGACAAAGGTGATTCGCCAGCCGCTGTGCATTTCCATAATTCATTTTTGAAAAATGTGTCTTATAAGATGCCTGACCAATGTATGACCTCAGCACTTCCATCAACACCAATCAGCTTTCTGCCAGCTTTCCCCAAAGACGATGTGCATCCTACCCATAGCATTGGGTTATCTAACACAGCGTGTAAGAGCATTACTGTCGTGCCAAATCTCCTCTGGCCTCAATTTGATCATGATAAGTAAATCAGGCTATGGTCAGAGGAAAAGCTTAAGTTTGGTTGGACATTGTCCATAACGCTGAAAGCCTCCTTGCCACGACGCAGCGACCCGTTAATGATTTTTCTCTCCGAGTCATTTTGGAAATGGGCAGCTGTGCCATGAATTCTGTGCACGTCATGTGGCATCAAGTTATGATCCCAGCCATTTGCTTCTTCATCACAGGGCCAGATGCTGGCGGATGGGTGGCATGAAGTTGCCACCATCTCTCAGCGATAAGGCAGTAAGGCTAATGACTGCAATTACATTGGTTATATTTCCTTTGTCCCTTGCAGCACATACAATTGATCTCAGCTGGCCTAATGTCAGGCCCTGTCAGTTAGGGGTGGGTTTGGGCCTGACAGCCTGACAATGTGAATTGACAAGGCAGCGGCTTCCACTCTATTATTTAAACAAACAACACTTTTATCCACCCATCTTCCTGCTTCTTGTCCTCGTGGCATGAGTCTTTATCAATGATGTTACAAACAAATTGAAACCTAAGGTGACCTTTGTGTTCTGTTGCTGCTCAGGATGTAACCAGGGAGATGTCTTATCTTTGGCCTACTCCCACATTTACACAGCATGTAAACCTGGACAACTGGTTATTGGTACATTCGGTTCCAGGCTTTTAGTGAAACAACAGGAGTTTCCAAATTGGGCTTATTCAAATTTGTGAAAAATAAAGAGAAAATTGGACTCCGAACAATGTAAGACCACCAAAACTGTTACCATCACTGTCAGAAAAACTTGTGAGAAATAGAAAAAAAGGAAAATATTTGCAAATCAAACAAAGAAACTGCTGGAAGAAATTCATTCTATAGCAAGAAAATGACCCCAAACACACTGCTGAGAAGATCAAGCCGTACTTACCAAATAAAGATGCTGCATGTGTTCTCAAAACAGTGGACTGACCACCCCAGGCCTCAAAATTATTAAGTGTGTTTTGGATTATTTGGATTTTGAGAAGCAGCAAATGCAACCATCTTCTAAGACTGAACTTCAGAGGTGTGGAAAAATACTGAAAAAAAGAATTTTGGTTTGTGAATCAAAAACAATGCATTATCATCGTCATTCAGTTGACTTACTGTGAATAGTACACAGAAGCAATTGTAACAATTTGTCACAGACAGATATAATTAATTAAATCTTATTGGACAAGACGTCACTTTTGCAAAAAAAAATGCATTCATCTCTAATTTTTCATCTTCATGTCTATAAATCTTGAAAAAAAGTTAGTATTATCAAAAAAATTATGTAGGCTTTAAATAAATAAATTAATTACCCCTTTAAAAATGTTGGCATGGGAATTATGAAAATATCAAAATGGAGCATGCGAAAATTCTCCATGTTTCTGTTAGTGACAGAAGTGGAAACGGTGTCAAAAATGTAGTTCTTCCCAGCTGTTAAGTGGAGCAGTGGTTGACCTGGAGTTATGCTCAGCTTTGGAGTACATGTACTTAGCAACACACCGCAGGGACAAATCAGCTAATTAATGCTCTATCTGCTCCAATGGCCACACACTTCCACCTCTCAAGCAAAGCCTTCTGGGTATTCTAACGTGTGCATTTCTGAAATTAGAAAATTTTATGTGAATATGAAGGAGTGCATAAATTCAGATTTTATGTCTGATTACGTACATGGCAACCTCTTTTCTCTTCAAACTATAAGCGCTATAATGTGCTACTAAAGAGAACCACATGGCTTCATACATAGAGATTCATAATTAACTGAACATGCCAATTGCTTAATCACTGAAGTACAATAGAGGCTTCAGCCTCTCAGTGATGAAGGTAAACTGAGGACTTCTTATTCCAGAGGACAAAACAAGTTACAGTCAAGCTATCAATCAATCAGTCAGTCAGTCAGTCAGTCACAACAAACCAGCCAACCAATCAATCTACCAACCAACCAACCAACCAACCAACCAACCAATCAATCAATCAATCAATTAATCAAATTCAAAATAAGAACTAGTGTATCTGAAAGTTTTAAATATTTAGCATTGCTTTTCAGAAAGATCATTGTTTGATGAACTATTCTTAATAGTCTAATTAATGCACACATTTACAGTAATTGCTTTATTATTGCACATTACTGTACAATATACACAGCAAGATACTACATAGAATACCATTTTTACTTTTTCCCTTCTCTTCCTCCCAACCGGGGCTGGGGCTCACTGGCAGGACCAAAGTTTTATTACACACTTCTATAACCTAAGAATAGCTCGGCCAGTTTGCATTAAAGTTCCTGTAGTTACTGAATTATAAGCCTTAATATGTAATAAACCAGGGATTTTAAGTGGTTAATGTACCAAAAACAGTGTTGTGTTTCTAGCAGATTTTGGGTATATTTATACAGGCACAGGAGGATTTGTTGTTTTTTTCTCTGTATTGAACAGTATGGTGTATATATATATATATATATATATATATATATATATATATATATATATATATATATATATATATATATATATAGTGTGCATGCCAAAAGCTACTGAATAAAACATTACCAACATGTTTCTGGCACTCTGCTTTTTAAAAAATGTCTATTGCTACTCTGAAACTGGGCAGGTTGTTGAGTTGGTTTTGATTGACTTTTGTGTGGGTTTTGTTTGTTTTGTACCTGGTAACTTTACCTTGGAGCTTGCTTTGGAGGTTTTTCATCCACCAAGTTTTAAAGGTGAAAAAGCCAGTACTTTACAAAATGTACCAGGTCATCGAGACTGTAATAATCAACCAAGAAAATAAATAAATGAACATGCAAAGAAATAAAGACTGTTCAGCTCTGCCATATACACAGGTTTTTCTCAATTTAATTCAAGCTAGAAATGACAATTTAGCAAACTTTAGGCTGTTAACATTTGCCTGAAGCTAAATATGCCAAGCACATTACTTTTAGTTGCTGTCTAGTTTGCTCTCCTGTTTGCTGCCAGCACATTTCCCCAATCACTCTCTGTCTTCTTAAAATGTCCAAAAACGGAAACACCATTAGCTCCATTTAGGCATTTAGCCTGTCATAACTGACAGCGCGATTTTACCGGAACCATATGGATGGTCTGTGTATATCTGTCCACCAAACGACAGAACTTATCAATGACAAAAATCTGTGGATTCAGTCATCTCCTACAACCAGCAAGCATCTATGAAGCAGCTTAGACTGAGGAGAGAAGATAAAGAGGATTTGGGGGTCCTCTCTGCATCTCTTTGTGCTGGGCCATAAATCTCTCTTGCTGTCAAAGCTCGTCTGGAAGCTGTGTAGAACTCGAGCATTAGCCTTCCCTGGAGGGCCGCCGTGAGGTAAACAATCCAACGTAAAAAAAAAGAATTCTGTTGGAATTCTGAAGAGCTCGCTGCTTTGTTGACCTGAGTAAACTGCTCTGTTTTTTTGCCTTTAAGATGAGGTCTTTGAATTGCAAGGTTGTCTGTGCTACTGAACCACATGAAACAGCTTTTCACTGCATGTGTCCGTCTGACAAGTGATTCGCAGTCTATGCTATATGACTATTAGGAAAGGTAGTCAAACTAAGGGGTAAAACAAAGTAGCAACAAGTTCTCCTAAAACTTTGGACAGCCATCTGCAGAGGCCTTGTTAAAGTAGGTCTAGTTTTAGACCAAGAAGGCCAATAAATCCTGCATGTTCAGTAGTCTAACAAAATAAAGGTGGTGAAATTTCAACGCACAGAATCTTATTCTGTGCTGAATGTACAGTATGTACTGGCCAAATAAAATATTTTCCTGATTTTTGAAGTGAGAGGAACTAAACGCAAGCTCTGCAGCAATTTTCTAAAGATAAAATATTCAAATGTTAATGCACAGTTCTTCATGTTTGATTAGCTTAAAAAAATAAATTTAAAAAAATGTACAAGTTTGGCACTCTGTAACCCACTTTTGCAAATATTACACCTTGCAAATGCTTCTTGTAGCCATCTAGGAGTCTTTCTAGTCTTGTCTGGGGAATTTTACCCACTCTCCTTGGCAGGATGCTTCTGTTTCTGTGATTTTCCTGAGCTGCCTTGAAAACACAACATGTTTAAGCTTTACCCATCAATCAATGATCTTCAAGTCATGAGACTGTCAGGATAATTCAGAAAGCTTCAGCTTGTTTTTCTAGAAGTAATTTATGGAGGTGTTTGGTGAATGTGAAGGATTTCCTGTTGTAGAAGCCAAACTTTTTTTGCTAATTTGTAGTGGAATTCGTTCTTCCATTTACCTGTGGGATGTTTCCTGAGCCAGTGGTTGCAATAAATCCACAACAGATAACAGTTAGTTTACTTCATCAGTCCACAGCACTTGTCTCCAAAATCCCTTTGCAGGCTTCAAGGATGTTGACTTCAGTGATGAGGTTGCAGGCAAGATTTCCTTCTTGCAGATTTACTCTTTCATGCAGATCATGTTCGTGCAGTACATTGCTGCAACACCACTGCTCTGTCAGCTAAACCTTTCTGCAGGTCCATTGCTGTCATGTGGGGGTTTTGCTTTGTATTTCTGGCAAGTATATGAGCAGTTCTATCTGAGAGTTTTCCTGGTCTTCCAAATCTTTCTTTGATTTCCACAGCTCCCCTTAACTGCCATTTCTTAATGACATTTTGGACAAAGAAAATTGCAAGCTGGAAGTGCTTTGATGTCTTTTTAGATCCTTCTTATGCTTTGTAGGCATCAGTTAGCTGCAGACCCACAGCCAGCAGCTTAGAGGAGCTTAGAGAGTTTATTACAATTGCATTTGCAAAAACAGTTATTTTTTAATTGTTTAAAAAGCTGAGTTTAGTTCTTTTCACTTTAAAAAACAACATATTTAATTTGCCCAAGGGTGCCCAAACATTTGCATATGACTGTACGGTTTGCTAAATGGCAGCCTTATTTGAGGAGAAAAAGCCTGAGAAGCAGAAAAAGATGTCCATTTGTAAATAAAAGACAAGATAAACTGCATATTTTCATGTTAATTCTTACTTCTTTTCCAAACAACAAGATGAAGTTAAATGAAAGTAGTAATTCAGCTCTTTTAAGAAAACTTCTCATTTTAACTCTTTGTACTTCTACTCATTCTGTCACGAGTAATCAACATTGAAGAACACAGTAATTAAGGCTAATTTGATTTGCATGGTTGAGAATTAGTCATGAATATAGGCTTACTCTAAACATATTGTAGATATCAATCTGTCAAACAGAAAATTAAAAAGAAAAAAAAATAATATATAAATAATGACGTTTTACTGATTGCCTTGCCTGAATGGCAATTGTAGAATATCTTAATTAATCAAATTACCATTAGTAGGCAGCCTCTAGTCTTGAGTAGGTCATTAAATTGGCACTTTCTGCATTTTTCATCTTAACATCGCTAAATAATTAAATCATTTAGATGTAAACAAAGTCATTCAGAATGGTTTATTGTTAAATGCGTCAATCTGAAACTTACATTACTTTGCAAAAGTTAAAGACCACCTTTGGGTCCACACCTCCAAAATTCAGTCTCAAGTTGGTTGCATTTTCTGCTTCTCACGATCCAAGTTATCCCACACACTCGCAATGACGTTTAGGTCTGGACTCTGGGGTGGTCAGTCCATTCTTCTGAGAGCACCAGCAGCTTCTTTGTTTGATCTGCAAATTTTCTTCTTTTTTTGTCTATTTCCTTTTCTCATTAATGACTTGTTAACAGCTACACATCCTTTCAGACTCATAGCGTTGTGTTGTCTTCTCACAGTGGAAGGATGGACAGAAACACCTGTGGATTTTTTCAGTGCAAGAGCGGAACTTGATTTTCTCTTCTTTCTCAAAGATGAAAGTGGTGTTCATCTAGTGGTGACACTTTTGGAGGTCTATCTGGTCTTGCATGGTCATCATATTTTCTCATAATCATTTTGTGAACTTCAGTTTTAGAAACAGCCCTAGTTCAATAAAATCTACCAAAAAAAAATTAAAATAAAATAAATAAAATTGCACATGACTTTACATACAAAACAGAAGACATGTGGAGGTTTTAGGATCACTGGTTATTTTGAATAGCTCTCAAAATGACTATATTTGTGTAGACCCCTGGTTCCTATCACCACCACTGTAAAAACATCAGTCAATAAGAATCTCTACAATTAACTGTTTCACATAAATCCACTCTGAATGACTTTATTTACATCCCAATGACTGAATTATGTAGAAATTTGTAAAATCAGTGGAATTTCTCTTTAACTGTTCTCAGGCTTGCAGAAAACTAAAAGGAGCATTGATTCTAAACCAGATAGTTCATTTGTTCTGAACTCTTTTCCTTCTGTTACCATTAACCATAATAAGCAAGGCAGTTTAATTACAGTCCCGTTAAACAGTTAAAATACATGTTTGACAATGCAGATACAGTAAGTAAAGGTCAGATACAGGAGAGGCATGGAAAAGTTTGTAAGTAAGCTTTGAGCAGCAACATTCACACAGTCCAACAAACTAGTCAATCAAAAGGCCAAGTAGGGGGGAAAAACTCATTTTAAGTATTATTGACCATAATTTATTTTAAAAGTGTGAAGCAGGTAAAAATGATATTACAATATCCTTCTTTAATTTCCTCTCTAATAGATTGCAACTGTGAACAAATATAGCAGAGGTGTTGGTGGTGGGAGGCGGTTAATGTTACCTGCGGTGTGTGTGCCTGTATTCCAGCAATGATGTTTACATAAGCAATGCACTCGGTTCTCCTGCCGGGATCTCCACAGACAACCATAAACACGCGGTGGGAGCTTTATTTCTCACAGTGCTGGATTCATCAAACCATGCGTGTTGGGTTAATGTTCTCAGGAAGTGGCCATTACCTGCTGATAGTTTCTTTTCTCATTAAAAGAAGACAAACTCGTTCTCATAACACATCATATAAATACACATCAGGATATATTATGTTTCTTATACATCACAATTTGAAAATAGTAAACCACATTCACCCATTAAAGAGCAATTACACCAATCCTCTGTATAAAAATGTTGCATTATATAAACAAGTCATTCAGAGAGGACTTGATGTAAAAGTCTTTGTTGTAGAGAAACTTACCAAGTCAGACTTGTCAGACTGCCCCTAAAAGTTGCTTCACAGAAAGTATTACGTGAAATGTTTATGAATACACTGAGACATTGTTTACAAAGTTTTGTGATAAGCTTTTAAAAAAGCCATTTTTTTGATGAATAGGTATTTGCAAGGTGTGGAAAAGGGTATTTTTTATAGTTACCACTATTTTATCAGTATTAACACTACCTATAAAAAATTATGTTAGGTTCACCCTTTATTTTGGATAGTAACTGTAATAGCTATGTTTGTGTTGTACACCTCATGACCCCTGGTTCCTAACACCACCATTGTAAAGACAGCAAAGTTGGTAGGTTTCTTTGCAACGTGCTATTCTAAATTAAACCACTCTAAATCTTTGTTTACATCTCAAAGAATATTGAGAAATTAGTGGAATTCCCCTTTAAGTTCAGGTCAAAATGCCCTTAAAATGTTCATATCTAGGCCTTATACCTTACTGTGTAATGTTATTCAGGATGGCACACTACAGCTTTTTGGCAAGATGTATTGTCAAAGAATGGGAAACAAGAAAAGAAAAACTCTACAGCAGTAAAACTCACTGACAATATCTGAGAATCCTTGCTGGGCCCCGTTTCAAATGTTCTTTATGCGTTCTGACTATATTTACCTGCTCTTGCAGTCACAGAATCCTCATTCCCGCTGTAGGTCCACGTTACTGAGGCTGCAAATAAAACGCTACTTTCACTCATGAATACAACAGTTGCCAAGCATAAAAGTTATTTTTCAGTAGCAGACTCGCTTCCTTTTTAATACTTTGATGCCATGCAGAAGGAGATTCCAGTGCAGAAATGGGCTTTAAACTCAACAGAGGTTGAAACTGTGTGGCAGATTTTATAAGTATGTGTTAGAGAACAAGACAATATGAAGAACATCTATTAGGATTACTGTACATTAAAGATTAAGAGAAGCATACAGGACTTTACACAAGTCAGAGACCACCCTTCATTTATTTAATTTCCAGTCAATACAGAAATTAAGTACCAGAAAATCATTTTAAGAGATATTTCTGAGGAGTTTAGGTCAGTGTAAGATATTCCACTATTATAAGGAAAGGAATAAGTAAAAAAAAAAAAAAATAGATTAAAAATAATAATAATAAATTAAATAAATGACCGTGTAAAACTTGATAGACCACTAAAACTGTCACCATCAGATGAACACAACTTAAAGCTTTCATCTTTGAGAAATCAAGCTGCTCTCTGGCTTCAGATCTGTTTCTGTCCATCCTTCCACTGTGAGAAGACAATTCAACGCTATGGATCTGAAACAATGTGAAAAGGAAATTTATTAGAGAAGAAATTTTGCAAATCAAACAAAGAAGGTGCTGGTGTTCTCAGAACAATGGACAGGCCACCCCAGACCTCAACATCAATGAATGTGTTTGGGATTACAAATATTGTGAGAAGCAGAAAATGCAACCAACTTCTAAAACTGAGCTTTGGAGATATGGACAATTACTCCTGCAGATTTCTTTGGAAAACTGAAAGCAAGTTTCTTTTGAAAGAATGGAAGCTGTAATAAAGGCAAAAGGTGGACACGTTAAATACAAAAATTCCTCCTGACACTGAGAAATGAATGTCTTCACTTAACGGCCAAATTATTGACTCAAAATGATTTATTACCCAAATAAATGAGGGGTGGTCCCTGACTTTTGCACAGTACAGTGCACTGGCCCAGTCTATTGATGCAAACCCGGTTTATCATCTGCCTCAATTGGATACTTTTACTCATGTTCTTTGTTTTACCATATAGTGGACAGTGTGGTCAGAATCTTCAGTCAGAACTAAAGCTGCAACGATTGGCACTTTGGTGTTATTATTATTATGTGAGCATAGAGTAAGACAAAGTTGAGGCCATGATTCCACCACGAGGAGTGTTCTTTATTAAACACCAAAAAAGCTCTCTCGAGGGAGTTGACCACTAGCCAAACATGTCGCCCCAACAGTAGATCGATCCCCAACACAAAACACCCACAACCCAACACAAAATAACATAATAAACACATACCACATAACTTTAACTGATGAACAACAACATAAACAACATATAAGTTCCTTTTCTGGAAGGAGCGCACCTCCCATGAGCCTCCTGGCATGGTCATCAGCATGGTCATGCCTCACGAGTGTCTAGAGGCCGGCGCCAGCCAGTAGCAGTTCATTACATCACAATCCCAATCTTACTGTTTTCTCAATCTATTTTTGCAGCACTATTAATTTGACGAGATAACGGCAGGACACCAAGTGCTACAGTGATCAATGTGAAACATAACGGTTCAATTCAACATGTTAAGACCTCTTATGGTGCCTTGCTCAAATAAAAATGTTACTGCCTGCTCCTTTAATTCATTTAGGATGATGAAATGTGGTCTGTGTAACCAGAGTCATGGTCACGACTCAGAGAAAGTAGGAGAATATATATTCCCAGAACATGTCTGATAGCTTGTCATTTATTCTATTCAGGGCGATTGTCTGTTTCTTCCCTCTCTGTGCTGTGAGTCACTCTCTCACACCTAGCACACTAAGCAGACTTTTCATCTGAGAATGAGAACAGCTTCAAAAAACTTTCACTTCAAGGTTTGATCGAATCAGCGTCAAAAGTCATGCTGCGTCTGAGACCTTTCAGATCTGCCGCTTATCTTCCAAGCATCCAGAAGTTCCGAGTTAAGCGTGTTCTGTCTTCCATAATTCGCTAAAGTGCCGTCAGTTTAACTTATTGTTACTTTGAGGTGAAAACTGTGAACCTCGTGTATCACCTGCAGAGAGAGAGACGGGTTTTAACCCCTTAAAATCTAAGAGCCTGTAAGTGGGCCTATACTTCAGTTTCTTACCCTCATATCTAGTACATACTGACATATTTATAATAGTTACTGAATGTTATAAAGTGGATAGCTCAGAACCACTATAAAATGTTTTCACCTTATTTAACCAGGAATAATCTTGCTGAGGTTTAAAATCTCTTTTATAGGATTGTCCTGGCCAAGATAGGCAGCAGCACATATCAAAAAATTCTGACAAATCAAATAAAATATTGCAAATATAAAACAGAAAAATCTATTATCATCAACCCCCAATAAATCATTTAAAACATTACCAGTTTTACCCACTTTCACTTTTTGAAGAATGTTTTTAAAGCTATTCAGTGACACAAGTTCCTAAAGTATTAAGTCTTTCTGTGATAAATTCCAGTCAGATGGTGCAGCATAACTAATTTTTTAGTCATTTTCAGAGTGCAGACCATAATTCCTGGCTCCTTTTTGGATATAAAAAATTACACAGATAAGAAGTATAGATTTATACATGAAACTATACCAATCAATCAGCCTACATGTAGTCGATGAGGACAAAGCTGCTCTTTCGTAAAGAACACAGTGGTGAGTAATCGACCAACAATGAGTAATGAATCTTAAAGCAGCATCATAAACAGTGTCTAATGTGCGTAGGCAGTACAAAGGTGTGTGCATGTGAATGACATCTCCATCATCAATTACTGGTGAAAAAGTAGCAGAAACATTTTTTTTTTAGCTTAATGGATAAACAAGATATATTCTTAAAAAAAATGCCAACTTCATCTTCAATTTCTTTACCAAATGCATAACATAAGGCTTAATTGTTAAATTACTATCTAATAGTACACCAAGATATTTGTATGTAGATATAATTTTCTCCCTTTAAAGTGCTGACAGACAAAGGGTTCGAGGGCATTTTCCTCAAATTTGTAAATAACGTCGTTTTAGTTTTGTCAACATTTAAAACAAGTTCAAGACTGTAAACTGCACATATGACCATATATAACAAATGTATTTTGTTAAAAGTGCCAGCTTATGAAAGTGCATTAATCATATTCCTGTGGATACGGTATACAACATATGTCCTGCAAATAGCTCTCCAATACCTAATAAATAGCCAATGTATTTTAACAACATTCTTCTCTTTTAATGTAAACTGGGCATTCCTAATTATGGGTCTTGCAAACATAAGCAGTATCCTCATCAATTCTCATGTGGTTTGTCCCGTCCATACAATGTAGATACTCTATACATGCTTATCTTGCATTTAACCTGCATTAAACTAAATACCTATTAGGTTCACCATTCTTTAACCCAAAACCTGGACCAAACCCTATTGTTAACCTCAACTCCAAACCTGAACCTATCCCTCATGCTGGTCCTAAACCAAACTAAACCTCGTTATAACACTGCTGAGAATCCACTGTTTCATCAGAAAGTTTGTTAATAATTTCAGCATCTGGAGATAATCTATAAGGGGCTATCCAAATAAAGTGTTCCCCAGTGGCCATCCTCTTTCTGGCTCCATCCAAAACCACATACTGCCAAAAAATGTAAAAATAGTACACTACCAAAATGCAGTGTGTAGTAAGGTAGTACTCGTTTTTTAATCCAGCCTCTGTTTAAGTCAGAGAAACTTACCAGACAAAAGCTAACAAGCGTTAAAGCAAGCATAACTAGATTAGCAATCTAACATCCATTCATCTGTTTGTTCATTTCACCGGCTACACCATGATGAATGATTGCCATGATGAATGATTGCCTTACCTTCTTTAAGATGTGACAATATAAAAGCAGGATAATGTTTATAGTAAGTCGTGGACACAGTGGAGATGGTCTAAAACAGGGGTGCACAACTCCAGTCCTGGAGGGCCGGTGTCCATCAGAGTTTGGAGGTTTCCCTACTTAAACACATCCACTAAACCTGACAATTAACAGATAAATGCCATCAGGTGTGTCTTATTAGGTAAATCACCAAACTGTGCTGGACACCAGCCCTCTAGGACCGGAGTTGTGCACCCCTGGTCTAAAACAAGAACTTCAGGTGCAGAGGCCATCTCATTCATTAGTCGCTTGCGCTATTCCATTTAGTTCTGCTTAGTGAAGTAGCAGGTTGGGAGTGTTGGACTGAGGGTTGTCAATCATGCATGCTCGTTAAAATATTAGGACCATGTCCAAACAGTTCTCAGCTGGATCTAATAGGCAGTTTTTAGTTTTATTATATCTCTATTTTGTTAGATGTTGATATAACACCTACAAACATTTTAATAATTTACACTGTGTTCTCTGGGACCATTGTGCTATTAATGGCATAATCTTTGACTGTCATGTTGCTTGGCAACCATGGTTACTACTGCTAACAAGCTACATTGTTCTTTGTGATTGTTACTAATGATTAATTGAACATCAAAGTATTTTACTGCATTGTATTCACTTTATATCATCCGTTAACTGTGGGGAAATCACTGTAATGTGCAGCTTTTCATGGCTTATTGCTTTAATATGTCTTAGGATTAATAACCGAATAATAAGCCTATGGCTCAAGGGATTAACCTTGCCTCTGAAATATTTGCTCCATTACACTAGAAGTACAGAGCAGACAGAAATCAGTTGAGGCCAACCGAATGTAACTTTTGTATTAGTCCAGCTACAAGAAGCTTTATCTTACTGAGGAGGTCATGTTCATTTGTGACAGCTTGAATTTCTTGCCACAATGGCAAAAGAAGAGAAAGTAAGTTTGAGTTAACTCTTAAACCCTTTCTAACCCCATAAACCCTTTATTCTTATATAAATGACATAATTAATTTTACCACAGTTCCTAGTAATTACTGAGCAATTCAAAGAGTTTGTTCATAGTAGTAGGTTGGTAAAAGGTAGTGGGTAATTCCACTGCCCTCTGTGCAGCATACCAGGTTTAGAGTCCCAATCTGAACAAGCCATTCTTTGCAGAAAGAATTCTATACAGTACCAAGGAGTTTGTAACCAGCAAGAAAACAACAGCAGGACTCTCTTTAGTGCTATAAAGAGCCAGTTTCAAAAGGTTATTTAGAACAATATCCAGCAGGCTTTCCATCAAAAACCATTATTTAGCGTGATACCACTCTACACCAATAAGAGTACCTGGGCAAGATGCCTAATGCTACATTTGCCTACCTTGAATAAATTATAAGCCGATCTGGGTATGATATCAATATAACATTACCAAACAATATTTTAGGATAGCCTACACTGGTTTGTCAGCTCAACCTAAAAATAGTTAATAGCAAGCAGTTTTACTAGTGTCAAGTTGTGAAGTTGAAAAAAACATATAAACAGTTAATGAAGCAATGGGAGGCAACATTTGATATGATCTAACGAATGTTCTCCATCATTAAAACCTCAAAAATACTTCAAATCAAGCTCCGCTCTGTTCTCTGTTTTACATTGTAGAGTTCAAGGGGTGAAAACAGACATTTTATGGTGGGCTAGGAGAAAAAAGGTCAACATGAACCATGAATTAAACTTAATTTAATGTAATCGTATTTCAGATAAAACCATTATCTAAACCCAGCCATTAGCATACAAAGCTGTATACAGTTTAACTGCTATGTAGTATTTGGTTATAAATGTATTTAAGAGCTCCACAGAGTCTTATATAATTCCCTTTTTTGACAATAAGGAAAACTTAAGTTATAAACCCCCCTTATTCTGGCATCATGATTTATTGTTGTTCAAAAAAGGGCCAGGGCCAGATTAACATCTTGTGGTACCCCTGGGCACTAGAGCTATAGCCCCTATCCCCATGAATCCACTGATAATAACCTAAGGTCTTGTTTTTGCTGAAGCCTTATTCTATCAGTGCTTCACAAAATGTCTAAACTGAACCAGAGTTAACTCCTCAGCTAAGACCTTGTGAAGATCGGTCAGGTAAACCAATGAGAGGGAATCTTTTGCAGAGATTACTAAAAGACACCAAAATGGTCCTGTCTGCGTTTTACCATTAAAGATGCTGCTGTCCACCAAATTCACACAATGATGATGCTTTTTGGATATTTGTCGCTGGATTATCCAGCTGAATGCTTTGGTGTGTGAATTGATTTAAAGTCCTGAATGTCTCAAGAAGTGTTATGCTAACATACATACATACATCATCTAAACCGCTTATCCTTCTGGGTCGCGGTGGGGTGCTGGAGCCTATCCCAGCTGTCATTGGGCGGAAGGCAGGATACACCCTGGACAGGTGTGTTATGCTAACAGATTAAAATAATTTAAAACTGAAGCAAACACTTTTTGGAGCATCATATTGGTCACCCATATGGTAGATCTAGCCATAAATGTGATGCTTACTGAGATGAAATCTCTACAGGTGGTCAGTACTGCACCAGAGGGGGTGTCCAAGACCAATGGACCTTGTAGAACCTAAGCTGACTCCTGAGCTCTATTCCACTGGACTCAGCCTCATCTTGCTTAAATAGAGTTTGAGGAATGGAGGAGGCACCGTACAATATGGTCATTATACACACCAATCAACAGGGCACTTGTACAGTCTGAGGGCAAAGGGGCAGGGGCCAAAGCATTTCCTGGGGTCAGTCTGTGCACAAGCCTGGGTGAAATCATTATTGTGGTTCGAGAATGGCTGGGAGCTTGGCTGAGAGTGCTATTTTTGGCCAACTCTGGCCTAATCATCTCAGCCTAATGAGTGCTTAGGCTTGGTTCCATAGTCCTTGTCACACAGAGTGAGCTTCCTCAATCCATCCAAATGCGCAGAGATGAGGATCAGCCAGAACACAGAGTCAGCTCCTTTCCCGGTTTTAGCTAACGAGCTGAAACCTCATCACCCTGTGTGAAAAGTAGTCTGAAAGCAATGTATTTATTCAAGGAAGGATGAGTGCCTTGTCATAAAAGGCGGAAATAAAAGCCAGACATTTTGCGCTCGAACATGAAAGCCCCAGGAGTGGTGCAAATGAAGCTTTTTGGAGGGCTGCTGCTCGTACATGTCCATTAACATTTTGATATAACTGGTCAAATATATTTGATGAAAACATCAGTGAAGAGTGAAAGACAATAAAAATAGACTTATAATAGTATTATAAAGGACTACACTCAAAGAATATGTTTTTTTTCAAGGGTTCTTTGGCTAAAGCAATGGTTCTATTTAGAACCATGAGTTCTATATAGAACTATTTATGCTTAAATGGTTCTCTGCATCGTGAACTTCAGATTGATGGGGAATGTGTTGTATATGGTTCTATTTAGAACCTTTTGGAAAATGGTTCTGTATAGCACCAAAAACAGTTCTTCTATTATCATAAGCTTGGCATAGTAGCAACAGTACACTCTTAAAAATTATTGTTCTTAGGGGTTCTTTAATAAAGAAAATGGTTCTGTACAAAGCCATGTACACTTAGACAACCCTATTGTTATGGTCCATCCAAATGCGCAGAGATGAGGCATTCTACTATTGTTAAGTGCTTTATTGGGGCAGTCGTGGGCTGGAGGTTAGGGAACCAGCCTTGTGACTGGAAGGTCGGTGGTTCAATCACCTTGGCCGACAGTACATGACTGAGGTGCCCTTGAGCAAGGCACCCAACCCCCAACTGCTCCCTGGGCACTGTGGATAGGACTGCCCACCGCTCCGGGCAAGTGTGCTCACTGTCCCCCACTGTTTGTGTTCACTAGTGTACATGTATGTGGGTGTTTTACTGCACGGATGGGTTTCACGATGCAAAGAACCCTTTAATCATGCAAAGAGTTCTTTGACTGTTCATGGTTTTATATTGAACCATTTCCTTTACTTAGGAACCCTTGAAGAACCATTATTTTGAAGCATGTAGCACACTTTTTGGTGCTGAATAGAACCATTTTCAAAACGTTTCTATATAGATAATATAGCACATTTTCCATCAAACTGAAGAACAATTTCATCATGCCAAGCATGAAATGGTTCTATGTAGAACTCATCATTCTAAATAGAACCATCGCCTTTACTAAGGAACCCCAGAAGAACCATCTAAATATATGATGACCGCACACGTTCTCTATGACCTGCCATTGTTCAACATATGGCTGTCGTACTGTTTATTTGTTTGGTTGATTTACAGGGGCCTCAATAAAAGTCTAATACTGTTGCTCATCTTTGTTCATGTTAAAGGTTTGCTGGCCACTGAATTGCAGTGTTAATCTGCATAAAGCTCCTGATCTCCAGTGCACTGTATCCCCTCAGTATTTGAAGGAAATGCTAATCAATCACAGATTTCATAACTACCCAATTAGTCAGGCAGCAAGGTCACATGAGCCTTTCAATTAAATCAGTCCCTAAGCTAGCGCACATTCTCTCAAAGCTAAGAGCATAATTTGAGTTGAATCAGTTGGCCAGATATCAACAAATGTTGAATTAAATGATTTTTTTTTGTGGAATGATAGACTGTTTTTCTCTCTCTCTCTCTCTCTCTCTCTCTCTCTCTCTCTCTCTCTCTCTCTCTCCTTCTTCTTCTCCGGTCTTATACACACTCATACATTAGTCTTGCATTGCTGTCAGAGATGGGGACTCGAGAAGGGCCATAACTAAGATCAAATTTTAAGTAGGGTCCATTTTACAGAAGAGTGACCTACATCATCTTGTGAATACATTCACTGCTGTTTAGGTTTTACATCCAACTGCTGATTTCTAATCTCCCTTATGTTTTTCATCACTTCATTGCTGCCTTTTTTCCTTCCAAAATGCTTATTTACCTTTGCTAGGTTATGTCCTACGCTTCTATTCTGATATTACTGTTGATTTAACTGATTTGAATCAGTTACACTATTTAATTTCATTTAGTTAATGGTTTCATTATTTATTTGCCCAATTATTTTTATCTGAAAAAAAAAAATCTATACAGAAAAAGCATACATTAATAATACATTATACTGTCTGTTCTAACAAGAAAGTAAGCTACACATGCAGTTAATCACACATAATGCAGTCTAATAAATCTGTTGATTTCTATTTTTGATATGCTAGTTAACAGTGAACTTTGCTGTTGTAGTATGAGTAAGAAACACAATACAACAACTTTAAACCACTCATTTGATCACTAATACAGCTAACCATAGAACCCATAGCCTAAACTGAGCAGCTAATGGAACTGGGCTAACCATGCGGATTTAGCTAACAATGTTATGAGTAATCTGAATAATAAAATAATCTATTTTGCATTATACAAGCACAAGCTGTTAATTGCCCTCACAAACGCTCATGTTTGTATCACAGCTATTAGCTGTAGTAACTGTGTTGCACACCTGTACATCTCAAGAAGTCAAAGTCTGTCTGGGAAGATACAGATATAAATATAAGGGGCAGTTAAAGCTATGGCCAAACCACACCTGTGCCAAGGTCAGCTGAGAACCAGTCCCTGCTGACTGGATAGTCCTTGGATAGAAGCTTATTAGGATGTTGCTGTGCTTATCAAGTCAAGTCAAATCAAGTCAAGTGGTCTATTGTCATTTCTCAATATAGCTTGTATACATTACTATACTACATATACTACATAGAGTGCAGATACACGACAGTGTGAATTGAGTACAAAATGTACAAAAAATACACCAGACCAAATACAAGGTGATTCAAAAAGATTAATTTGATTTTAAAATTATTTATTTGTAAATCTTTACAGAACAATGCAGTAAACTGTAAATGGTTTAAATGAGCATAAAGTTTATGATGTAATTTCACAAATGCTCAATATGAACCTCCTCCAGCTGTACAGACAACATCAACGCCATAGTCAAAATCATCCCATACTCGATTGAGCATGTTGGGTGTCGCTGAACTCACGGCTTTTTCAATGCAATTTCGGAGATCATCCAGTGTTGTGGAACCAACAGCGAACGCTCTGAGCTGTTGGACGTTCACTGCCCATGAAAATCACACTGCACAGTTATGACGGATCCACTCTTATTGAAGAGGAGGACGTAAAACACTTCCTGCTCAGAGGTCGCATCTCCTCACAGACTGGAGGGAGCCAGTCAGAAACTCCATTCAATTGGTATGTGATTGGTTCCTAGGCGCCTCACGGTTGTAAAAATATGGCGCTTTGAAATCTGATGAATCTTTTTGAATCACCCTGTATACAGAAAGATAAATACATAAGATAATAAATACTAGAAAGTATATGCAATTTGGCATCATATATATATGTATATGCACACATACATTTATACACGGATTGGCATCAAGAAGCATGTTAGTGATGAAGGAACCAGTGCAAACATTGTCACTGTAAATTATTCGGAAAGATTGAGGTCTCACAGCAGATTCAAATGGTTAAATAATTTAAAGTGCAGGCCTGCAGTGATGGTAAAGGGATGTGTGATCAGTCCATGGTAGATGTTGGGAAGGATCTAGATTAGTCCAGGTGTATGTTGGATCAGTGGGATCAATAATCAGACCGCCTCAGGGAACAAACTGCTGCAGAGTCTGGTGGTGGTGGAACGGATACTGTGGTACCTTCTGCCAGATGGCACCCATGAGAGGGGTGGGAGGGGTTGTCAAATGCAGGCGGCCTTGCAAATGCAGCAGCTGTGGTAGGAGGTGTCAATGGTGGGTAAAGACACCTAGATGATCTTCTCAGCTGTCCTTACAATCCACTGTATGGTTCTGCAGTTCGAGGTGGCATAGTTCCCATACCAGACAGTGAGACAGCTGGGCTGGACATTCTGTACTGTAGAATGTAGTGAGGATGGAAGTTTAGAGTTTTTGACTCTCTCCACAGGTGAACCATTGATGTTTAGTGGAGAGTGATACTTTGAGTCCTCCTGAAGTCAATAATCCTATCTTCCTATCAACATTTAGAGATAAATTCTTGTCTCTGCCCCAGTCTGCAAGCTATTTCACATCCTCCCTGTATGCTGACTCATCATTGTTGCTGGTAAGACCCACCACTGTAGTATCCTTAGCAAATTTGATAATGTGATTTGAGTTATGTTTTCCAGCACAGTCATGAGTCAGCAGTGTGAACAGCAGGGGACTGAGCACACAGCTCTGGGAAGCACCTGTGTTCACTGCGGTGTTCGCATGTTCTTGCCGATCCGACTGAGATCTCCCAGTCAGTAAGTCTAGGATTCAATTGCAGAGGGAGGTGTTAGATGTTTGATGTCAGGCCCAGTGAGTGAACCTCCAAAATACAAAGTGAAAAAATGTTCTTGTCTGTTAGAAGCTTCACATGGCCATGTTTAAGTTAGAGTTTAAATGCTAATGCTATTATGCCCCATTATACTAGACTTTCGAAGATGGTACTTTTATACTAGACTTTCAAAGAGGCTATTGAACAGTTTGCTTCAGCTGTACTTTTGGTTCAGTTACATCAATTTATTGACAAGAACCAGGTCAAAAGAATGATTAGTTCACAAATTGAGCAGCAGCCAATACATGGTAATGAACTGAATCAGAATCAGAATTATTTGCCAATTACCACATAAAATTGAAAAATAAAAAGATATATATATAATGTGTGTGTGTGTGTGTGTGTATATAACAGAGAGAAAATAGCTACATATATGTAATAGAGAATGTAGCAACTGACCATCATAACTTTGTGAAAGCACTGCGCCATAATGTATTCATAGGTACAGACATTCATATAGACTCAAAGTGAAAAGCTAGAGAGCTCGAGTTTTGTTTTGAAAGGCTTGAAAGCTTTTTCCTCATTGGCTGTACTGCTAGGAGCTTTGTCATATTGCCATATTCTTAAAGTTTTTCTGGTCTTTTTAATCATCTAACCTGATTCTGAAAATGCAAGAAATACAGAGATGCGGCTCAAAACCCAATGAGCTTTGACATGTTTCTGATCTTTCGTAGAGACTTCCTCCTAGGCTACCAGCCGCCTCATGCCAAACACAGAGTCTGTTTACCAGGCGATGGAGGACACGAAAGCTCCTGCTCTTGACCGGAGGGAGCGGTCAAAGCCGAGCGCTCAAAATCGGAGCTGTGATTGAGCAGGGAGCTGATAAGAAATGAGGTCTGCCTTTTATTTTGTGGGTCGCTCGCTCGATTCTCTGCAGAGCCCCCGTGGAATCTGTCCTTAAGGGCGTTGCGGCGCAAGTGCGCGGCGTCCCAAGGTTAACCAACCGAGAGGCAGACTGGAGATGCGATGGCAACAGCGAGTCTTCTCAGAAGCACCTGACAAACAAGCAGGGCGTCAGGGATGATGAGGCGCTCGGGCAGAGTTTCCAAGAGCATTATTCTCCAGAGCAGCAGGAGTACACAGAGACATCCCTGTCAAACTCCTGGGCTTGTCTCTTTTGATTCCTACTTTCTGTAGAAGACTAATAACAAGATGCATGACTTGCTGCTTGAATAAAAGGGTTTCGAGTGAAAGTGAGAGCTTTTCTGAAGGTGTTGAAAAGTAATGGATGTTCTTGTTAGCTGCCCATGTATCCCCTTGTTTCAAAGAGCTTTAATGGTACAGGGGGCTTTAGCTTCTTTCAATGACTTTGAATCATGAAGAGTGTTAGCTAGATGCACTTTTGCCTCCGCTAAAGAAACTACCTGAACATTTTAGGCAGATGTAATGATATCATTTATGAAAGAGGTTTTCATTAAAGCAAAAGGCAAAAAGAAGCTGCTTTGTTTCTGTGTGTATGTGTATGTGGGTGGATGGATCAGTGGGTATATTTGGAAGGCAAGGAATGATATAATAGGACAATTTTCCCTGTAACAACTTCATTTGCTTCAATGCATTCTATTGTTGCTTAGATCTTATATAAGAATCTGAACTGTATTACAGTTCTTTTGTTTGCCCTGAATTAATTTCTACTGAGGGGCAATGTACAGGCTGTCAAGGCCTGTTTTGACACTTCAAAGACAACTTGAATCATCCACTTAAGTCGCACTTACCTTTTGACAGTTCAATAAAGCTCTATGTGCCTATGTTATATCAGGTCAAAGCCTTCACAGAGCTCGTGTGTAAATTCAGACTCTGCAAGGTGAACTTGGGTGATTCTTTCATCTATTTATTCAGTGGACTTAATAAAACCGGGTGAACAAAAAGCGGGCCTTGACTATTCATGATGAGGTCTCAAGGACGCCACGGTTTGTCTGTTCAAAACATAAATGCGCTGCTCCAAAATGACATGGCAGAAGGTCTCCAGGGGGCATCTGTGTAAAGGCTCTTTTTGTTGCCATAGTTTGATCAAGGATGTCACAAAGTGAAACCATTCTGTCAATGTGGTGGGAAAAATGTGTACCTCCAACCTTGCCAGAAAATATTCGTATTTGACATTATTTTGGCCAAATCACTTCAAAAATGTTAAAGTGTTTGGAGCTCTAAGTGCTATTAACTACCCAGCGTGTAAGTGTGGGCTTATCCTTAAAAAAGTGCTAGAGTTATATTCAGACATTATTATTGTTGTACAAGGAACTCAGGTACTCAGGTACGCTCTGGAACAGCCACACATGCAGTAACAAAGCCAAAAGCAAGCATTGGCTAGAAGGGTATAAAGACCCCCAGCTTTGGATTGTATAGAGTGGAACTGCATTCTCTGGAGTGATAGAGCTCAATGCCTTGGAGTGGAATTCCAGAACTGACCATCCAAGACCTCACAAATGTTCTCAAGGTTGAATGCAGTCAAATCCTCATCAAGTGTGAAGCGTTTTCAGAAGAGATGTTACCGCAGAAAAGTGGCCCAAACTCCCAATAATACACTTGATTTCAGAAGAAACATTGGTTAAGCAGGTGGCTACAAAGTTTTTGAACATGGATTGTAAATGTATTATGTCAATGATTAACTGCTGCTGTATCTGTGCTGAGTCTATTTCCTTCTGAAGAAAACATCATTTGGAAAGAAATCTCCAAATTTGTCTTATTATTTGTGATTTATAACAAAAAATACCCTTTGTATGTCTGAAAAATATTCTTTTCACTGGTCAAAACATCAGCAGCACCTGTAGTCCCACTTCAATCCAGGACATAATAGAGAGGATTTGGTCCTCTATTATGTTTAAGTGGACAGCAACTTTCCAAGCGCTGAAGTTGTCCAACTGTGGTAGCAGGTGCTGTGTTCTATGCAGCATGTATGAAAACTCATCTGAGAGATGTTATTTTCCATTGTTAAGGGTTAATTTGTGGACTATGTTGTTTGCAGGGCTCATTGTGGACACTAATATATACCCTGCCCTCTCCACTCTCACCTCTGACCTCATCACCTGCTAAAGTCTGCACATACAGTTATATCCACCCCACACTGAGCATTTTTCAAGTATGTTGGAAAAGCAGAGACCAAAATCTGGGATTGATGTACTCTGTAAGGGGTGGGAGTGGCTAAATTTGATTTGCCCTACACTCGTAAAAATTATGGTTCTTTAAGGGTTCTTTAGTAATGAAAATGGCTCTATATAGAACCATGAACACTTAAAGAACCCTTTACATGATTACAGGATTCTTTGCATTATTAAATGGATCAAACTGGTAGAGAATGTGCTATAGATGGTTACGAAAGGGTCTCTATATGGCACCAAATAGGGGTTCTTCTATTGTCACAATGTCAAGCTTGAAGTAGAAGAACCATTTTTGGTGCTATGTAGAACCAATAGAAGAACCATTTTTGGTGCTATATACAACCCCTTTCAAAAAGGTTCTATATAGAGCCATCTACAGCACATTCTTCGTCAATCTGAAGAATTTGTTCTTGATGCAAAGGGTTCTTTGAGGGTTCCTGGTTCTATATAGAGCCATTTTCATTACTAAAGAAACCCTTAAAGAGCCATAATTTTAAAAAGTGTAGGCCAAATAAAATTTTGCCACTACCACTCCTACAGTACATCAATCCTTTACCAAAGAACCCTTGAAGAACCATGTTGTAGAACTGTGTAACTGTGTAAAGCAGGCCTGAGATCAAAACATTGAATCTACAGGTTTGCCAAAGGATCAGACACATGCACACAACCATTAACAAGCAAACAGGAGGTTAAATGCACCATACAACTTTGTGCTCCAGCAGCCATTTAACTATTAAAAGCAAGCGGTGTAAAGTTAATTAGCAAATCCAGCGCATGAATTAATAATAGGAAGGCATCTCTTATTTACCCAGTCTTCTGGATGTCCTTCTGGAGTGACTGTGGTGGCCTCAGTGCGAGTGAAGAGACTTCACTAAGGCAAAATAAGTTCATGAGCTCTGCAATATCATCCTAAAGGTTCTCCCAATCTGCCCTTACCTTCTTCCCTCTCAACCCAGGTCTCGATGATATGGGGGAAAATATCTAATGCAATTTTACTGCCAATGAATATTTTCAATAAATTACATCCCAGGCCTGTTATTTTGGCCAAGAACTCCAGCATATTCACTTTTTCTGGGCTGAGGGGTGCACCAGATATAAATATAGTGCACCAAACTGCCAGGTATTTGTAGTTGTCTTGTCAAGTACATAATATGTTGGTGTCTTTTGTTGTTTCTGATTGGTCTGCCTCATCTACAGGCAGTTCACAAGATCCTTCACTGTTAAAAATGAGAGGTCAGCTCAACTCAAAATGACATAGTAACTGATTACACAGCTTTTTTTGAGTTGACTCAACTTAAGAACGCCAGAGTTCACCCAACTTAAACTTCTTAGTTGAGTCAAAAGTTCACTTAATATTTTAGTTCTGCATCTCAGTGAGGTAAATAAAGGGAACTTGTTATTTTATACTCAACTTCCACACCAGCCAGGACTCTTTCCATCACACAATCCTGCTCAACATCTTTTCCTCTTGGGTATGCACTTATGGATGGCTGTGGCATCACTGGGGCTCAAAATCACAACCTCTTGTTGGGTGACAGCCTAGTTCCCTGCAGCACTCAGGAATACATGAAGCAACTCAGATTTTGTGTCTACAAATGTTTAATACACTGGAAAAAATATTTGTTGTTTTAATTTTAAAGCATGGCGTCATCTTGTGTGGTGTAACTGTCTAATAATTCATCACATCAGGAGGTTGTGAGTTTGAATCCCAGCAATACCACAGCTGTCCATATCTGGAAGTCCAAGAGGAAAATATGGCAGATGAGACTGTGTGATAGAAAGAGTGCCAGCTAAAGGGGAAATTGGGTAAAGTTCAATTTTGTTTATCTAACTGAGATGCAGAGCTAGAAACAGTGGCTGGAAGAATTTTTGACTCAACTAAGAAGTTTAAGTTGGGTGAACTCAAGTTGAGTCAACTTAATGATATTGTAACTAATCAGTTACAATATCATTTTAAGTTAAGCAGACTTCTCATTTTTAACAGCTATGATTAAAGTTTCAAAGCTTGTAGTGTTAAGGGGACTTCTTTACATATATCAAAACTTAATTAGACAGGAATGCCATTATGATACTCGAATAACATTTTATAATTGAACAATTCAACTAATTTCAACATTTGACAAAATTGCAATTGCAGGCAATAGGCAACACTATAACAAACAAGTGGAGGATCACTTTGTGTTTTTTCTGGAGACTAAAAATGCAAAGTGCAACCCTGTCAGCTACTTAACCGCTTCAAGTTGATTTATTTTTTTACTGAGCGCACTGCACAGAAAGACAGCCGCCTAAGAAAGCCCAAGGCACATTAAACGCAAACCGACATTTGTGAAAAAACAGCAAACAGAACTTTTCTCACTCATTGAAATATCTTATGTTGCCTACCATTCGTCTGCCTCTCGGTTTGTTTCCTGTTTCCTCTTAATCTGAGCCGTCCTTACCCACCATCTCACGTATTTCGCTTTATTTGTCATCATTTTCTAATCTGTTGATCTCACACTTTGTCTGTCTGTCTGTCTGTCTGTCTGTCTTCCTCTCTCTCTCTCTCTGTCTCTCTCTCTCTCATTTTTCCTCAACTTAATGGTAACTTTTCTTTTGGTCATTGAAGCTAAAAGCTTAAGTTAATAGTTGACTCAAAGAAAATAATCTTGTTAAGATTTCTTTCTGGTTTGCAATGTGTTCTTCCTACATGTTCTGTCCGGGACTTAATCTGCTTTCATATGAAAAAACTATAATGTTTATTAATTTTTATTACTATTATTTGGTTATATCTGAGGGCCTCCTCAAATGCAGGGCTAGAAAATATAGGTAGAAAATATAGGTGTACCAGGATATGATACGCTAAAGCAGTTTTGTGTCTTAGTGGCTGTTTCAGATTGTTTCATAATATGCTTCATAGTAGAACTTTAACAAAATGCCTATCATTTGTAAGTTTGACATCACTGTTCAAAAGTTTGTGATAGATGTTTTCAACAATATCGGATAAGTGTATAAAATGTATTCTGTGAAATTTCCTGGCATGAGTCCAGAATGGTGAACATAAATTGACTGAGAAAGCTGTATAGCATCGCAAATGAAGTTATAAAAAATGTAACTTCTAGAATGGAATACAGTCTTATTACAATAATTCTCCTACATGGCTAACAATTCTGAGATACAATTTTTTCTTATGACAGCAACAAAATGCATGTATCTCAAGTCATGTGTGGTGGTGGGGGGGTTGGTAGAAAGAAATGAGTCCCCGACTCTATATTGCATGCCACGCGTTGCATCCTCTGCCGTCCATTTCCATATCTTGCACGTCTCCCCTCAGATCTGCTTGCTGACACTTCGCGGAGCAGGGGGGGAGAAGTACTCACTTCCTCTGGCTGGCTTGGGTGGGTGCAGCGAGCTGATTAGGGCCTTTCGCACTGCCGTGCTGGCTGGAGGCGTGCATGGAGTGCATGCAGAATGAGGACGGGTGCTCCTGCTGAGAGGGGCAGGGGGAGACTTCTTCACACAAACGCGGCCCAGCTCCGCTAATGAATTCCGCACATCAGTCCAAATGTGGGGCAGGTGGCAATGATACATATCAAAAGGGCCTCATTCCGTGGCTGATAGTCGATGCGGCGGGCCACAGGTGCTCCCCTCTTGAGCCTCTTTTTGAAATGTGTGGTGGGGTGAGCCCGGGCGCTTGTGGCTAGACATCAGTCATGTTTCATTGGAACCTCTCTCCTCTTGTTTCTCAGTGATAGAAGCCTTCTGATACTTTTGTCGGCACGCTTGCAAAGCGGCCCTTGATTGATGGGCCTTGAAGGCGGCGGTAACAGAAAGAAAGTTTTGCGGCTCCAGTTCAAATTGCTGTGCTCGGATCTGTGGCACAATATTGAGTCTGTGAGAGTTCTTACAGTGGACCTTAGATTATTTCAAAGAATGCTGACTCACAAACACTGCTGCACTCTAACGAATGGAGATCTAGGCCAAAACTTGAACAGTTGGACTTCCCTTTTTTCCTCCATTGATTTTGTTCTTTATTCTTTTCGCTCTTTCTCTCATTCCTAAAAACAGAGTTGCACAGTCTGAAGCAGTTTGAACTCTCACAGCCCTCAGAATCCCACAGCTGTGAGGCAACCCAGGCTTTGCCTTCTAGCTGATATTACCTTATCTAATTAGACGTGTGAGTTAGTAATGGAAACTACTCCAATTAGTGATGAGCTATGGTTCCTTCTCTTATGTTATGGGTAAGCAAAGAATGAAGCATGAGATGCTTTGGCTCTTTGAAATCGGGGTAAAGTGTGTTCACTGAAGCACCTCTGCTCTCATGAAAGAGCAATTACTGGAGTTTGAATCAAGGAGTTTTCTGTGTTGTAGCAACAGAGCATAACACTTCACAAGTAGTCTTAGTTTTGGAATAGACTGGGGAGAGCAAGGAACAATCTAACATCTGTTTTTTTTTTAAAGTTCTCCCAATCTGCCCTCACCTCCTTCATCTCCTCCAGGTCTCAATCATTTGGGGGAACATATCTAAAGTGATTTTACTGCCAATCATTATAAATTGAGATTATTTTCAACAAATTTTGGCCAAGAAGACCAGGCATGTTCAAATATAGTACACCAGACTGTCAGGTATTTGTGGTTGTGTTGTCACATCCATAATATGTTGGTGTCTTCTGTTGTTTCTGATTGGTGTGACTCATCTATGGGCAGTTCACAAGGTCCTTGTTATAAGGTTAAATTTCCCCAATTAAAATTTGCCAAGACAATTTTGTTGATAAAATAGGCAATGATTAAAATTTCAACGCTTGCAATTTAAAAACCTTTTAATACCTAATTTTAATTTAAAAAAAATGATTCATCTTTTAGCTCTACCTCCAACCTCCCAGTTCCATCCATGAGATGTAAACATCTCAGTGTATCGCCATGGGCTGTGTGATACAGTTGAATGCAAAAGTTTAAGCATCCCTGGCGTATTTAACATTTTGCACACAACTACGTTTCACAAACTCATATTTGAAATTAAATGCAAAGGTTAAAATGTGGAATGGGAACATGTAACATAGTTTGGCTCTAGTAGAGCAGAAACACTTTCTCCTCATTCCTAAAAAGAATTAACGGACAACGCTCAACCCTATTCAGTACCAACAACCTATTATTACTACCTTCAGTGGTGGGGTGAGTGAGGAACAATCTAACAAGGGATAAAATGTAACACAGACATTTTTTCAGTCAAACAGGCTTAACTTAAATGTGGTTTAGGTCATTTTCACATTTTCACTTGTCAACATTGTCTGTGAATTTTCACAGATGGACAGACATCTCCCAAGATTTACCCAGAAGATTATTTTTATACCATGAAAGTTTCATTGTAAGTGTTTTTCAATTACTGCGTTATCTATAAGTCACTCAAACCCTCTTTAATTACACTCTTGGTGCCTGTAATATAGCACCTTTTCAAGCATAACTCATAGTGAGAGCTAGCCAGGCTCAAGTATAGCCACCTTGTCGCAGGGTTAGTTTAAACCAGAGATGACTATATGAGTCAGTGACTTTGAAATCTGAAATTTGGCTCAGACTTGCCCTTAACCAACTCACAAATCGAGGATAATTTGAGACTTGTGAAATTTCAACCTGAGAAGAAACACAAAGAAAACTGATAAAATTAGGTCCCACAACCTTAATGCAATAAATGAATAAAAACTTTAATTCCCAACCTTACATGCATAAATGTGCTACAGTTCGCTGTGCAGTCATTACTGTAATACTGTTCTCAAGCTCATTGTGGCATCAGGTTGGCCATGACTGCAAATAACAAGCCATTCATTTTAGAAAAACCTTCAGTCTAATTGACAGAATAAAGAGCTACACACAGTAAATGAGATGTTTAAAGGGAAAAGGAAGAACATCTTGAAATGGTTGGCTCGCTAGCTGAGGTTATCAGCTAATCTTGCTAGTTACAGATCACATTCCTTTAAAATGTACTTAAACTAGCTGGACTCACTGTTATTCTAGCTAGTTAGCATACTTACTGGATACACAAAATTGTTTAGCCTCTGTCCTTCAAATGCCACATTTACTGCATGTGGCACTTTAGTTCTGTCCTTCAGACTGAACGTTTTTTTCTATAATGAAAGATTTATTTAAAGCTGTGCTGGACCTGACAGGTTTTAATAAGAGTTCATTGTGGCCTGCGGCTAATAACTGCTTAAAAAAGAGCTTAAAGTGATTTGTAAACATGTTTGGCTTTAACAAAGTGTTACAGCTAAGCTCTCAATAAACAATGCATATCCCTCCATATAAGTTCAAAATAGATGTTTTTTTTGGACTTTTTATGCACTAATTCATTAAAAAACTTACTACAGATGTCATGCAAATACAGTAGTTGGTAGTTATTGTGCTGGTATTTCCTTTTTATTTTGTAGCAGGTAATACATCTACCAGTGTTTGACTCTTTTCACTAATCACATTCATATATTTCTACAAATTTAAGTTGGAAAGCTTATCTGGTTCATACAGCAACAAAACTGTATTGCATTACATTGCATCAATTTAAAAGACTTTATCTGAGACTAAAATTACAATTAGGCCTGGTGAGGTATTCACTGTTACTGACGGATTACAGTATTACAGCTTATGTTAATATAACTGTGAATGAACTTTAGCTTTTACTCATGTAATTACACTCATGTTTAACAACACATATTGTTGCTGTCCAAAAGAAGACAAAAATGATCTTACCTTTAATGTAAGTTAATGTAAAAAGGTTTTATTCCAAGTGATTTCTGAACATTTTGATTGGTCCCTTTATCATGAAATTTTTCCATAATGTAAAGAAGAGCTGTTGTATGATGTAGAAAAATAAAAATGGACAAAAATGGAGATGGTTTTCTTTGGAAAGTGACGATGTATAATAGGTTGATGACTTTTTTGACTGTTACAGATGTGTAGTTACGTACTTTGAGACAGTACTTACACTGCATCTGCAAAAGAAATGGCAACTTTTTAAACATGTAGCTAGCTGTAGTAGTATGTTTGCATTAAGACATGATAACCAAAGTTCTGGCTTTAAACTATTCTGTAATGTGACATTATTTACAAAAACAGCATATATCATATATATATATATATATATATATATATATATATATATATATATATATATATATATATATATATATATATATATATATATATATATCAGCATATATCAGCATATATATGTCACTTTTAAATATTTACTCTGGAATATTTTTGTCATAACAAGCTAACCTGATCATATCACAAGATTAGTCCTCAGCATTTGTAAAGCTAAAAATCTATTAAAAATAAATAAATATAAGCTGTTGCTGTGTAAATACTGTTAAATTACAGAATGGTTTAAAGCTAGAACATTGGTTACTGTATCACAACACAAACAGACTACTGCAGCTAGATGAAATGTTAGGAAGGTTGGTATTTCCTCTGCAGATGCAGTTTAAGTACTTATATATTGCAGGTAATTACACACCAACTGTGTAAAATACTATTATGCTCCTATACTGTTATAAGAAAAGTCATTTTGGAAAACTCACTCAATTCCATGTGTAGTTACAGTGTAGTCCATCTGTAACAGTGAATACAACACAATAGTTACGTTGTTGTAAATGTGTAATTACTCAGTGATCAGCCACTTCATATAGTGTGGCCAAAAATGTTGTTTTAATAATAAATAATTGACCTGATTGCATTTAAATGTATATTCATTTGAAAGTTTGACTTCTTATTGCATGATACTAGAATTAATGTGTATAACATTATTTCAAGTTTAAAAAAACTGGGTAACACTTTCTATGAATGTCACCTTTGTAAGCATCTATAAACACATTCATAACATGTTACTATACATTCAAAAGACATTATAAACATAGCTATAAATATTTATAAAAATGCACTATACGTTGTGGAGCTCATAAGTGGTATTTGTCCGCTCTAAGTAAAGTGAAGCATACTGTACTAAAGCCTCCTCCAGTGTTCAGAGTGAGGCTACAAGTTGAAGTATTTACTGAAGGATTTACTGAAACACTAAAACATACACAATAAAGCACATTACAGGCTTCAAATGTCAGAGTTTAAACTAGTGCTGCCATCAGTGTTTTACCCAATGTGGGAAAGGTAATGTACACCACCGTTAGCTTGGGATTTGTCTTTATGCTCTCCAAGCTGGGAATGACTTCTTTGGCACTGACAGTATAACATGTTATTAACACTATTTATAATGCATTATATTAACAATTCATAATGTATAATAAACATGGCTATAAAATGTAATTCAGTGTAATTCTTTTTTTATACATATTTATAACCATGTTTATAATGCCTTATGAATAGATTATAACATGTTATAAATGTGTTTATAGATGCTTACATTCATAGAAAGTGTTACCAAAAACTGTAACTGTATAACTGTCATACATTTTCAAAAACATAAGAAAAAAAATCATTTTCCCCCCAATTTTATCATTCACGAAAAGTAAATGACATTCAGCAGGTAGTAAATATTGCAATGAGTTCACATTTTTAACGGAAGATATAATATATTAGAAATTTGATCAGCTCTGTTCTTTCTTTCAGTCCACTTAGAGGTACAACTCAAGTACCATATTACATTGAATTGAATCTACAGGAGAAAATGAGTTGGCAAAGGTAGGGCCAATTACTGTATGCTAAGCCCAGGTGTGTCTGTTAAAATGAGAAACCACCAGCACATTGCTTAGATTTATCTTTTCAATTTGGACTGCAAACTCTTCCATCTGCGGCTTGCGTCCAATGCCCCATCAAAAAGAAAACATTCATTTATTCCATATTATCATGGAAACAAGATAAAGCAATGCATGGTGGTTACAAATTTGAAGAGGTGCTGGGGTGTTAATAACTGGTTCTCCTCGAGATACTCCCACTGTGTCATGGACGAAATATCAGAAATATAATCATCCTCACGCTGGCGAAATTGGTGGTTATGGTGTGGCTAGTCACGCATATCACCTTTAAACTTAGCACACAGTCCCATGGTGGGATAAATACATACTCACCCTTCTCTGTCCTTCTCCATTCCTTATAAGGTCCCATGCAAACATTTGCTTTGCTCCCAATCTTTCAGCTGTCCAGCTTACGTTAAAAGAAAATATAGCCAGAAGCCAAAAAATATTATTAATACAAATGCTATGCTTGATTTTGCATTTGCAACATAACTTTTGCCTTTATATTTTCCATCCATTTCACTGTAGTTTGGGCAGGGGGCCAACAAGTGAAATCTAAGAAATGCAGGAATAGTCTAGGGGCTGTCTGGTTGCTGACATGAGACTTCAAACTTTATCCTTATACAAACCAGATCCCAGCCTGTAGATTATATTACGTTTTGCTTGTATTTTGTGACAGTTTCTATGATAATTTATTGATCTATTGCTTTCACATTCTCATGGAACTGCTTGGCAGATTGTGACTGGGGCTTGTACTTTAAATGATGAGTGAAAGGACAGATAGGATATGGTCTCCATTGTTTCTGATCATTGGTCCAGTGTTGGCAACATGGTTAATGGCCTGTTTGAACAAAGGTGATTCAGGGAAGGTAATAAATAACATTTATTTTCTTTAAATATTTACATTTCTTCATTCTTGCTCATGGCACATTCTCTTGGAGTGTTGTTTGTTGTAGCTCAATTATTATAAATTATGAACATAACTTATTTGCAAATGTTCTTCAGACTAGTTCCTTTCTTATTTTTATCAACTAATCAATCAAGAAATCAAAAAATTACATATATCATGTCCTCTACAGTTCTGAAATACCAGGATTGTGAATTACTGCATTGTTTTACACAGTGATTACAAAGCAATTACATATTCTCTACCCACCACCTATATCTACCTATATCACCAGACATGCTATCACATACATACCCATATATCCTTCATAATACAATGGAAACAGGACTATAAAACAAAGTATATTGCTGTTCATATATTAATATGTGGTAATTAATCAGTGATTACATGTTCTTTTGCCTTTTCTTTATGCTGAGTATTACCATACATAATGTTATGAGTAATCAAGGCTAAACAACAAGAGAATGGTAAAAGGTAAGTGACAAATATTGTAGTGTAAGATACACTTGGTAGTTTTCATAGAAGTTACTATGTAAACAGAAATTATGTACAAAAATGTCATGGTAATTACTACACATTTACCAATTTAAAACTAAGTACGTATTGTTCCATTAATTAAAGTGCTGCTTGTTTTAAAGGCCTCACAGCAGCACAGATGTGGCCTTCCCTCTGCATGCTCACTACAACTGTAACCACCAATCGACTTAATGGTGCTAAGTGCTACTCATGACACAGACACACCCCCTAGTATTTTTTTGCAAAAACAACAAAACATAGATCTATAGACACATTTAACAATGACGCCAAAACTATTCTAGTTATGTTAGTCACTTTTGAGCCCCTAAAAAGGGGGGTGGGGGGGTAATGTATGAAAATAGTCATAGTCTGTATACTGTTCACTCAGTTTGTGTGTAAATACACCCAAAGTAAAGCTGAGAGTCTCACATGAGCTCAGATCCATCATTTAATTTCATCTCCAGTACAATGCGGAAGGCACCTTTGATAACATTCTATTTTTTTGGACATGACTTTACATTATTGAACACTATTAGAGGTAGATATTTTTTATGAGAAATAAATCACTGGCCATGTTTTACATGCAGCCTAATAATCCGTGAATAATCCGACTAATAGCTCAATCGGAATAGAATACGTCCGTGTAAACACCTCAATCGGAATAGACTAGTCCAATTGAGGCCATTCGGAATACAATTTCTATCCGATTGAGCGAGGTGGGTAATCCTGTAAATAATCCGTTAAATAGAAGAATAATAACCATGTAAACACCTGTATCTGATTACATTCCCTATCGGAAAGTTTAAGTACGTTCTGATCATGTTCGTCACGTCATAATGAAAGTTTAGACCGCTCAACGTGACGGGAGCAGAAACTGGTCTGCAGAGGAGACAAAGTTTATGCTCTGATCTTTAAAAGATGGCGGTGGGAGGGGCGTCCAGCTTATGTGTCTCAGAACACGACGGCTTCCTCTCGGCCTTCTTTAATAAGGACATGTGAGCTGCATTTTTCTGAGTCTGACATCATTTTAAAGCAATTAAAAACACAAGCGCACCAGTTGAAAACTCATCTCACTGACTGGACCTCACGTGATGTTCGCTGTCATGGTAACGTTTACTCTAAGTGTATGCACATCAATTTGGATCAGATTACTTGTAGTGCACATGTAAACAGATTGTTGAATAGAGTGGGCATATAAACATCTCAGTCTTAATCTGTAATCGGACTGTATTCAATCAGACTGGCAAAAATCTTTGCATGTAAACACAGCCACTGTAATAAAAAGCATTTTGATCTTGCTTGTCTCATGATTTTGTACTCTACCAACGTAGTATTATCAAATCTGCCACATCTGTATCATGTTCAGATGTTCACCGTTTTGACCAACCTCATCCCAAGCACCACAGACAGTGCAGAACCCTGATTGAATCTGAAGCCCTCATTAAATGAAAGATAAACTCTGGTAGTGGAGAGATGGAACCAGCTCTGGATTTGTGGGATAAGCACCGAAATAGAAAGTTTAATGGAGTTAAATTACAAGTCCTCCAGCAGCTTAACTTTTCTTCATGGAATAAGAAGCCGCTCCGAGCGATATCTATAAAAGTATCTCAGTCATTGTGGACAGGAGCCGGTGGGATTGGCCGGTATATTTCCGATTCAATTAAGTGCAAATTAAAATAAAACAATATTAAAATTAGATTCGGTCTGGGGTAGGAGTCATTAAAGCTTTGGAGTGTGTGCCACTGCAGAGACGAATACGCTCGCCAGAGCCTTTCCCTAATTAATATTATGTGTTCAGGGAGTAGCTACACTGCTGGGGGAGATGAGGTTCAGGGAAGATTTTTTGATTTTTTTATTCCGTGCCTCCACACAGTTCCACTGGATGGTGAGGCTCTGAGAGAGGACTCTGCGTGTGTGTGTGTGTCTCAGGGGGGCTCAGAAAATAAGGGGAACAGAGGTGCAGGTCTTATCTTCGTTGCACGTTCCTATATCCCTGTCTCAGATCCCTGAAGGTCACGATTGACACCAGGGGCTGTGAAAAAACCCACCAACACTGGCTTTGTCTGTCATCAATAAAGTCTCCAAAAGGTGAATTGATTCTGAGGTGACCAATAATAACTGACTCCATGCACTGAGTTATTGACTCAAAGCTGTTTTTGAGCACTCATAATGGAGGTCTTAAAGTCTTTCAGATTCGTCAAAAGACAGAGGGGATCGATTGCCGATCTGCGCTCGCGTGCTCAATGGCTTCTGTCTCCGTGACTACGGCCAACTTGATGTTTTAGAGCTGCATTGTTTAAGAACGTTCTAGAGGGAAATGTACACCTTTTGACATGATTTGGAGCTCGTTCTCCTGTGATAAATTGTGGATATACACCGATCAGGCATAACATTATGATCTTGTTTCTACGCTCATTGTCCATTTTATCAGCTCCACTTACTATATAGGTGCACTTTGTAGTTCTACAGTTACAGACTGTAGTCCATCAGTTTCTTTGCATACTTTGTTAGCCCCCTTTTACCCTGTTCTTCAGTGGTCAGGACCTCACAGAGCAGGTACTATTTGGGTGATGGATAATTCTCAGCACCGTGGTAACTCTAATGCAGTGGTGTTGTGTTAGTGTGTGTTGTGCTAGTCTGAGTGGATCAGACACAGCAGTGCTGCTGGAGTTTATAAACACCTCAGTGTCACTGCTGGACTAAGAATAGTCCACCAACCAAATATATCCAGCCAACAGTGTCCTGTGACCACTGATGAAGGACTAGAGGATGACCAACACAAACTGTGCAGCAGCAGATGAGCTATCATCTACAAGGTGGACTGACAAGGTAGGAGTGTCTAATAGATTGGACAGTGAGTGGACACAGTGTTTAAAAACTCCGGCAGCACTGCTGTGTCTGATCCAACTAACACACCACCACGTCAGTGGCCAAATAGTACCTGCTCTGTGAGGGTCCATGGGGGTCCTGACCACTGAAGAACAGGGTAAAAGGGGGCTAACAAAGTATCAGAGAAACAGATGGACTACAGTCTGTAACTGTAGAACTACAAAGTGCACCTATATAGTAAGTGGAGCTGATAAAATGGACAATGAGCGTAGAAACAGGTGGTCATGATGTTATGCCTGATCGGTGTATGTCACATGAATGATGTGCCTGCAGACTTTTCAGGTGAATGTGTGGCCTGAAAGGAATGGTAACCTATAGATTCACGAAAAAGATGGCCATGTTCTCACTCCTTACCTGGCTCGGTGAGGCAGGTGGACGCATACAAGTTAAAGGAGAATACAAACATTTCAAAAGTGCATCGATGCTGGAGTGGAATGGAAGATAAATGGAGCCCTCTGAGATCAAATTTGCTTTTATAAGAGATGCATTTGCTTCTGCACACAGCTTATGATCTGAACTGTTATGGCTCGCTTCCTGCTTTATGCCAGATTACCCTGGTTTGTTCATCCTTGAGCAGAAAAAGCCACAAATGCACTGCAGCTGAAGTCTGTGGAGAATGCTTAAGAAATCTGCTGCATATTCCTCTGTCTCCATGGTGAAATAAATGAAAATGAACTGCCATATTATTGTGGATCAGAACCTCGTATCTCCGAAATGGTAACTTTACAGGTGAAAACGGGCTCCAACTGTCTAAGCTTTGGCCCTATCATGGGGAGATCACAAGTTCAATCCCTTGTGATGCCACAGCACATTCATGGCCAGGAGTCCACGGTGCTGGTTTACTAAAAGAGGCGCTCATTAGGGCCAGTGTACCAACACTTCATGTTTATGGCACTTCCATGCAAATGAATACAGGCTCACCTTGTAATTAACACATGACCAGCACAATATAACCTCACACGCTTTTTGTATGAAAGCCTGTTCCAATCACGTTTTTAATCCTTTTTTGTTTTGTGTTCAAACGTTGACTCATTAGGCAGAAATAATTATGTGTTTTCTCAATATTTTGACCTAGTCAGAATAAAAAAGGAATCATTACTCATTGAGAATGTGAGTGATTATTTCAACATCTGTAGTAATTATTTTTAGAAAATCAGAGGTTTATTTGAAATTCAATGCAAATAAGTAATAATTTTTTTAATTTCTGTTTTCAAACACAATTGTTTACAGCTAAAGGGATAAGCTGAACTTGTTCTGTGCTGAGTGCGTCTGAAAACCGTGTGATATTGTAAAATCCCTGTTTAATTTCTCTGTGTGCACCAAGGTCATGTTTTTGAGCGTAATCTCTTCATTAAAAGCAGCACCTCAAAAAAATGACATTTATGCCACATCACACACATAAACTACAGTGTGTACAGAAACCACAGGAATAAGAATATAATATAATAATAAAGATTAGCTTTAGTGAAGCAGGGATTGCAGAGTGAAAGTTTCCAATATGCACTTGCATTGTTAAAATTGTATGTATATTTGGAAAAGAAAACTGTTACATCAGTACTTTGGCAAAACCTGCTCTTTGACAGTGTTGTAAAATACATCTAAAACAATTAGGAAACAGCAGTCTAAAACATCAGTTTGCTAAACCTTTTTGAATTGGTTTTTATTTCCATCATCACATTAAAAATAATGTTAAATGTCAGGCATTTCCAAGAATTTTTAAAAACTAAACAAATGTGGTTGAAAAACTCTTTTTCTCTCTGAGCACAAACAATAGCAGCCACACTAGTGCCTGAAATAGGACAAGCATTTCACAGATGTTAAGCAGTGCACAGTCTTTTTAATGCAAAAGTTGATTTTGTAATGGTGCAAAATGTAAGCAAATCTGCCCCAAAAGAGGATAATCAGCCACAATCACTCTGGGTGAGTAGGATTTCCCCCTCTGCTCGCTGAGATAAATGCGAGCCAACATGCTGAATTACGAATTGGTAGTTATGGTTCTCCTCCAAGCATGTTGAGCTGTCCAATAATGTTGCAGCAGTTTGAGAACATATGGTAGCTGGCCTTGAACCTCCTAGCTTAGTAACAGCTATGATGAGGAGTCCTAGCAACGGGAGGAATTGGTCATGTCTATATTGGATAAAAATCCACTTTTTGTTATCTAAGCTGCTTATTTTTATGGGTTGCTGGGGGAGAAGGCACGAAACACCCTGGACAGGTCACCAGTCTACCACAGGGCATCTATCAAACACTGCTTTTTTTCTTAACATATATTCTTTAATTAAGCAAATTCATGTTTGGTAATAAGACTGCAACTGTCCTATTTTACCCTTCATGTAGGCTCAACCTGTTCAAAGCAACAGGACAAAGTGACTACAAGGTGTCCTACATAAAGACGTTCTATGAACAATTGTGTAACACGCTGCATGACTCACTGCCGATTGTCTGAGTGACCTTCAAGTGTAGTGAATCTTGGGAGAATCTCCTTTTTAGCACTTTTGCTTGATTCACTTAGCAGGCTGAGCAATTAGGAGCATGAGCCATGGTTGTAAAAGACTGCTTGACAAGACAGAGCGGACAGCGTCACTTGCCGCTTTTGTTGGAGCCATCCCTTGCGTGGTGGACCAAGGTTGTTCCACTTCAGGTAGGTGTGAAAGTGCGAGCAACACGGGTCACCACTTAATTGATCGCAGAATTTTCCGAGGGAGGCAGCGTTCAATCAGCTGGGTGCCTCATGACAGTTTTAGCATGCAGCAGCCGCTATCAAGGACAAACATGTGGCTTTGTTTGCCCAGCGCAGGCTGCCCGCACGGCTCTCTCAGCAAGACAGCTGAGCACAACGCCCCCCGGGTGGAGCACACTCTCGCTCTCGTCTGCCTAGTTTGAGGCTTCTAGAATTCATTCTCCTTTAGAATTCGCAGGCTTGGGGGGGGTGGAGGTGGGTTGCAAAATATGGTATCTTTCTTTATCTCCCATGCTGACAAATTTACACCACTGCTGGCGTTATCTCGGAGGGGAAAAGAAGGGAGGGGAGGAACTTGATTTAATTTCGCATCGCTCTGTGGCCAAGAAAAGGAAAAAAAAATAATAAAAAAAGATTAGAGGACTAAGACTATCTCTCTGACCCTGCTGCTGCCAGTTTCAACAACTTGCCTGCAAACAGGGCGATAATATTACATTCCCCCTCACTTAAGAAAAGGCCCGGCCGGGGGGTTTAGAGCCGGGGGATTTGAGATTCATCCGCTGGGTCCTCAACGAGCTGAGCCTGGAGAAAATTGACTGTTACTCCAGGTCACCTAAGAGCTCTTCTGACTGTACCCGGGGAGATGAGGCTTTACAGAGAGGGGTTGTGGTGACAGGAGGGTGGGCACTGGAAAAGGGAAACAGTCTCTCCTTGTGGGCACACAGGCTCCGTCCTCCAGTTGCCACCGTGTTGTGCCGGAGGGGGAGCCATCATGCTGAGAGCTTGATGGAACCCTGCCATATGGCGATAATGTGGACTCAGGCCCCACCGGAGAGCCAGGTGTGGACTGCGGCAGAACGAGCTAATGCGCGCCATAGCATTCGGTCTCGCTGCGCTGACTCCAACAGCTGTAGAGTGGCGAGCCAGCCATGAGGAGACTGCCGCGGGGACACAAGTGTTTGATTAGGGAAACTCGAGGCAGCCCACTTAACCACCACATTTAGGGGAAAGATTCGCACTTCAGTTTGGGCAAGAGCATACTAGGCAGCATTAGAGAGGAATCACATTGAGCATTTGCGATGCGGATGCTTGACAAGTGGTGGATTGGCATGGAGGGAATTTGATCGGATAGCACTGAATGGAATATATTTAAACCACTCGCTGGTGTTTGGCACTGTTGAATAAGTACAAGTGCCACAGGTGTAAAATAGAACATGCTACACATGTAATTCCATGCTATAAAATCTCTTCACAATAGCCATAAAATACAATTTTCCTCTGTTTTGGAGATGCAAATGCATAATGTATTTTTCTCCACATTGGTCCTAATTGAATATATCGTCGCTGTCCAACGAAAAACATCTATGTCCATTTTTTGCAATTTTTACTTTTCTGCATTATTTGAGCTCAGCACCTGTCCTGTGCTTTGTGTGAAAATTTCATGATGATTGGACCAATAGAAATGGTCCAAAATTGCTTAGAATAAACGTTTTTGCCCTCTCCTGTAAATTTACTACTTTGGAGATACATGTTTTTCTTTGGACAGCGACGATATTTTAATGTGTTTGATTTATAATACTCACCAAAGTCACAACACTTCATGTAAACCCAGTCCTCAGTGGTGAACTCACAGTCCTGCAGTCTACAACTGCATATGCGTGCGAGGACCACAAGGCCATGGGATGCTTACTAGCCCCCTTCGGCGAGGACCACATCAATGCGGACTCAGCAGCGGCCTGTTACTCAAAATTCAATGAGATACAGGTGAGGACCAAATCAGAGCGGAGGGGTTTATTTAAAGCTGTCTGACCACTATTGAGAAAAGGATTCAGCTTGGAGCAAAAATGCTTTTTTTTAATTCATTTAACCTGTTGTTGAGCTTCATTATGCTTGTAATCTGAATCTAGATACTGTAGATAAGCCAAGCAAGGTCAAGGTTAAGGTCAAACAAGTCTGTTGCAAATGCACATATTTAAGCCAAGCTCCCTCAAGGTCTATTGCTGTCTGCACATTGTTGATATCACCAAAGTATGACCTGGGCTGTACAGATGTTCGACAGTGTCCTAGTTAATCTGTTGCCAGAGTTATTGGGAAAAAAAAAATAAAAAAATTGATTATAATCATTAAAAATGATTAAAATTCCAAGACGATTAAAATTCCACTGGTGAAGTGGCCACAAGGGGGCCTGCAGAAAGCGATTAACAATGATACTACTTGATTTTCAGCCTGTATGATTCTTAGTAACAAGAGCAGCTATAAATATATCACTCATAATGCTCTTAAAACTCTGCCCTCTCATAAGTCTGTGTTGTGTTTTGGAATTACAATATCAAATTCACTGGGGAGCGAATTTGTTAGTCAGTAGTTTTATCATTTTCATAAATTATCAACTCCCACAGTGTGAATATTAACATCTAGAAATTCTAATGACGTTTAACAAGGGAGACAAAGTAAATCTAAAAGGAAAGTCATCTAAGACCTTTCTTAGCTGTCCTTGGAGCACAAACGCAGCTTTACAAATGTCTGCACTTATTTTGTTTCTCTTTTTCGAAGGGGGTTATGAACTCCACGTCTACGTCTGACCAGAAAATGGGTCCAAGGCCCCTGTGGGGGCAGCAAAAAATGAGATCAAACCCCCCGTGAGTGAGGGGCCGCAGCGTGACAATCCCATTATGCCACACCTGCAGAGACAGACAATGTTTTACACAGCGTCCGACCAACCACCTCCCTTTTCACACATCTGGCACAGCGTACTAACTGAAACCCTGTGCTCAGCTTGGTAATTTTACAGTCACTGTTTACAACAGTGTGAACAAATGTGGTTGGTGGTGTCTTTCAGTTCTCTTCAAGTCTGTAAAACAGCACAGGCACATAAACAAGCCAACTAAACTGTTTAACCCTTAGAAGTTGATTTATTTAATTTCCAATCAAGATGGCCATTAAGTATAAATTGTTCATTTTTCAGTACCGGAAAAAGCAGAAAACATATTTAGCAAAAAATTACACAGAAGCCTCACCAACTAAATATGATGTTGAATTTTTCAGTACTTAGTGTGTCCAACCTTTGCCTTTGTTACAACTTCTGTTCTTTTCGGGAAACTTGCTTTCAGTTCTTCAAAGAAATCTGCAGGGGTATTTCGCCACACTTTCAAAGTTTAGTCTTAGATGTTGGTTGCATTTTTCCCCTCTCACATATCAAGCAATCATAAAAGCATATTTAGTGATGTTGAGGTCTGGGCTGTACACTGAATAAACGTTCTGTACAGGTACATTTTTCATTCATCAAGTACAAACAATGTAAATGTTACAACAGGTACAACAGTAGTTTAAATAAGTTTCTACCAGGTGAAAAGTTCGTATTTGTACCTTTTCATAATGGAATGTTTAAAACAGAACAATAAAATAAAAAGCCTGGGGCTCCCGAGTGGCGCAACCGTCTAAGTGTTGGCCCTGTCATCAGGAGATCGCGAGTTCGATCCCTGGTGATGCTACAGCCATCCGTAGCCGGGAGTCCAAGAGAGAGCATAATTGGCCTCGCTCTCTCTGGGTGGGTGGGATGGCCCCTCCTTCTCCCCCCCATCACTCAGCGCGATGCTAGCCAGCGCAGGCGTCTGTTAGCTGACGTAACAGATCTGGCGGTTGCCGCTTTCCTCCGAGCGCGTTCGGCTGTCCAATGACGTTGCGTGAGCGGCAGCTCGAAAAGAAGCGGTGGTTGGCTTCACAGGTCTCGGAGGAAGCCTGTGTTAGCCTTCACCCTCCTAGCGTTGATAGCATCGTGTGATTGGGGGAGTCCTAACTAGCAGGCGGAATTGGAGACGACTAAATTGGGGAGAAAATCGGGTAAAAAATAAATACAAAAAATAAAAAGCCTGGAGACGAGACGGGGTGTGTAGAATCAATACAACTTAGAAAATATCATTTCAATGGATTATGTTACAGTTATGTTCCCTGACTAAAGGTAATGAGATGTTGCCTTGAGGGTTCCACCCCAGTGACAAGAGGGGACCTGCCCCAATCACTGTTTAGTATGTTTTTAACTGAGAGTGTAGGGTGGTCAGTTCATTGTTCTGAGAACATCAGCAGCTTCATTGTGTGATTTGCTATTTTCTTGTCTCTGTTACACATCCTTTCAGACTCATAGCGCTGAGTCGTTGTCTTACAGTGGAAGGATGGACAGAAACACCTGTGGATTTTTTTCAGATTTGAAGAAAGAGTGGAGCTTTCCCTCAAAGATGAAAGCTTTAAGTACTGATTATCTGATAATGATTGCTTTGCTGGTCTTACGGGGGTGTTCATTTACTCTCCAGTTTTGGAAGCTCAATTATTTTCCTTGACCTTCTCCTTCCATATGCAAGTTTATTATTTTATATTTAACCTTCTCAGAAATATCTCCTCAAAAATTTACCTGTACTTAATGGCCATTTTGACTAAAAGTTAAACAAATGGTAAAATAATCTAAATAAACTAAATAAATGTTAAAAGGGTGGTCTCTGACTTTTCATGGTACTTCATATAGAAACATATCACTGCTGTTGGAAGAAAACCTCGTATATCCTTTTTTTTTTTTTATTTGATTTTCTCCCCAATTTAGTCGTCTCCAATTCCACCCGCTAGTTAGGACTCCCCCAATCACACGATGCTATCAACGCTAGGAGGGTGAAGGCTAACACAGGCTTCCTCTGAGACCTGTGAAACCAACCACCGCTTCTTTTCAAACTGCTGCTCACGCAACGTCATTGGACAGCCGAACGCGCTCGGAGGAAAGCGCCAACCGCCAGATCTGTTATGTCAGCTAACAGACGCCTGCGCTGACCAGCATCGCGCTGAGTGATGGGGGGAGAAGGAGGGGCCATCCTACCCACCCAGAGAGAGCGAGGCCAATTATGCTCTCTCGGGCTCCCGGCTACGGATGGCTGTAGCATCACCAGGGATCGAACTCGCGATCTCCTGATGATAGGGCCAACGCTTAGACGATTGCACCACTCGGGAGCCCATTTTTGTCATTTTTCAGTTTTTGACATCATTTGAAAATGCCTGTCTTCCCTTACAATGTATATAAATTTCATGATGAATGGACAAATGAAGTGGCCCAAAATAAACTGGAAAAAGTCTGGTTCTAAGGTTTTTTCCTTCTCCTGTAAAGTTACCATTTTGGAGATACAAGGTTTTCTTCCGACAACAGCGATATAATGGGTGATTATTCCATCAGCAGGATAAATACTTCATATCAATAAAATTCATAATAAAACACCTCCTGTTGTATTTATGAACACAAATGTAGTATTGATTGAAAATTTAGAATCTGCACTTCTGACAGAATTTCTCTTCATGTTTCAATGAGCTGAGTGAGAAATAATTCATATCAAATTACACTCTGCTTTTGTTCGCACTGGTCATAACTGACTGACTTCTAAGCAAAAAATCCTCTGTGAATTCCACCAATACGTGAAATGAAAGAAAAGATGAACTAAAAAGCAGCTTCCGAGGACGGTTGTGAACATAAATCTGTATGTGAAGTATCAAAGCAGTCTTGATTGAAATATCAAAAGTGTGAAGTCTAGCAGATACAGTTTGTTTATTTATGGCTCTTGTATACAGTAGCTATGCATTCTGCAGTCCAGTTATAATGGATAATTAAAATGGCATTTAAGCACTGGATTCATGGTGACTAAATGTCTTTTGATCTTTGAGAAGATGAAGGGAAATCAGGTCTCGCATCAGGTGTGTGACAGAATTCTGGTGCTCCATGTTCATTAATAAATGCTGAGAGCTAGATGGTAGTAATGAGTATCAGCATGCAAAGTGGCATGATGAGTAAATCAAGAGATTCTCGTTCAGAAATGTTTTCTGAAAACTGTTGTGCTGAGTAAAATGCCTGTTCCACAGCACAGGATACTGAACAGAAAAGAATGAGAGCTTTCAGTGCTGATGGAGTTTTTCACTATAGCAGACAAGAGCCATCCATTATACAGCATTGTGTACGTGTCCAGCAGAGCTGTTATCTGCATGTAATTTACCCAGATATGTTCCGTATAACCACTAGATAACAACTAGGTTTTGCATATGCCCACTCAAAAATGCACAGTGATACTTCTTTGGCTGTTTCTACCAAGAAAGAAAAACACTAAAACCCAATTCTGAACAGCCAGGGCAATAAATCTCCCCTTCACTGCTATCAGGCAGGTTTATTTATTCAAAACAGAATCTTATGGCATTCTACAAATGAATGACTGTTCTGCTGCAAACATTAGAGCAAGTCAAGACCAGGACCTGGACAACTAGAGTCCAAGACTTTGCAGTAAGTAAGTCGGCATCAAGGCTAAGACCAGAAGCAGATAAGACTCAAGACCATCGACAGTATTACAGAAACTTCCTATCTTTTTGTCTTAACTTAAAATCCGACAGGTCAAGAAATTTGTATTACAGAAGCAAATCTGATCTTAATTTAGGAATCTTATCTTACAGCATCTTATCTCGTTAAGAAATGTTAACTGATTTGTTCGAAGTTGGCATTCAACTGTCATGTCTGTTACCTAGCAACCGACCATGAGTGGTCCCAAGCGCACCCTTGAAACGTAAACATGTAAATAATAATCAAGTTAGTTAGCCAGACAGCTAGCTATCGTTACTGATGTAAAAAAGGTCAAATAAAACTAAAGCGCAATTCACTGGAAATTAAGAATATTGTGACAGCACTTTGTGCTGTTTATCAGAGCATCGCCACTCCACAGCTTCAGTTTCTTAAATGCTTTAGCCGACCATGCTAAAGTTATTCCACCTAATAAATAAACACATGTTCAGCCGTGTCTCAACTCCTCAAAAGTTTTATTAACATGGCCCCAGATGTAAAACAGATTAAAAAACAACAAAATCTAGAAATTTATCTGTGGTTCATTCTTTACCTGACAAATTCTATAACAATTATAATGTTAGACTTTTAAACAATCTTAGCTCAATTCTGAATTCTAACTTTTGGAAGAAAATGTTGGTAAAATTGAAAGACATTCATCTCGTGTTCTCAATCTTTAAAAATGAAAAGCTATTAAAAATAAAATGGTTTATATGACTGGAGTTGACTAAGGAGAATTGTGACCTCTTTTTCACTGTTACTGTATAAATCCAGATTTTATGTTAAACCTGTAGACAAAGCAGTGTTTTAGCATGTTTGAAAGTATTGTTGATATTGGAATTATTGCAGTGGCAAATTGTCAACACAGCCATATTTGGGTTTCTTGCTAATCCCAAAAGTGTATTTGTGTGTGTGGGAGATGGGTGTAGGGTGACATATCTGAAACCTCAATATTTGTTCGATTCTTCAGAACTGCAAATAAATCGACCTGAATTTTTCCATTAGTCAATATTTTAAATATAAAACAGCACTAATTATGCTAAAGTAAGCTTGTTTTACACACTTATTTGGTGCTATATAGAACTCTTTTCAAAAATGTTTCATGTAGAACCATATGTAACATATTTTCCATCAATCTGATGCAAAGAACCATTTAATCATGCAAAGGGTTCTTTGAGTGCTCATGGTTCTACATAGAACCATTTTCTTTACTAAAAACTCTTGAAGCACCATCTTTTTTTAAGAGTCTAGGTGATAGCTGTGTCCCAATTCAGGGGCTGCATCCTTCATAGACTGCATTTGATTGCGTCACAGCGGTGTGACTAGGCTGTCCTATTTTGAAGTCTCCTTCATATGCACCAAAGAAATGTGTCCTCCTTTTCCACGGTAACGAAGGATCCAATGGGTGGATCCTTCACCAGCCAACATATCCCAAGATACACTGCATCCCGACGAGGATTCAAAAACATGGCGGTGTCAGCAGAGGAGTGAACAGTGGCTGAGGAGACACTTTTAAACGTAAGAAATGGGTTAAAACTGAGGTGAGTAGCTAACGATACAAATAGGCAATGTTGTCTGAAGCAAAACATACACTAACATTTCGTTTTGTTTTAGGGAGTAAGGAGCAGACAGAGAGAAGCATCTCTAGCTCTAATAAATGAACAAATAAAAAAATAAAATTGAAGTTTTTGGCTCCATTTTTAAAGAACTTTAAAATAACTGGACAGGAGCGGCGTTTCAAGACGCAACAGTAAGGGCAGGAACAGCGGTGCTCTGACGCAAACAGGAAATCTGCCATAGAGCAGACTGTCTCATTGTGGGTCTACACAGCCTTCGAAGGACATGCCTTCATAGACTGCATCCTTTGATGGATGCAGCCTCTGAACTGGGACACAGCTTATGTCTTTCTAACAGCTAGTCACAGTATACACACCTAAACATCATGTATCTGCAAGGGATCCTTAGCAAAGATTCATTCTATATACCACCAAACGTGTGTACAATAACAATATTAGGCTTGTTGCAATAGAAGAACCCTTTTTGGTGCTATATAGAACCATCTACAGTACATTTTCCATCAATCTAAAAACCCATTTTACAATGTAAAAAACTCTTTAATCATGCAAAGGGTTCTTTGAGTGTTTTTGGTTCTATGTAGAACCATTTTTCTTTACTAAACCCTTGAAGAACCATCATTTTTAGGTGTGTAGGACACAACAGCTGGTTTTGTTTAGTTACAGTCCACTGTCAGCTTGCAATGAAGAGAGAGAGAGAGAGAGAGAGAGAGAGAGAGAGAGAGAGAGAGAGAGAGAGAGAGATAAACCCACCATCTTCTGACTCATAAGATCAAATGCTCAATAGATCAATTTTTCAGGGTGGTTTTCTTGCTAGTAAAGTCCTACATACAAGCTTTAAAACCAACTTGACATCCAGTAGCCTAATACATATGACCAAACTTTATCAGGTCAATATCTTATAAACTTAGGACAACAAAATACCTGTTTTTAAATTGCTTAATCGATAATGGAAATGATGTGACTCAAAAGATCTCAACTCAAGACCTTATTCAGTAAAATTTCCTTATACGTTTTTGCTTTTTAACCCCAAAGTACTAGATGATTCCATTGCAGAAGTACTTTTCATGAGCTAAAATAAAAAAAATCATCACTCGTGGAAAAAAAAAAAAAACTTAAACAGTCAGGACAATCGAACTAAATTATACTGAAATGCCCAAAAGGCTCATAGTAATAACTTGTAAGTACATGGTACAAAGTCCACAGTATACAGGGTAATATTTGGGTAAAAGTACTGGGTCGTTATGACATAAAAGGTTTTGCACAAATACAGATCAAAGACTCTTATATTGTATGTGCCTGTTTATTATATAGAAAAGAAACTAAATCTGGGCTGCAAAAGAAAATAATGCTCTTTTTTATGGCTTAACTGAGTCCTTACTATTCATTTCAGAAAACTATTTCATATTTTGTGCCATCATCTCATGCCAAATACCTATAATAACTATTACTGAAAGTGTTTTCAATTTACTTTCTTGCTTAAATGTACTCTGTCCTTTATCAGCTTATAATAACTGGAACCTGTTACTCATTTCAGTGTAATTTAGCTAGAGTGTCTTGGTACTTATCATCATTTTACCCAAAATAATTACACTGCACTTTGGAGATTGTACCCCACACTTACTCACTTAATTCTGTAGAAGCTGTTCAGCATTTTAGTGTCATTTAGTTAAACTGTCTAGGAACAGGACATCATATCACCTAAACTAAATATCTAATACTTTGGAACACTTAGTGTTTAAAGAATGCTTCACCATTTATTCTGTTTCTTTTGCTCTCTCTCTCTCCCTCTCTCTCTCTCTCTCTCTCTCTCTCTCTCTCTCTCTCTCTCTCTATAGACAGATAAGAAATTGTAGAATAGGAAATGCTTATCTGAGACTGTGTCTCACCTTAGGCCACTGATTGTAGACATCAGTATTATGTCCAAAAGCAACACCAGAAAAAAAAAGCATTTTAAAGTTAGGAGACAAAGCTACATTATGTGTTAGCTTAGCTCAGCGACATTGCTCTTTTGCTGTTGATGTTCAAAATATCATAATAACCTACATTATAAATGTGAGTTCCTTCTTTCAGCTTTAACCAGTTTAGTCGACAGGCCAAAAACTTTTTTTTGTGATTCAGACTTGACAGTGTAAAAATGCTACGTCTGATAGGAACCAAAAAACTTTTCTCCTCTACCAGGGCTGCTCAAAGTTACCCTAACCCTAAGAGCAAGGATCATTTTAAACTATGTTTATACTATATGGACCATTCTACTGTATTAGTAAAAAAATATTCAAAAGAAAATTAATTATTCAGACCTTAGATACAAGGATTACATTATGATCTATTTAAATAGAAGGCGTTAATAGGGATAGTATTAAGCTAAATATACCAAAATCATCATTTATAGGGTACTTTCTATTGGAAGGTGGCTGTCCCAAACCCTAACCTCTACATTTCAACTTGTGAATTTAATACATACATTTTTTTAAAATGTGTCCTTAAAATATGCATTTTTTACATTTTTTATTATTTTTGTTCATTTTTAAAGTGAAGTTGAAAATTCAGATTTATCATGAGCTTAATTTTTAAATGAAAAAAAAACAACTTTAAAAAAAAATGCTCTTCCACAATTTCATATCACTATTAAAACACAGATTTTTAGTCCATAGGTGGAGACTTATTTTAGCCACACCCCTGCATTTTAGAGCAGGAAGTGAGGCTGCATTCCTGTCCCTCATGGCCACATGGTGAGCAGTTAGATCCCATTGTTTTGAAGTAAATGTACAAAAAATCAGTCTGTAACATTAGGAATTATCAGTACTGAAACACCATTTTTGCAACTAAGTAAACATTTTTGTGTTTTAATGAAAAACGTTATGATTTTATTTGTGTACATCTGTTCAAAGCTGTGTTTGCTAGTCATGTACTGGTGTTTTGGGGTTTTGCTCAATATCGGCTAAAATTGTCAGTACCAAAACAATCACTACTGAAATATAAAGCTTTGATAGTGTCACGATTACTTTGGTAGTGACAATTTTAGCTCATTTCAAGCATAACTAGCAAACATGGTACGTAATAAGATAAACATAATTAATGTACAGGTTCATTCAAAGCAAAAGCACTGTGGTCTAAAGTCATTAAATGCCTCTTTACTTTGAACTAATTTGTTGATGTAACTAATTGATTTATGTAACTTAAATTCCTATTTTCTCGTAAACTACCAAATTTGTACTGTAATCTTAGTACCAAAATACAGCATAATGTTCTAAAATAGGATTTTAAAAACTTGCGTAACCCACGAAACCTACATACTTTATTTGTATATTGGTTTGTCTTTTTGGCCCACCACACACATTGCACTTTGGAAAAAAAGGTTTGAGCACCCCTGCCTAATACTCACTTCTTCAGATTAGACTACATCACTGGTATACAGCATAGTCGTTCAAAGGACACCTTTGGGAAAACCATATGCTAATGCTATAGTGCCTTGCTGTATTTCCATGTTCTTCACCTCACTTGAGCTTATGTAAAGTACCATTAAATTTAGATGAACCAGCCAGCATATCTACAGAAATCTTTTATATGGCTAGACAGTAAAATGAGATTTAAAAAAGTCAGTGCAATGGGCGGAATGGCCTCTGTGACTCTCCTTGCAGGTAACGGGGAGAAATGACAAGCTATTGAGTGGGGGATTATGGGCTGCTTTTACAAGGTTAGGAGCGCTGACCCCACACGGCCCTTGTACGAGCGGCAACAATGGCATTTGGAACGCCGGTGCCAAGGGTGCTGGCATTCCGTAATGAGATCCCGGGCCATCTGCCGCGACATCTTCGGGATACTGAAGACACCGTATGCTCCGCCGAGTGATTGCTACTCCAGGCACAACCTCACAAGGTGACTGCCAACTTGAACTGTATGCTGCAATTTTTCTCCACATGGACAGGCTTGTCACTCTTTTTCTTTCTTTCACTTTCTTTTCCTGCTTTTGCTTTCGGGTTTAAGTTTTAACTCGATTATATGGGGGAAAAAAGTCCAACAAAATCTAAAAATGTCATATATTGTCGGAAGAACACAGCCTCAATTAAAAAACATGATACGTGCTGCTGTTCGTGAAGAAAGTTGGAAAGTGCAAAAGAAAAGGAAATGCCCTTCAGACATGCTGAGCATTGTCTGAGCTTGAGAGATGTATAGCTGAATAATTATCATGGACATTTCATTAAGCTGCGCATAACTTACTCCACAGCTTTGACAAATACTGAAGATATAATGAGTCGAATAGACTCTTTTTTGGGGGAAAAAATAAAATAAATCTAGTTTCTTCTTTTTATACATGACTCATCATTATGCAAGACTTAATGAATTTGAAATCAATGCAGTGGCCTTTGAAGGTTTCCTCCAAAAAAGAAACAACAGCACTTCACTTAATGCAAGCTAAACTTGAACAATTCTCTTATAGCCTCGGGTTTTTGTTACATTTCTTTGAATGTCAGTGTGTGGGCCGAAATTGGCGGCAGGAAATGTCACAAACTAAATGCTTTAGTGAAGAAGAATTAACTTGACAGACATTCGTTCAAATTACTTTAATCTAAAAAATGAGATTCTGGAAAGAATGCGTAGACGCTCAGTTAATTACTGCATGCATTACCAGTTCTTTAACTTAATTTACCAAGTTTGTTTTTATACATGTAAAAAAAGTTTTTGTTCATTTTTCTTGTGTTACATTCATATTTACATATTTAATGCTTATATACACGCTCAGAAATAAAAGTACTAAACTGTCACTGGGGCAGTTCCCCTCTTGTCACTGGGGTGGGACCCTCAAGGGAACATCTCAGTACCTTTAGTCAGGGAACATAACTGTACCATAATCCACTGAAATGATATGTTCTAAGCTGTACTGACTCCACACACCCCGTCTCGTCTCCAGGCTTTTATTTTACTGTTCTGTTTTAAAACATTCAGTTATGAAAAGGCACAAATACGAACTTTTCACCTGGAAAAACTTATTTAAGGTTCACAGTTGGACCTTAAAATCATTGTTGTACCTTTGAGGGAACATTTACATTGTTTGTACCTTGATGAATGAAAAATGTACCTGCACAGAACCTTTATTTCCAACAGTGTATGAAAAATCATAAACTACAGTTTCTCTCTACATGAGGAACATTTCTTCAACTCCTTACATGCATGTTTCAGAGCTATGTAGAATCCCTTTCAAAAAGGTTCCATATAGAACTCTAAGTAACATATTTTCCATTAATCTGATGCAAAGGACCACTTAATCTTTCAAAAGGATCTTTGAGTGTTCATGGTTCTACATAGAACCCTTTTATTTTTATAAAAGAACCCTTGAAGAACCCTCTTTTTTAAGTGTGTGTGGTGTCATGTTGTAACAATAGATGAACCCTTTTGGTTGCTGTTTAGAATCCTTTTTAAAAAAGGTTCGGTATAGAACCATCTGTAGCACATTCATGCATTTTTTCCATCAATCCGAAGAAACTTTCATGATGCAAAGAACCCTTTAATCATGCAAAGGGTCTTTGAATGTTCATAAATAGATACATACACGGTACCTTTATTTCTGACATTGTATGAAAAATCATTAACTACAGTCTATATGCTGCATTAACTGAGAGTAGAGATACCTACACTCTTAAAAAGATGGTGCTTCAGGGGTTCTTTAGTAAAGAAAATGGTTCTATTTAGAACCATGAACACTCAAAGAACCCTTTGCATGATTAAAGTGTTCATTGCCTTGTGAATGGGTGCTTCAGAGTAATTCTTGAGAATGTGCATGAATGTACTATAGACAGTTCTATATAGGACAGCGCCCAAAAGGTTTCCTCTAGTGTTAAGCTTGACATCATAACAATAGAAGACCTTTTGGGTGCTGTATAGAACCCTTTTTTTCAAAAGGTTCTATCTAGAACCATCTACAGCACATTTTCCATTAATCTGAAAAAACTCTTTCATGATGCAAAGTCATATGAAAGGTTCTTTGAGTGTTCATGGTCCTGTATAGAACCATTTTCTCGACTAAAGAACCCTTGGAGCATCATCTTTTTTTGGAGTATAGTGGTACTCAGAGCTCCTAAGTCAGTCAGAGATCATCAGCCAGTTAATGTTACAGCTCCAATTATATGAATGCTGATTACATACAACTGTTTGTCAAAGTTTTGGCACCCCTAGACAAGTTACATATTTTGCTGAGAGTTGATGTGACAAGAAGTACATTTTATAACATAACATTTTTCTGCAAACATTGATGGACAGTTACTTAATATTTGAATAACTAAAAAAAAGACAGTAATCATTCTAGCATGTGCGAAAGTTTAGACACCCTACTTAGTCAGTACTTAGCCTTCTGGGGTCTACAAACAGACCTGAGCATTAAATTCATTGTTTCTGTCTATATATATATATATAAATATATATATATATATATTACTCTATCTCTGTGATAATACAGCACACAAATATAGTTAAAACATTCCTTGAATCTGTAGAGTCTGCCCTGTCCATTCCATCCTATCACAAGATCGTAGGTGACACACATGCAGAGTTATGAGGATATGAAGAGGAGTCTCACCATGTGTTATTGATGGATTTATGTGTTCGTCTACATCTTATGTGAAACTGACCAATAAACATTCAAGAAATCACTAAGGACTTACCCATCACACTAGAAACTCTTCATTCTTCCTTCAATCAATATCAGACACACATGAAATGGTGTGCAAAAAGTTTATAGCCACTGAATTTGTTGCAGTGGTTTTGGAAAGTAGTGACGAAGATAATGACCCATTTTGATTTGAAAATTTAAGAAAATATGTGTTGAGAAAATGAGGACAAGTAACATCCCCTTTGGCACGTTGCAAATGCTTTTTGTAGCCATCTAGGAATCCTTCTATCTTGTTTTAGGAATTTTCACCCACTCTTCAATGCAGGGCGCTTCTAGTTCTGGAATATTCTTGGGGCGTCTTTCATGCACAGCACATTTTCTCAATCTACCCACAGATTTTCAGAGGGCTGTGAGGGACACTCCAAAAGTTTCAGCATGTGTTTAGTTCATGGTGAATTTTGAGGTATGTTTAGCCCTGATGTAGAAGCCAAATACGCCTATACATGCTGAATACCTTTCTTTGAATCCCCCACCACTTAAATTGTGGTTAAATTCCCCGTCACATGATCTCATGAAGCTGTGAAGGCTAACGCATACTCCCTTCACCCAAGCCAGCCACTCGATTGTATTGAACTGCCATTAATGAAACACAAATATCGTTGGACAGCTCAACATGCTTGAAGGAGAATGGTAACTGCCAATTCTGTTACATCAGTCTCTTCTGTCATCTGCAACTACAAAATGTAGATTTATTAGGAAGATAAGAAGGTTAAAAATGTGTAGAAATAAGTAATATATATATATATATATATATATATATATATATATAGCCAGAATGCCTTGTATTTCAAAAGTGGTGATTAAATTGTTAGGCAGAAAAATTACTGTAAATAGATTACTTAATAAATTATGTCACCCAGATGAGGAAGGGGTCGACGCACACTGACTAGGACACCAAACGAAAGCTCAGAGACAGACCAACAGTAACCAACAGTGCCTTATTTACACATTTGACTTGAAACTAACCAAACCTAACCGAAATGCAGCCCTCGCAATCTTTCTGTTGAGAGTCCTTTGCCCTCTTTTCAGTCCCTCTTTTCACTGGCATGTGGCCTACAGGCCAGCGTCCTCCTCTTTCTCCCCACACTGGAGAGAGACAGTTATAGAGAGTCTATGCT